>NW_027225566.1:12589770-12896588 GCF_038994185.2 Dermacentor albipictus | reverse complement strand
GGCATGCCATTCTTTTTGCATTGCTTTTATTTGTTCAAGTGGCTTAATGAAATTAACGATGACTATCCTGTGGAGTAAACTGAACCGACGGTGTCTTTTTGTTATTGATTGACTGCATTTATTGGCCTTTAGGGGTGCAAGCTTGACGACGGCTCCAACATGACTGCTTTTATTTTCGTTTCGACATAGCGCTTTAGTTTTCACATGCAGGCTGCCAACAGTGGCAGTCAATTTCGTCCCAGCTGCTACTTCACCATAGGGCCCCTCAGCTCGACAATGGCGGCCCGAATGAGCATTTTGCGCCTCACTAAGCTAATCATGTTTCATAATTGTTCTCTTATTCGCATTACATGCCTGAATCGGATTACCGAAACAAAGAGTGCACCCACATTAGTGTGCGTTGGCATGCAGGCTGCTAACAGTGGCTGTCAATTTCGTGTTGACAACTGCTTTTTCACCGTAGGGCCTGTCAAGCTGGACACTGCATTCTCAAATTGGCATTTTAGGACCGACATCGTTCTTCAGGGTTAATATTTGTATTTGGATTTGTATTGGCAAGCATTAAGGCTAGTTTTCCGGCCAGTACCTCAGTTGAGCACATCTGTGCAGGACGTCGCTTTTAACAATTGAGCTTCCATTGAAATGAATATGCCACCACATGAACTGCTCATTTATTTGAGAGGTCAAGGAATGCCTGGTTGGCTGCTGCGAACCCACCGGCACTATTTTGGCAGCCCTAACAAGGGCTGTTCTTTCTTAATAAGAAGTCGTTTTGCTTCGTCTGGTGGCTCAATGTCGGAATGATCACAGTCGGAGTCGCTTTCTTCAGTGTCTTCTTCACCCAGTTGGATTACGATGGGCTGGATGTGGTCACTCCCAGGCGTGTCAAGTCTGAACCTTGCGTCCAGGTCCATCACGTGGTGAATGTTCTTCCTCCAGTCTCCCGCCATTACGTGCTTAATTTTGTTATCCTCAAGACGTATTCGACCATGGACAGGTTGAAGTCTCTGTTGCACACGGTGATGCTATTTTTGGCCTTACTAGCTCAATGGGATTCGTAATGGTGCGGTGGGAACTTTTGTACAATGCAACTCGCTCTTTCAGCTGTGTAGCCTACGGTGTAGCTCAGCAAGCGTGACTTTACAGTTGCCACCAACGCAAGCAGTTGCTTCTTCTGCATACTTTTGCTGTAGTCGATGTTCTTGCCTTCGAGCCACGCCTGTACATTTGCCCACTTCCAGGCTGTCGTCGGCACTTTCCCTTTGCGCCGAATATGGTAAGGCACATTGTCAAAGCAATGACGCTACCAGGTGGCAACTTCTGCAGAACATCATTGAACCATCCATTGAAGCGATTCCAGTCCATTTCTTGGTGGTAGTCGCTTGCATTTTGGCCTCGGAATACACCCATGCAGCCTTCAACGAAGCTATTCTGGCTGCAGATATGCGTCATAGTCAGGCACTGGCTTTTCACAGAAGTTTTTTTGAGACCCGTCGAATCGTGATGAGGCGTGAAAATGCGGCAGCCTGAGGGGAAGCACACGTAAAAAGCAAGTTTTTCTTCAGACGTTCAGTGAGTGGTCGAGCGATTGCTGCGAAATTTTTCACGAACCATCGGAAATAAGAACAGAGCCCCACAAAACTCCCGATGTCTTTGAGAGACTGAGGTACAGGAAAAGCCGTTACTGCTCGAACCTTCTCCGGGTCGGGTTGTACACCGGACGCATCGACGAGATGACCTAGCACTGTAATCTGTCGGCGCCCGAAGTGGCATTTCGATGAGTTTATATGGAGCCCAGTCTTGCGGAAGACGTCAAGGATAGCTGCGACACGCTCAAGGTGCGTCTCCCATGTAGGAGAAAACACAAGGACGTCGTCAAGGTAACACAGGCAAGCTGACCATTTGAAACCTTGACGCACAGAGTCGATCATCCGTTTGATCGTGGTGGCATAACTTTTAATTGGTACAGGCCATCTGGCGTGATGAAAGCGGTATTTTCTTGGTCTCGCTCATCGACGGAAGTCTGCCAATAACCAGATCGAATATCAATGAACGCAGAGTATTTGGCACCATGAAGACGATCAAGAGCGTCGTCGATTCGAGATAAAGGGTAAACGTCCTTTTTAGTAATTCGGTTTAGGTCGTGGTAATCAATGCTGAAACGCCACGTGCCATCTTTCTTTTTGACTAGCACTACAGGCGATACCCAGGGACTCGTTAAGGGCGCAGCAATGGCTCTGGAGAGCATCTTGTTTACTTCCTGCTGAATAACTTGCCGCGTTGCCATAGACATGCGATACGGTCGGCGGTAAATGGGAACAGCATCACCAGTGTTTATCCGATGCTTAACAAGGGACGTCTGGCCAAGTGGTCGATTGTCGGTGTCAAATATGTCGCGGAAGGAACGCAAAATGCGATATAGGGCGGCTGCTTGGTAAGGTACGAGGTCCGGAGCGACCACCGGACGTAATGGGCCGTCGAGGTTCAAGGCATCCTGCGGGTAATCAGGAAGACCTGGAGACGCGTCGGTTGCGAAAGCAGTGACGTGGTCGTCCGTCACTAACCGGAGCGCGGCCGCCGCCGTGCCATCAGGTAACACTTGCTTCGTCAAGCCAAAATTGATAACGGGTAGACACATCCGATTAGCGACAAGGGTTACAGCGGAGTGTGGCACAGAGATGTCGCGCGCCAGGACATCAAGAATAGGTGCGACGAAATAGTCACCATCAGGCACGGTTGCCGTTGTGGCCAATTCGATGAAGGTTAGGGCTTTTCGACATAAGCGAGCAAACGCTGTAGTGCAGAATGTGTTCGGTTGTTCAGGGCGAACTTTTCAAAGAAGACGAAGGTTGAGGCACAGAGTACCGGTGGAACAGTCGATCAGTGCTTAATGCGTAGTCAGAAAATCGAGCCTGAAGATTAGGCCATGGGGACTACCGGTTAGCACGGTGAACAGGACTGGAACTTGGCGGCCAGCAATTCCTATGCGAGCAGTGCGCATACTCCTGACGGCAACAGTGGCGCCATTGGCGACGCGTACGGCTCGAGTGATGGCAGGCGTAAGAAATTTTTTAGGCGACGACATAGCCGGGGTTAGTGCTCATTATGGATATTTCGGCTCCAGTATCAATTAATGCCGTCAACGGAACACCATCTGCGTCTACTTCAATTAGGTTCGTGTTGCTGAAGAGTGTCAACGGAGGATTTCGACAGGGCGAATGTGATGCAACACTATCTCCAAGGGCTGCATGACCTAGTTTTGCGTTCGTCGGTTTGGCGAGGAAAAGCGGTGAGTTTGGGGGCGATATGGAGTGACGGCTGTTAGGATTGACCTCAGGGGCACCGCTCTGCAAAGCTATTTCAGCCCGCTGCTCGTGCTTCGATCGAGCCGCGGTGCTGGCGCCCTTCGGAGAACCAGCGAGGACGACAGCGCTAACCGACCATGCTCCTCGTTCGGAGGATCGGTGATGGCAGCAGTGCGGGACACGTTTGGCGCCCAACGTATTGTTGGTTGATTTGCCGGGTCATCATGGTCTCTCTCGGCAGCAAGAAGAGCTTCCCTAACAAAAGTGTGCTTTGCGGTACGGGGGTCCCAGGATTCGTCACAGTCTGCTGAGACTTGTGGCGACTACAGGAGAAAGGCAGCTCTGGAATTTAGAGGCGCTAGACAATGGGCAACCGGCGGCCGCGCTGCGAGGGTCAGCTCGGGGAACCGACGCGCCTTTCAAGACTCAAGAAGGGTCCACTGCGTTGACGTTTGACGCTGCGAATCGGCGGTGAACTGCCGTTTTTCACACTCCTAGGGATTTAGGGAGCACGGAGTGTTTATAAGCGGCTGTTTGAGGCTGCTAGTCAGTGCTCGTCAGCGTGCTCTGTGATCGTACTCGTGAGCTGTGTGCTCGTAAGCTGTGTGCTGTATGCTCGTCTTGCGTGCTCCATTTGGGAGCCACGCTAGACTGTGTATGTATCTCTTGTTTAAAATGTAAATACTGTAAATAAAACCTGTACGCCTAGTTCCTCCCACGTTCCTCTCTACGACCTACAACCCCTTCAACTGGTGGCAGCGGTGAGGACGTCCTCCAACTCTTACACGGCGTTGAGGCGACAGGGATCACACGGAGGAGTGGCTGTCAGACGCATCGGAAGTGAAGTACAGAGGGCAACATGTATAACGGCTAGCGTCGACGTATGGGCGAGGAGCAGGGAATAAGCTCCAGTACGGCGGCATCCAACTGGTCCGGCAGTGGCTGTATACATGACCAACGCTGTGGCAGCGGAAGCAGATGGGTTTGCCATCTAGGGTTCGCCATTCAGTAGGATTGTGTGGTCTGGGAGCGAAATACTGGTCTTTACAGGTTGTGGACATGGGTATAGGTGCCGAATCAGGACGATAGACAAAGCAGGCGGTAGGGATGCCAAGGTTTGCAATTCCTTGCCGCACAACTGCTTGAATAACGGAAATAGAGGAGGCCGTTTGGTCAAAGGTACCGTCAGAGGGCCGTGCAAAAAGGGGAGTTGGACTCGCCGCTTCAATCTCACGGCGAACGATACGTGTGACATTCTCTTGAAATGGTCGGGTGGCGGTAAGAACGGAGCATGAGGACGTGGCAGGGGTGTTTGGGAGCAGGTAAAAATATGGGATGACGCGGCGGTTTTGGCTACTTCGATGCGGTGGCGTTCTTTGACGATGGCGTCGATGGTAGAAAGGTCATTATAGACAAGAAAATTGAAGGCTTTGTCCATGATGCCTTTTTAGGATATTGCCCACCTTGTCAAACTCGTCGACTCTCCGGCAAAGAGGGAGAACTTCCTGTATGTAGGAGACATACGATTCGGTCGACGACTGGACGCGGGTGCCAAGCTGTTTTCAAGCAGCTTGTTGGCGATCTGACGGGCTGCCAAATAGGCCGTGAAGCCTCTCTTTGAAAATGTCTCAGCTGGAGAGCTCGATCATATAGGTGCAAAACCACACATGCGCTGTCCCGTCCAGATAAAATATCCCATTGGCAAGCATGATGGTAGGGTCCCAGTTGTGGCTTTGGCTAACACGCTCACAAATGCTGAGGTAGTCGTCGACGTCCATGTCATTTTGGGCGGATAATGTCCCAGGATCACGGAGATTAGGAACCGTAGCGTTCGTTGTGGTTGGCGCCGCAGGTGTAGGTGGTGACGGGGTGGTTCCATTGGAAGCCATGGCTTAGAAGACGATGGTGTGGCCGCTTCGGAGCTCCGTGGCGAGGAGGGAGAACGTTCCACCTCCACCATAGTGTTACGCTGAAGGACGAGCCAGTAAAACGAGCTGATATTTACAGGTTATATTTAAAACAGCAGTTGCAGCACTGACCGGTTAGATTCACATCGTGAGCCCAGTTCGTTCTTCCTCCTTTTTTCTTGATTAATGGCGCCCACGCGAATCCTCCAAACATGCGAATACCATGCGCGTGTAGCAATATCAAAAATTATGCGTGGATCTGCTATCGCACACACCAGAGACCAGTGGTGCTGGGGCAAGGCCAGTAAGGTAATGCGAAACTGCACACTTATTCTGACTTTTGCTGGGCTTCCCCTGCTCCCCTGGTGGCTGGTGTTTGCGATGGCACAGCTACGCATGATATTTCTTGTCCACCGAAGCAAGCAAGCCGGTTTTTACCAAAGAGCAATGACGTCACACTACCTGTGTGACCGCTGCGCCACTCTTTCTCCCTTCCTAGTCTCCATCCACCCTCGCCGCATCGCTATGCTGTGCGATGCTATTTTTAAACACTGCTTTCACTCTCCTCAGCTCTCTATCCTCCAGCCCGCCGAATTTTTTTGTCCAGTGCGAGAACGAGGACCACCGAAGCAAGCGCGCTGTTTTTATAGGAGACCAATGACGTCACACCCCCTGTGTCCCGGCCGCACCGCTTCTTGTCCCTCGCTAGGCTCCATCCACTCTCGCCACGTCGCTATGCTGTGCGATGCCATTTTTATGCTCTGCTTTCACCCTCTTCCAGTTCTCTCTCCTAGCTCGGTGAAGCTGGGAACGTCAAGCGAAACCCAGCGAAGTGCTAACAGCTCCACTGTAAATTGCCTCCCTCCTGTTCACGAACACTGCGTTTTCGCATGACACCGAGCATTTCGGCGACGAATTCGCTCGTGTCCTCCACGGTTAGTTAAGGCTCCCTGTTAAGGCAATACATGTAGCCATGGAATATGTTGTTGCATGAATAGCTATTCAGGATGCGACCGCTCTTGTTCTTCCTGCCGGAGCTCCTTGGTGGTGTGGACATCGAGGCGACACAAGGCCCGTTCGGCAACAAAGGATCACGTTCTGACGTCATCTCTATGGGCACCAGGGCAAACACTTGAAAGGAAAGCCGCGCGCAAACTCGCGAGATTTCACCCTTGCAAAAAAGAAGAAACCTATCACATTCTTCAACAAAATTTCGTTAAAACAGAGAACAAAAAAATATAATTGTTATGCCCTCCTAAACCAAGAATATTTGTTTAAAACGATTAATGAAGCATTTTTCTGCCTTTTCTGCATCGATCGTCTTTTCGCGCCAGGTTTGTAATGGTTTTGATAAATGCGTTGTCTTTACAGTGAAGCTGTATAGCTAGCTCTACCGTCCAAGGAAATTTACGTGTCATTGTAAGCGAAAAATTCCCCATACGTGGACCGATACCAGAGATAGTGCAATGCCGGGCCGACACGCGGCGGAGCTGAAGCAGACGTGAAGCTCTCCCCATACGTGGGCCCATCTCGAAGATAATGCGATGCAAGGGTGACCCCTGGCGGAGGTGAAGCAGGCGTTAAGTACTCCCCATACGTGGGCGGATCCCGAAGATGGTGCTATACTGGCCCGAACCGCGGCGCTGGTGAAGCAGGTGTTAAGCACTCCCCATACGTAGGCCGATCCCGAAGATATTGCAATGCCGGGTCGACACGCGACGGAGGTGAAGCGGGCGTTAAGCACTTCACATATGTGGGCGGATCCCGAAGATGGTGCAACACTGGCCCGACCCGCGGCGCTGGTGAAGCAGGCGTTAAGCACTCCCCGTACGAGGGCCGATCACCAAGATAGTGAGATGCTGGGCCGACCCGCGACGGAGGTGCAGTTCGCCATTAAGGGGCCCACACACACAGCTTCGCTGGCCATCCTTCTTCACGGAGTGGAATGGCACTGAGATTTTTTAACGTACTTGTTAAGCAGCAACTGGTTCATTTTAAGCTCGTAGAACGAGTAGTAAATATTCCGTGTATGTGTAAACTAGCGCCAAAGCCATGCAGAGCTGCTCTTTCTACTTTTATCCCTTCCAGTGCAGCTAACGAGCAGACGACGCGCAGCGTTGTAGAAGGCACGGCATTATTTTTCTCTCGTAATCCGGCATGTGCTGTAGCGTTGCAATCACGCGAACACTACCAAACGAGTCATCAATAATACAAAATTCTTAATTACACCGCGAATTACGCGTTTGAGAAACACAGTTTCTTGAGCGCTACTATTTGTTTAGTACCGGACGCAATCCCCTGCCGCGCTTCGGTGACCTGGGCTGGGCCACTGCCGTTTGTTAAGTTTGTACCCGACTATATGTATTGTTGTTTATCAAAAGGTTTCGCATACAGCGTTCCTTTAGTGTACCTTTATTAAGATACATTGTTGTTCGGAAAGTATATGCGTTCAGTGGAAGACGAAAGCTCCAAATATTTTTAGACTGCCTTGCACATCCCTAAATTATAGATGTGTCGTCTAGCTATCGCAGTTAAGTGTGGGGATTGTCTCTGCTGCGAAATCGGAAATCTGCTTCTGGAGTCCCCATAAATATCTTGTATTTGTAAGTAGTAATTATCCTCAAAAACGAAGTTATTGCATGTGCGAACTAATACAAGAAGAGGTAAATAGTCTTCATTAGAGTTTTGCGCGTTGTGTTTGCATAGATTTTGTCATTATCAAAGTGAAACCACCAGGGATTGGAATGTTGGTGTATAGCGCCCTGAGTTCTAGTGGTGCGAGGATTATATTTTGCCCTAGCGTCTCTTCCATAATTTCATGCATAAATCTCAGTACTGGGGGTGGGGTGGTGTACCTTCTACAAATGACATAGGTGTTTTGGGTAAATCACCAATCCTTCAGAAAATTGATAGGTTCCCCCAACTGAATAATATCCGAATAACATAATATTCCAGGGCGTTCGAAGGCATCAAATAACAACACCCCACCAGAGAGCATCTCCACATTTCTTATCCACTTGTTTAGTGAACGAGCCGCATCTATGACCATCAGACCTCATAATGTGCTGGCTGCAGGACTTAATCAGAATGGCGGGACGTGTTATGCGCTAAGAACGTTGTCAGCGTGCTAGGACAAAACGAAATATGTATCAGGTTCTTGCAGGTCACACAAATTTTAGCACAAGGTGAATTAAAAATTCAATTCGGGGTGTTACTTGCAATACCACGATATGATTACGAGGCACACCATCGCGAGAGACTCCCGAAAAATTTTGACGAGCTGGGTGCTTTAACCTGTCCCTAAACCTAAGCTCTCGAGAATTTGTTGAATTTCGCCCCCACCGAAGGCGCAACTGGTAGCAAGGTGCAAAGAAGCAAAAATATATTCATGTGTGGCAATATAGTGACCGTCCCTGCAGGTAATGTGAAGCCTCAGAAAGTGGTAGTAGTTTTCTAAAAGAAAGCGATAAGGCAGCGCCAGCTATAGCTCGTGCAAATCACCATGGAGTTCACTCTTGCAACAAAACTTTGTCAAATCGTATGATGACTCGCCATTGGTAACTAAAGCACTCACTTTGGCCGCATGTGACAAAACTCATTATAATGAGTTGTTCATGTCTTCAGTCACCTACAGAATTTTAACATACCACTACTTCTTGCTGGGCTAGGCTTATACTGTGTATACAGAAAGAGAGTCGCGAATCAAGCGCACATGCCGCCGCCTGCTGACAACTACATTTTTATGAAGCCCTATGCTTGGTGATGGTAGGCTAGGTGAACATTTGGCACATGTTCTCCACTGATTTCTTTAAAAAGCCTCCTCGCAATTTCACACTGTGTTACTACCCATGTGTATCTGGTGGGCCAGCTGCGGGGCAATAAGCGAGGGTGCCTCTGCAGTCTTTGACTTTCGGACCCTCGTCTGTATGTCATCTCTAACCCATTCACTGCATTTAACGAATAATAATCTGAATCTGAACCCTACCTGCAATGTTTTTATTTCGCAATTTGTTTTGCAGAGCAGATGGAACGAACGCACGTCCAGCCATTTCTAAAGAGACGCCATAGATGGCTGCTGCTTTTCCCCACTGAAATAACCGGCCTAATTTGGGGGGCTCCAAGGACAAAAAGGGCACTATTGTGCATTAGTGCAGAAGACCGCCGGTTTCGATTTCCACTTGAAGAGACTCAAGACTTGATCAATCATTTTTGACGCAAACTGCAACAAAACGATTGATGCGTTCTGCGAGCATCTTTCATATACAGACGTGCCGCACATAGAACCAAGCCGATGGGCGATAGCCACATGCAGCTTCGCTCAATTCATTTCCCCTGGGTTCTTATTTGCCGCCCAACTAACCTATATAATAAATTGATGTGCTCGTATTCATATATTCTCAGCGAGGAACACGCAAATGCAAGGAACATTGAAGCAGGAAATCAATACTTTCCAGACTGAGTAATCTGTGTTTTGCACAAAAATCAGACATGCACGTGCACAACTTTTAGCCTAGCATTGGGATGCCCTTTAAGAAAATTAACTAGAACTTGAGCTTTCGTTTTTTTTTAACCAAAAGTATGACCCTGATTTATAGGGCTGGCATCTGATAACGCTATTGTCTAGTTGCGGCAGAATTCCAGGTAGCGTTCTAGCTTATTTTGACAATTTGGGGTTCCTTAAGTCCCATCCAAAGCTCGGGGCGATCGCTTTTTCGTTCTGCCTATCAGCTGCGGCTTGGTGTGCAGCAGCAGAATGACATGGCTACATAAAGCAATATATAGCTACAATGGCTAATAAAAACAAACCCTAATGAACAGGCTATCCTGGCTGCAACATCTCTAATCAAACATGATGCTGTACTATGTGAGATTTCTTTTCGTCTGATTGTCAAACATTGGGGGTGCTGCTTCGTGCCAGCTAGTCGCGAGAAGCTTAAAGATTTCCAAACCAAAAAAGGAAAACATTTACAAGAAGGGCCCTTTGATTATCACTATCCGAGCTTGCTGTATAATGAACTGGACGTTTAATGCGGGCTCTTATGATTTTGTAGAGTCAAAATCCTGACTTTTGTAGTATGCTGCGAAGACAGCAGCGCAAACAATAAATTATTGTCATAACGTTCATTTTTTTTGTTGGTTACGCTGCTGTCAAGAGACAAAGAGACCGATGATGGGCTCACAATGGCACTTATATATTTTTCGAAGTCAGGCAGATTCAAGATGTGCCTGAAGCCAGTCTGGTGTCATAAACCGAGTACGAAATGCCGACAAATGTTCGAGTTTACTTCGTCGCAGGGACGATGCGTTTATGCAAAACTTCATCCGGAGTCGACGCTCAGAGTTTCGCCCGTATGTATAGCGATGAAAGTGACCCTTACAACTATTACGGCCTATTCGGTTGATGGGCACAAACAGTACAAAGAAAATGTTCTTGCTATTTTTCCTCCAGGTACACTGTAGCGCCCCGGAGCTCCTGTAGCTGTGCTCCAGCACAACCCATAAAACAAAGCAGTAATTTTTAAAGAACTAAACAGCCACTTCTTGCTAAAGTTGCTCTTTTGTCACGTTAGTGGTGCAAATGTAAAAAAACAATGTTTATAAATGTACGTGTAACATCTGTATTTAATTTGACTGTTGTGACTAAATGCGCAATCCTTAGTGTGATATTTTGTAATAAAAAACGAAGCGCTCATCCGTGAGCACTGCTTAGTTCTGATTGCAATTCAGCAATATGTATTCGCGTTATAGGATAAGGCAGCGCAAACGATGGCTGAGCGTGGTGAGGCATGGATAATTTTGTGCTGGTGAAACGATAAAGTTGCAGGGTAGAGTTGTGGGTTAATGTATGTGGTTCAGATCGGTAAATATATACGCAGTATCAATTTTCTGCTAACATGCTTACCGCTGTTTCACAGCGAAGCTGTGTACTGCAACCGTCCAAGGAAATTTTGGTATCGTTGTGCTAAGCAAAAAATTCCCCATACTTGGGCCAATCCCCGATATAGTGAAATGCCGTGCCGACCCGCAGCGGACTGGAAGCAGACATTAAGCAATCCGCATACGTGGGCCGATCTCGAAGATAGTGCGATGCCGGGCCGACCCACGGCGGAGGTGAAGCAGGCGTTAAGCACTCCCCATACGTGGCGGATTCCAAAGATAGTGCAATGCCAGGCCGACCCTCCGTGGAGGTGCAGTTGGACATTAAGGGGTCCACATTGTTGGTATCTCGGTGCTGACACCCGGTATTGCAATCGCACCGCTGGCACGAGTTGTTGCAAATGGGTCGCAAGGCCCAAGGGTAGCGTTGGCCTGGCGGCCTGGGGCACAACTGGAAGCATCCGAAGGTCCGAGCAAAGCATGAGTCGACTGCTAACAGAACAACTTGTTTATTCTAGCATCGCAAAAGAGCAGCCGGTCAGGTCGACCGAAGTGGAGAGACGGGAGAGCACGTTACTCAACAGAAGAAATCGGACATCTCTCTTGGCGTCCGGGGGCAGCTGCTTTTATACTCTCGGAGTTGAGGGCAAGAAGAAACGTCACGAGACGAGGCCACGTGACGGCGGGGCACGGACACTCTGAGAGACATGTTGAGACGATTGTAGTGACGCATCCGCCGAGCCGGCGCCGGTCAGACCTCCTCGCTTCACACTTGGGGAGCTCCTCTCCCCGGCTGCCGCGCTTTGACAAGCATGGGCATCAACATGCACACACACACACACACACGCTCCCACGAATACACGTGGCATCGAAACATGCCTGGACGCGCTTGGCGGGGAGGCGTTGAGGCAGCGCTGAACGGGCCAAAATGTGCGCCGCTTTGAATGAAGCCCCGGCGTCCGTTGCATCCGCGCCGCCTATACCACGCGTCGTAGGCGAAACGTAACAGACCGCCCCACCGGGGGAAGGAGATCCCGATGTTCAGGGGACTGCATCCGCTGTGCAAAGGGATGTCGCTAGATGATGCTCAACCGAAGCCGGTCGTCCCTCAGCGTTTCTTGAGCGCAGCGCACAGAGAAGGCCTCGTTCTCACGTTCAGGTTCACACAGGACACTGCAAAGTGACTTCGGGAGAGTTGCCATTTTTTTCTCGTTCCCAGCAAGCGTTAGAACTACGCCGAAACTCAACCGCTCAGTCAGAAAGCACGACACAACCTTCACTAAGCCATGCCAGGGTCTTTCCCCTTGTATATTACTGCCTAGTTCCTTACTGTAGTCTAGCAGCACTCAGAATGCGTGCACAAATTGGAAAATTGCACAAGAAAGCACATCATGACTGTGAAACACTAAACAAAAGCAATATGTTAAAAATCCTGCCTCAGGATGAAAAACATCAGTAGCTAACAACTCTGAGGCTTATTCGTACGTTAGGGGCTTCGACTTAAGCCATCGGCGTTACCGTTGAGACTGCCCTTTTTGTAACGCACCTCAAAGGAATATTGTTGCAAAGCGAGGCTCCAGCGCAAGAGGCGGCCATTTTTGGGAGAGATGGTCTGCAGCTATTGGAGAGGGCAGTGATCCGTCTCAATGATAAACCTCGAGCAGGCTAGGTAGCATGACAATTTCTGAACGACCCACACGAGACACGCACACTCTTTCTCGGTGGCGCTGTACGCCTGCTCACGACTGGTCAGCTTACGAGTAGCATACAGGACGGGGTGTTCCACTTCTCCATTTTCCCGTTGGCACAGTACAACGCCCATGCCTCGCTCACTAGCATCGCACTGAACAACGAACCCTTTTGTGTAGTCTGGCGATCGTAGCACAGGCTGGCTTGTTAGGGCGCTCTTTAGGGCGCTAAAAGCTATTTCCTTTGTCTCGTCCCAGACGACTGTTTGGGGCTCTGTTTTTTTTTAAAGCATCTGTCAGGGGAGCCGTGATATCAGAGTACCTGGGGATGTACCTCTGATAGTAGCCGGCGACACCTAAGAACGACCGAATATCGGTCTTCGTGCGCGGTTGCGGGAAGTCTCGCACAGCGGCCACCTTTATTTCAGAGGGGCGGCGACGACCCCGACCAATCACGTGACCGAGGTAGACAACCTCGGCCTGTGCTAACTGGCACTTGGGAGCCTTGACTGTCAAGCCCGCTTCGCGCAGGCGGGTTAGCACTGCCCGCAAGTGTGCCATATGCTCAGACCAGGATGCGGAGAATATCGCTACGTCGTCTAAATACGGTAAAGCGAATTCTTGCTGTCCCCGCAACACTTTATTCATGAGGCTTGAAAAGCAGTATGGCGCGTTCTTCAAACAAAAACTCAACACTTTAGAACGGAATGTTCCCATTAGTGAAATGAACGCTGCATACCTACTAGCCTCTTCTGTAAGTGGAACCTGCCAATAACCCCTGACAAGATCTAGGGTGGAAATAAACTGAGCGCTACTCACTTTCTCAAGGCGCTCCTCGATGTTAGGGAGCGGATAAATTTGATCCTTAGTGATGGAATTAAGCCTGCGGTAGTCGACGCAAGGAGGAGGTTCCTTGCCCAGTACCTCAACTAAAATCAAAGGGGAGGTATAATCACTCTCACTCGCCTCAATAACACCAAGCTGTAGCATTTTCTATACCTCAGCCTCCATAATATCGTGCTGGCGGGGTGACACTCGCTACGCCTAGGATCGTACTGGCTCTGGGGAGGTAAGTTCTATATCATGAGTAAGGACAGAAGTCCTACCAGGCCTCTCAGAGAACTGACCTTGAAACTCTTGTAAGAGCTGGTGTAGTTCGGTTTTCTGCTCAGGCGACAGCGATGCTTTGCTGATTAAGTCACTAATGACTTGATCGGTGTCTTCCCTGTTCGTCACTGAGCCTAGTCCCGGAAGCTTGACCGGAAGCTCTTCGGGAACGTTTACCATCATACACACCACTGCTTCCCGTTGTCTATAGGGTTTGAGCAGATTACAGTGGTAAACTTGCTGTGCTTTCCGTTTTCCTGGCAGACTCACCACGTAGTTGACGTCCGACTGTTTTTGAACAATCCGTGGTGGGCCCTCCCACTGCACGTCAAGTTTGTTTTTTAGTGATGTGCGCAATATCATGACCTCATCGCCCACCTCAAAACGACGGGCCCAGGCTGTCCGATCATAATAAACCTTGGCCCTCTGCTGGGCCTTTGCCATTGCTTCACCTGACAACTCCTGTGCCCTTCTTAAGCGTTCGAGGAGCTTAAGCACGTACTCCACCACGACTGGGTCGTCGCCCCTGCCTTCCCACGATTCTCGAAGCATGCGAAGCGGAGACCGCAGCGAGCGACCGTACACCACCTCAGTTGGCGAAAACCCCGTAGCCGCATGCGGCACGGTCCTTATTGCAAACATCACCCCAGGCAGACACAGCTCCCAGTCAGTTTGTTGTGCAAAACACGATGCTCTCAACACGCGCTTCATGACGGAGTGGAGCTTCTCAACAGAATTCGACTGTGGGTGGTACACTGAGCTGTATAACAGCTTTACCCCACACCTTTCGAGAAAGGCTGTCGTCAAAGCGCTAGTAAACTCTGTGCCCTGATCTGACTGGACTTTCGCAGGAAAACCAACTCGCGCAAACATGGACAGCAGTGCATTGACTATCTCAACTGAGCTGAGTTCTTTATGCGGCACTGCTTCAGGAAACTTTGTCGCTGGGCAGACCACAGTCAAAATGTGTCTGTACCCCGTGGTTGTTACCGGCAGAGGTCCCACTGTATCAATAACGAGCCGTCTAAAAGGCTCCATAATGATAGGTACCAACTTTAACGGCGCCCTCGATTTGTCCCCTAGTTTGCCCGCCCGCTGACAGGCGTCACATGTCCTCACAAAGTGGTCTGCGTCCCGAAAGCACCCTGGCCAATAGTACTCCTGCAAGAGACGGTCCTTAGTTTTCTTAACTCCTAGGTGACCGGACCACGAACCCCCATGCGACAAGCGCAAAAGATCCTGACGGTAGCACTGAGGCACGATCAGCTGATCGAAGTCCATTCCCCTGCGGTCTAGATACTTCCGGTACAGGACCCCACCTCTTTCCACAAAGCGAGCATTTTTCTTGGCGATACCTTCCTTGACAATGCAGCGTATGTTTTCTAGGCTGCCATCCTTCTTTTGCTCGGCTATCAAAGCCGCCCGGCTGACTTTTACCAACCAATTAAGTCCGTGTGGCGTAGGCGCGATGAGCAAATCTGCAGATAGCTCTTCTAACTTTCCCGCATCGGGCATTTCCTCTCCAGAATCTGATGCCTTCAACGCTACAGGCTCAATTTTATTCAGTTTGGACGTGCTCTGAATATCAGCTTGCTGCGCCTCTGACCCTTTCTCATTGTTCGACAACATCGGCCCCGCAACTACCGCCTTTGCAGCGAGCTCCCGAACCTTCGATCTGGCTAAGGCCTGAGCGCTAGCCTCACCAAACAAAAGCCCCTTCTCGCGCAGGAGGTGATCGGACCTGTTCGAAAATAGGTACGGGTACTGGGGAGGGGGGCAGCATAGATGACACTGCCGCCTCCATCTCAAGTGCTCCGAAATGTCCTTCACTAAGCGCTTTTGCTGCGGGCAGACCCACGCTATAAGCTTCCACGGCTTGCTTGATCCATGCGCACTCGCCCGTGAACATATCGGGTTCTACGTAAGAGGGGTGAACTACGTCCATTGTAGCTGCGGAATCGAGAAGCACTCGGCACTCTTTCCCGTTCACGAGGAGGTCTCGCATGTAAGGCTCGAGAAGATTTATGTTCTCGTCAGTGCTGCATAATGACAAAAACACGACTTTAGTTTTTGTTTCTAGACACTGCGCCAAAAAGTGACCCGGTTTCTGGCACGTATAACACACGCGCACTTGCCTCGTCTCTAACCGCTTTCTGCGTTCGGCTTCGGCTGCCGCTGTCTCCTTAGTTTCGGTCGGACTGCTTTCACTCGCATCCGCACTACGTGTGTCCCCCTTTGCTCTCATGGGCGTGAACTTCGGCCTCTCAAACTTGGAGCCAAATTCACCCTTTTGACCGTCCTTAGCTCCGCGAGCCCGACGCGTCACAAACTCTTCGGCTAGCTCAGCGGCTCTAGCCACCGTACTAACGTCTGGCCTATCCAAGACCCAGTACCGCACGTTCTCAGGTAACCGACTATAAAACTGTTCCAGCCCGAAACACTGCAGAACTTTCTCGTAGTCACCAAACGCTTTCTCTTCTTTGAGCCACTCCTGCATGTTTGACATAAGTCTGTAGGCAAACTCTGTATATGACTCACTTCTGCCTTTCTCATTTTCCCGAAACTTCCGACGGAACGCCTCCGCTGACAGCCTGTGCTTTTTTAGCAGACTCGATTTCACTTTGTCGAAATCCTCTGCCTCCTCTCTCTTCAAGCGAGCGACTACATCGGCTGCCTCGCCGGGTAACAAAGTGAGCAAGCGCTGTGGCTACGTTTCCCGAGAGAACCCCGGCTTCTCGCACGTTCGCTCAAAGTTAACCAGGAACAAACCAATGTCCTCTCCAAGCTTAAACGGCCGCATCAGGTCAGTGATTTTGAACAATACTCGTTCTGCTGCACCGTGTGCCTGACTTCCATTACGAGCGCATTCCATCTCTATCTCGAGACACTTCATTTCTAAAGCGTGTTGACAGTCGCACTCTTTTTCTTGTTGCTCTCGCTGTTTCTGTTCTTTAAGTTCGCGCTCCTGTTTCTCGTTCTGTTCTTTAGGTTCGCGCTCCTCTTTATCTTTTTGCTCTTTAAGTTCGCGCTCTTGTCTTTTTGCCCTCTCCTCAATGGTCTCATTCCGACAGCTCGTCATCCTCAGCTTCTAACTCAAGAATAGCCCTCAGCAGTTCTGGTTTTCTGAGTTTGTCTGAGACATCCAGACCCAACTCTCTTGCAAGCTCCAGCAATTTCGGTTTGCGCAACGACTTCAAATCCATGGCTGCTCTGAATGCTGCTTCCTCTACTGCCTACTATTGTCTTGCCGCAAACTAACCCGGTAGCAACGCCAACTACAATTACCAGCTCTGTTTCTGATGCTACCAAAAGCCTGGCAAAACTCAGAAGAAGAAAGTCCCGCACTCACCAAACCTCGCAGCCAAGAATTCAGCGCAGTCATTCCGCTGCAGGCAACCAGTCATCTCACAGGGCTCGTTGCACTGCTCCCGGATGGTCGTTGTGCTGCTCAGCATACAGTAAACCGCATATCTTCGCTGCTGGCCTCCGTTGTCGCGATCTCACCGCTGACAACCAGCTGTTGGAATCTCGGTGCTGACACCCGTTATTGCAATCGCACCGCTGGCACGAGTTGTTGCAAATGGGTCGCAAGCCCCAAGGGTAGCGTTGGCCTGGCGGCCTGGGGCACAACTGGAAGCATCCGAAGGTCCGAGCAAAGCATGAGTCGACTGCTAACAGAACAACTTGTTTATTCTAGCATCGCAGAAGAGCGGCCGGTCAAGTCGACCGAAGTGGAGAGACGGGAGAGCACGTAACTGAACAGAAGAACACGGAGCCTCTCTCTTGGCGTCCGGGGGCAGCTGCTTTTACACTCGTGGAGTTGAGGGCAAGAAGAGACATGTTGAGACGAGTGTAGTGACGCATCCGCCGAGCCGGCGCCGGTCAGACCTCCTCGCTTCACACTTGGGGAGCTCCTCTCTCCGGCTGCCGCGCTTTGACAAGCGTGGGCACCAACATGCACACACACACACGCACACACACGAATATACGTGGCATCGAAAGATGCCTGGACGCGCTTGGTGGGGAGGCGCTGAGGCAGCGCTGAACGGGCCAAAATGTCCGCCGCTTTGAATGAAGCCCCTGCGTCCGTTGCATCTGCGCCCTCTGTACCGCGCGTCGTAGGCGAAACGTAACAACGTACACAGGTTCGCTGGTCATCCTTCTTTACAAAGTTAAAGGGCACAGAGACTTTTTCATAATGTTCTTCCATAAAGCCTAATCACTAGGCGCTCTGGACGTTCTGCGAAATTTGCCTCTTATCTGCACCTGCCATGTCATACGCAATTATAAGGCCATGTGTCTCGGGTATCTGAGGTAGCTAACTTGTACTGAGCAGTGCCTGCTGAAGTAACATCCGAACAATTCAGAGTGCTCAGGCGTAGGTAGTCAGCGTTTGTCTTAGGTTACCGTGCTGCACATAAACAGCGAATTGCATTAGCTCAAGATCGTCGAGTCATTACAGATATGGAATTGTTACTACTCAGAGCACACATCAGGTACGTTGACCACCACCCTTTCCACCACCTCGCCGCGCTGCCGAAAGACCGGTCCAGTGCCTCCTTTTGCCAGGAGGTATCGGCTTACCGTGGCTGCCTCTCTAGAAATTATAAGCCTCTCTAGAGGCCACTGGCATCTCTTTGCTGTTTGGCTCACCCGCAAGTTCGACTCTCAGTACAGGGAATTCGAATGAAAGCAGGACTCTCATCGCCAGATCTCTACTCGTGATGCACGAGAGATACAAGGACCATCTTCAGGTGTACACTGATTGCTTGTGGATGGCTCTGCAGGAGTTGTGATATTCCCGACAAATGTGTGAACACTCAGTTTTATACCTTTCCGCTGACAACGTCGACTGCTGCCTGGACCTTGCTACATTACGCAGGAAACTTTTTCGCATGATCCATGAAGAGCTACACCGAAAATGGAACATATTCACTGATTTGAAGGCAGCCCTCCATTGTTTACTATCTGCTCTACGCCGTGGACCACAAGACCAACTTGTGCTGTAAATAAGGCAGCTATATCACCAGCTAGCCGAGAAAGGACAATACATCATCTTTCAGTGGCTCCCAGGGCACTGCGGCATCATAGACAACGAAAACGCCGATCAAGCTTCAAGGAGAGCTCACAAAGATGCCGCGAAGGAAGGCATCCTGCTAGCAAGGACTGACGCAGCAACAATGCTTCGCATACTAACGCATTATGCCACACGATCGATGGGGAACACGTCATGTTGCTGATGTACTCGACTTCACTGCCTCGACCCATTCCTCCGACTACGTATTCCGTCTGGACTATGCCGAATCAAGACAACTGTTTTCTGCCGATTCTGGCTTGGAGTGCCTTTCATGAAGGCAATTGCCTGCTGCATGGGAATGGCTGACAGTGCTGCACGTGATAGTTGAGGCAGCGAGAAAACAATAGAAGATATCCTCTGATATTGTCCTCGCTACACCTTCCAGACACAGACGCGTGTGAGGGCGTTGGCACGCCTTGATGACAGGCTGCTTTTTGAGAAGACGACCTGGGAGCACCTGCCGATGCTATTTTCACGCCATATGGTGATAAAAATTCTACAGAGGCTTCCACGGTGAAGCGACCTGCTTGAGCGAATGGGACACTCCTGCCTTCCTTTGTGTTTGTGTGTGAGTGTGTGTGTGTGGGTGTGTGTGTGTTTTACCTGTGCCCCTCTTTCCACGTGTCTGCCTTTTTCTATTTCTTTCTTCATCTTTCTGTCTCCCCATGCCCCTTCCTCAGTGCAGGGTAGCAAAGTAGAAATCTATCTTCCGGTTAACTACCCTGATTTTCTCCTTTCTTTTATCTCTCTCTTCGGCGAGACCATAATATATTCTATCAGTTTAAACTAGTGCGGATTGAAATGTTTATCTAAGCATTTCTCGTGAATTAGGTTATATACCTTCCTGGCGAAAGGACGGCTTTTAGGAAAGTGGAGGGTCCATTGTTTTGTTGTGTTTAGCCACCCATACTTACAGTGGCTATAAGAGACGCCGTAGTGAGGCCTCTGGATGTATTACAACTCCTGCAGGTGTTTGAAATCCAATTATGGGCATCCAATTTGCGGTACAGTGTCGTACAATCTGACTAAATACCTTTGACCCGCGTGGTGTGACATTGCTATACTGCGAAAAACATCCCCGCCATTGAGATGCATCCCAAAGCACTTTCATCTATTTATATCGTGCTTTCATGCAGTGTTTTACAAATGGGTGAACTCAAAAGGTTCTCGAAATCACCTAGGCACAAAAGGAATCCATCTTTAATAGGGTTGGGCGCTCATGTACAGGTTGGAAGGTGACGAAGTCGCATGTAAACTCGGCGACATCCACCTGTGCTCTGCCACAGCATGTGATCACCACCAACGAGTTGGGGTGTAAATATCTTGGTCTATAATGTATATTTATGCTGCATTTACATTTGTAGCAGCCTTCGAATAACTACTCTCTAAAAGTGCTCATCATAAAAGTGCGTTTTGCTGTGCCCATTCAAGCGTAGGTTTTGCAGAGGGAGCGCTGAAAATGTGTGTGCGTGTTTGTGTGTCAGAGAGAGAGAGAGAGAGATGGAGCAAGGGAAAGTATGGTGATCCACGACTCTACGGCTGGGAGAAGCGGAGAAGAAAATGTCACAAAGAGCGAACACTACGAGTATGTGGTGGAGTGCACAGGAGGAATATAAACCGTCACTAATGCTTTTGACGATTAAAAGCTGCCTTAGTGGCCGCATACATTTTGCGAGAGTGACGGCCGCGGCCATTGGAGATCTTATGTACATAACTGGTATGAGTGAAGCAGTTAACCTGCTGCTAACTTTTAAAGCAAGCCTGCCAACCAATGCTGAGATCCAGCCTTTTTTTTCTGGTCACAGTTTCTTAATTGTTGTTGCATGTTGAACTGTCAGTTACCTTGCGCGTACAAATGAAAAGTGCATCTTACTTTTTTTTAACTGAATCAATTTTAATTGCAAGTCGACGTTACCCCTATTTCGCTTCTTCAGCTTGCAACCTACTTGCACACACATGCCCATATACACTGATGCCACTTTCGTTAATTTTGCAAAGGCTTTCGACGGTGTGCCGCACAGTACACTAATCCTAAAAATGGTTATTCTACATCTTGATTGCAAAAGGTTTATGTGGATTGAAGCTTGATAAGTTATATATACCACGTAGTCAAGCTAGAAGACGTCATATCCAATCCGGCATGAGCAACATGTCGGGGGCCACAAGGAAGTGTGCGGAGGCGCTGTAACGTCAAGCTATTGCAAAGTTTTCAATTACAATCCTGCAATCAGCGCTCGACAATTGGACAAAAAAAATTTGAGCAACTGCCCACCGCGACTGTTTGTGAAGCGACGTCACAATATCTGCGAAAACGCCCCATCTAATATTGTATGGGCACACTGATTATGCATGTTAGACTGAACGAAAGACAAATAATCATTTCTGATTTGACGCCTTTTTCGCCATGAGCGAAAAAGGCGTCTTTTGACCAATTGCTATTGGTCAAACGTTTTTGGACTACGCACATATTACTTGTCTGTCACGCGACGCCACAAAAGCACGAAACCTCTGCACGTCAAGGTAACGAGTAGGCGTTAAAGACGCATTAATATGCCTAACAAAACTGAAAGTTTCTCTGAATAGCTGGAGACTACCCGTTACAAGTGAAACAGAAGATGGCTACCGCCTATCGCTGTGGCACTGGCTACTCGGAGCCGCCGGGGAGGATAGATTTATTTGCATATAAGATATTGCGTGGCAGTATAACGCTATGGACACCTAGCGTGCGTATACAACATCGCTCTGCCAATTCTACGTTGCTGAGGATTCGTTTTAAGGTCATTTTTAAGCTTCCGTTGCACGCCACCGCGATTTCCCACCAGTCAACGCAAGCTAAGAAAGAGCACTCGTACCAATCGACGACGCCGGCACCACCCTCTTCATCCGGTTGTCTACTTTTACTGCGCTGGCTCGGCCCCATAAAAACTCTCTCCATTTAAGTGTGCTCCCATCCGTTTCCCGGCCAATTAGATTATAAAAAACTGCTGAATGCAGGCAATGGTATTCGCTTTGAACACAAAATAAAGTGACATCCTATAGGCGAGAAGCACTTTGGATTGGAGTTTTCAAACAATGCTACTGGTCACCGCCCGATGCTTTCGCCGGTGGTTACTTGTATTTGATATCAGGGAATTGGAATAAAAACAGATTGGAATAGTTTTACGTCATAGAGCCCCTGGGCTTGCACCCATTTGGGTGCGTTAGCACTCTTGGCGTGTTTCACGCATTCTTCGGAGGCTAGGTATCCCTTAGTCTATCTATCTATATTTGTATCTGTATCCATGTTTGTATCTAACCGTCTTCCCGCCTACCAGGGCCACTGGGTGCTGATTGCTCTAATGGGTAGCGCACGAACCTGCTGTACTGAGGTAACGGGGTTCAAAACCAAACCTCGGCCTAACGTGGGTCACTGAGTATGTGTCAATATGTTCATACGTACCGCTTTTCCGCGAATCCTTTTTACGCTGGCATGCGTCAACGCAGACGCGATGTTGGTTGGTACCGCTGTTCGAAGAAACTGTTGGACGCCGACTTGGAGCGCTCGGTATGTGACACTCGGTTTCTGCTGGTCTCTAATGAAGCTTTTTGATGGTAACTTGGATCAAAGGGTATATGACAGTAGGTGTGTGTGGCTTTTGAATGAATCTCCTTGACGCCAACTTGCATAAATAAGTACGTGCCACTGGGAATGTGTGGTTCTACGATGGTAAAAAAGGTCCCTTAAGTGTCTCCGATTCTGAATTGAATCGAAACTATGCCACAAAGGGGCCTGAAGGACAGCAACCCCACGTGTCAGCAGGGTGTGGCACAAATGCACTGGGTATGTGCTACTCTTCAATGAACCACCCGCCTACATACGTCACTGAGTATGTGCCGCTTAGTGTGTGGCAAGTGCGGCAACGATTCAGCTTTGCAGCACTGTTTTTGAAACAGAAGAACCCACAAGAAAAACAGCACTCATTGTCCGTCTTTTCAGCATTAGCGGGCACCAGCGCGCCACTCTGTCGCCATGACGCTCCGCATAAAATCCAAGGGCGCTAATACCGTCGCCATGCGCCGTATGCTGTATGTGCGAGTGAAAGCGCGCGAGGGTGAGCAGGCGATCGCGGCTCAATCTCGGGCACCTAAGGGATGCAAGTGGGGAGAAAGTGCGCCATGTTTCGTCCCAACGTTTATATAACCTGCTTCAGTTGCCAAACTCTCAGCCTCCGCTGTACTCCCTAAGCGCGCCTGACTAACTTCCGGTACAGCTGGGGCGGCCGCAGCAACAGGTTCCGTGTAGCAGACGACGGAGTAAGAGCGAAGGTGCCGGCTTAGGTGCAGCTGTGACCATCCGCGCTCAATATTGAATTACCTGTCATACCAATTGCAAGATCCACTAATTTACCCCTTTAGGTACCCGTGCAGCTCATATCCGGGTACATTCGGCACTTCTAATTGGAGTTCGGCAGGCGCTGCAGGCTTGCGCCAATGCAGGGCGGCACGGGTATACGTTGCGCACTGGTTAAGCACAGTTTGAAAAAAAAAGAGCCCCTTTGACTTACCTTTTGACTGGCAAGCACAGAAAACATCTTTCAGTTTTTCATACCTTCAGCAGGATATGCGCTATCGCAGAATTTCCAATATATGAAGCGTGTTTATATACTATTTGTTTTACTTGCAATTATAGCGGCAAAACCCTACATGGTTATTAAACATTTCAATCCATTGGCTCTACATCGTCAAACTATTCCAATATGATTTTGTTCCAATCTCCTCTCGTCAAATTTGCGTAACCGCCAACCAAAGCATCGGGCGGTGACCCACACGGTTGTCTGAACAGACCAATCAAACGCTCTCCTCATATATTGGAGATTAATTTTTTTTGCTTTAACAACGAATAGCATTGCCTACAGTGGGCGGCTTGTCCTACCTAATTGGCTCCCAAGAGGCGAGGAGCACGTCCAAGTGGAGAGGGATTCAATGGGGCTGAGCCACTGCACTGAACATCGATAACCGCAGGAAGAGGGTGATGCTGGCGTCTGCGATTGGTCCGCTTTCATACTTAGCTTGTGGTAGCTGGTCGAAAACCGCAGCGGCATGCATCGTAAGGTTAGGAATGCCACTAAAACGGATCCTTAGCCAGGAAGAGTTGGTGGAACGAGGTCATAAACGTGCCAAAAGTGCTATATCATCATCATCATCATCATCAGCCTGGTTACGCCCACTGCAGGCCAAAGGGCTCTGCCATACTTCTCCAACTGCCCCGTCATGTGCTAATTGTAGCCATGTCGTCCCTGCAAACTTCATAATCACATCCACCCACCTAATTTTCTGCCGCCACCTGCTACGCTTCCCTTCCCTTGGAATCCAGTCCGTAACCCTTAATGACCATCGGTTGTCTTCCCTCCTCATTACATGTCCTGCCCATGCCCATTTCTTTTTCATGATTTCAACTAAGATGTAGTTAACTCGCGTTTGTTCCCTCACCCCAATCTGCTCTTTTCTGATCCCTTAACGTTACACCCATCATTCGTCTTTCAATGGCTCGTTGCGTCGTCTTCCATTTAAGTAGAACCCTATTCGTAAGCCTCCAGGCTTCTGCCCCATAAGTGAGTACTGGTAAGACACAGCTGTCATACACTTTTCTCTTGAAGGAAAATGGCAACCTGCTGTTCTTGATCTGAGAATGCCTGCCTAACGCACCCCAGCCCATTGTTATTCTTCTGATTATTTCAGTCTCATGATCCGGATCCGCAGTCACTACCTGTCCTAAGTAGATGTATTCCCTTACCACTTCCAGTGCCTCGCTACATATCGTAAACTGCTGTTCTCTTCCGAGGCTGTTAAACATTACTTTAGTTTTCTGCAGCTTAATTTTTAGACCCACCTTTCTGCTTTGCCTCTCTAGGTCCGTGAGCATGCATTGCAATTGGTCCCCTGAGTTACTAAGCAAGGCAATATCATCACCGAATCGCAAGTTACTAAGGCTTTCTCCATTAACTCTTATCCCCAATTCACCAATTTCACCGGCCGCAGTACCGACCTTTCAATGTTCCCAAGTACCTGTCGAAAGGGCCAGCACGCGAAAGACCTCCAAGAAAAAAGGTGTGCGCAGAACCTGCACTGTGTGGCTCGTCTATGAAACCTTGCTTGGAAATTCATGAGCTTCAAACGGATGGAGTGGCAATCGACGTGCAGTACATGCCGTTTGATTTATGGAATGTGTCTCAATCGACAGAGCAGTTGGCTGCTCATAAATTTGCCAACTATGGTGGTGCTCCTTATGTTCACGCATCTTTTAACAGTCAGTCTCATGATGTCATGTTCGAAAATATTGTCTTCATGAACTCAGGAAATTCACAAGGCGAGGTTGTTTGCCGGACGTATGTTTACCGTACGTTAATATCAGAACCAGTCTCGCACACCTTGGGAGAAGCGAAATAGGTGCTGCATGACTATTTTCCTCCTGTTCTACAGCGAAGTTGTCTATGGCTAGGATCTCGGGATCTTTTCGTGGCGTACTCTTCATAGAAAACTATCACCATCTATGACTCATACCTCCGTAAGGCAGAGGCTACAAGCACTTACCAAAGGGAAGTGAACATTGCATACATTGCATACATACAGGAATCACGCATACAACATGCGAAAGAGCATACGTTTCAATAAAGGAAAAGCTTAAAACAAGCGTCCGAGTCACATGCCTAACTGATGACAAGAAACTACTACGCCTACATGCAATGAGAGCACGTAGCGCTCCCCGCATGCGTTTCCCAGTAAAGATTACCGGTGCGTTAGCTGCCGCGGTGACAGCAGCTTGACTGTTGTATGCGAAGCAGATGGTGCGTAAGTACACTTTCGTACATGCAAGAAGAACCCTCCCAGCAACTGATTTGTGTTGTAACACGCACGTTTAATAGAAGAGCAGCGTGCATACGAGGCGCGGTGAATTTCTCTACTCTCTGCCTCACTCTTCGTAGGTGCGCGAAGTAGCGGCGTAAGCCAAGTCACTGGCCGTCGAAATGTAATTACTAGGTAAAATGCATGTGAATGTCACCACGTGACTAATTTCAAACTATGTCGCAATGGGTAATCGTTCTAGTTGTCGTTTACAGCTTCGCTGTCCAACGACCTTTACAGCGCAGACTGGAGCCCATTTTTATGTGTAAATAAAGCGCTCTCTGCAGAACTAAACCTGTGTGTACGCTCAATGTTTTCTCTTCAGTGCAGGTTCCGATAAGCCAGTCGTGCCATCGGAGTGTGGTTGGACCCGCGTGTACTAATGAAACTTTTGAACTTGTTCCCTCGCAAGAAAAAGAGAACAACAAAATAAAACGAAACAACTCGGTTTCATTCCCCTCTTTATCTCTCTCCTGTATATTAGAGAACGCTGTAGAGCGTATTGAAACGTGTTTTTCCAGCGGGGCGAGGCCTAGGTGAAAGGCGCAGCAGCGCCACCTGTATGTTTCTGGGAAAACTGCTTCACCACGGAGCCTTCCCACTGCCCACTACCCCTAATATAGTACACTGTAGTGCGGCTGCGATCATCCGCCGCAGCTGGAGAAGCGGAAATGCGTAACAACCTGCCTCCTCCTACCGTGCGCTCACTTTCCTGCTTCTACTCCTCCCCACCTTGCGTGCGTGAGAAGATGGCACGCTCCCTCCTGGTCTTCCTTCCCTGCGCGCGTGACAAGACGCCGCCGCATCAAGCAACCATCCTTCTCGGCTCACCCACGCATGCTTTCGCTCGAACCCACAGCATACGACGCAGGGTCACTATGTTAGCCAAGTTGGGCTCTATACGAAACATCAGGGCAATTCCTGCAACGAACACAGTGGTGGAAATTCGGCTGGAGTATCCATGTAATCCGTATTGCGATAAACGAATATAGCTGTCGTAGCTTCGATAGCGACATAATTTAATTAGACTAATTGCTATACGAAGTAAGCTTAGTAGTTTTATCAGCCGTATAAACTTGTACACGTTGGCTTACTAATTAAATTAAGAAGCATTTTGTCATGCGCGAACTGACAAACTTGAAAATATCTCACTCGGTGACTGGACACTCACTGTCTTAAAGCTAGTCTGAGGAAGAGGAGCCGCAGCGGCGAGCGTATTGTGCTTCGTGCTGCCTCTAGCTTCAGCACAACCTAAGCGGCCAGAACACAGCGCACACGAACCCATTAGCTCTCGTAGCGTCAAGACGCTGAGCCCAACGCAGGTCGTTTTCAAGAGGGGGCCCGCTCGTTCACGCCATATGCAACCACGGCTAGAGTAATATGCCCCCCTGCGTTGATTATTCCTAGATAATTCCTAGACTCCTAATTCCTAGATTCCTGTGTTGGAAGTCGACGCGCTTCCTTGCCGAGTGCCTCCCTTCCGCGCGCGAAATCGAGCCAGCATCCTTCTCGGCTAACACTTGCATGCTTTCCCACGCACCTACAGCATACGTTGTGCGGCTGCGATGTTATCTCACATGGACTTTATACGGATCAGCACAGCTACGGTGACGCTGGTGGTAGAAACTCACTTGGAATGTCCTTAAAATAGTTAACGTAATAAAATGATTGTTTGCACGGCTTGTTCGGAAGATGTACTCGCAGACATGCCGTCATCAAATCCGGCGAAACGGCTGTCGTGGAGATGAAACAAATGTGATAACAAGATGACCCACAAAATTGGGCATAACATAGAAATTTAATGAAGAAATTGTGCAAACTGTATCAGGACCGCAAACAAAACCCCACACAGATATATATATTACGGAAGTTACAGTTCAGGCTTCTTGTGTGTTAATTCACTGCAAACACAACGCAAAACATTGACACGAGCATTTTCAGATAAGCTATTTCATCACAGAAAAAAAAACAGCTATTCCACTGTGTGAATGTGGCGGACCAGTGACGCTGGTCCGCCACATTCCAGAAAGCTAGATTCCAGAAAGCTAGACAAGGGTACATGTATTTATTTTCATAATTTGGCATTGGTAGTCACGATGTCCTTGCGGTTACTGTTAAAATTGAATTATGAGGTTTTGCGTACCAAAACTACAATCTGATTATGAGTCACGCCGAAGAAGGGGACTCCGTGTAAACTTTGACAACCTTGGGCACTTTAACGTGCACACACATCGAAGTATACGTGTACTTTTTATTTCGTACCGATCAAAATGTGGCCGCCATGGCTGGGATTTGATTCCGCGACCTGATGTTCAGCAGCGCAACACCAAAGTCACTGAACAACCATGACAGGCTGTGATTATTGTGATGTAGACTGACTTGTTTGGTTACTACCTTAGACCAACTCTTGACCAAAGCTAATTCTATACACGATCGTTGTTGAGTCACTGATTGACCTGAGTCACTTGGATTGGTGTGGCGCTTGAAACCAAACTCTTCTAGCACAAATTTAGTCAACCGTTCCTTGTCTTCTTTGGAACTGTCCACATTTGAAGTCTTCAACGATGATCACAGGGGTAGTGTCATCACGGCTAACCCATAGAAAGTGCGTGGTCATGAACTTCTCGATGTCACACTTTGGCATGCCTATAGATGTACACACAGTGGATATCACAATTAGATATTTCGTTTGTAGGGCACAGACTATCGGTGGCATTGTCCTCTTACGAGTCAAGTGTGTATGGTTGTACATACATCTTTTCATTCACCTATATTGCTCGTCAGTATATTTGCTTCCAAGGGGCGATTCCAGTATACCCATCGACGAAACAATGTATCTTGAGAGGTTCATTTTATGCCTTATTATTATTATTATTATTATTATTATTATTATTATTATTATTATTATTAATTTTATTATTATTATTATTATTATTATTATTATTATTATTATTATTATTATTATTATTATTATTATTATTATTATTATTATTGGTGGAGCGCTTGAAGCTTGCTTCACCTCCGCAACGTGGGCTCTCGGTATTGCACTACCTCAGGGATAGGCCCGCATTTTGGCCCATGGACGTTACAGATGCATGGAGGGGGGGGGGGGGGGGGCTAGAGGTACACAGCTTCGCTTCAAAAGCACTGGTCCGTCGTAGTTGGTGGTATGAGATGAGCCACATGTAAATGACGTCTTCCAAAACAGTGGGCTCTTCGGTATGGCGGCGGTACTACAAAATTTTTTCGGAAATCAAAGCATATCCAACTATTTCTATTGTTGATATTGCACTGCTTCTAGCCAGCTGAACTTCAGTCTTTTGTTCTGTCAGTCTAAATGCTAGGCTAATTAGAAAAATAAAAGCTGGTTGTTCCTGACGGAAGTGTTAGGTTCGGCTGAATGTTGGCGACGTAGTTTGCAAGAAAATTCACTAATCGTTCAGATTTCATCTTATAACCAGCAGCACAAAGACACACGTCGATTGTATATCCTTACGGCAAAAATTGTCATCTTAAGTCCATTTGGTCGGAAAATGTATTTCTTGTGGATGCGCAGATTTTTGCGTATGTCCAATTAAATTGGATGTCCACCCTTCGAAGCATCGTACCTACACTCCTCTGATACCAGGTTTTATTTTGCTCACGTGGCCAGTTACGTTCAGAAATTTAATCAGATGCAGACGCGGGCTCTATATTTGCAGGTTTGATTTAAAATGTGTGGTCCAAAACTACCTCTCCAGAAAGTAAGATAAAAGAAAGGCAACGACTGCTTTCGGAACGAGTATTATTTATTGTGACTTTTTCCGAAGTGCTTTCCGTTGTTCATTGATTCTTTTTCAAACTACCTCGTTGTTTTTGCATGCATGCGTGACATAGTCGCGTATTGGAGCGAGCACGCATTGTGGTTGACTGTCGGACAGAATGACAAATGACTACTTCTTTTCTTCGCCATATCAGAAACTCTCATGTATGTCGACTGCAGCATCGACTGCACCATCTCGCACACAACAAGGAGCGCGCCACGACCAAGCCTCCGTAGTAACGTGCAGTGCCGCAGATGCCTCATGCATAGATGGACTCGCGTACAGATTGAGCGCGTACCTGAGGTCCTCATACGTTATATTGTCATTATTCTACGGCGATTTATTCCACATTGTAAGATTTGCCTTGATTAGTTATGCTCAATACAGAAACGTTGCATGTGTGCATTGATCAGGTAAAAACTTTCATAAACATGCATGGTGTCACGCAGGCTACATTCAACAAGTGAAAAGCCGCATCTCTTGTGGCCAGGAAGCCACTGCAGGAAACTAGAGAGAAGCGCAAGTGGACAGGAGGCGTAAGCCGCCTGTGTTGTCCTGGAGTGCAGCCCAACACAACGACCCTTTTGCTGCAAATCTATTCGCCGAGCTTTTCAAGCGGGTGTCGCAGAAAGCAGATGGCATCGTTTGAAGAAATCGACGATGATCTCAAAATAGAAGTTTTTGCTGCATGGCACAACCGCACACTTTAAAATTCTTACTTTATTAGAAGTGGTTCGTGGGTGTGCACGAGCGCGCGTGTTGTGTGTGCGTGTGTGTGCGTCTGTGCGGGCGTGTGTGTGTGTAAGAGAGAGAGAGAGAGAGTGTTTTCACCTTTTGAGCGCCACCTGCTTTCGCAAAAAAGTGAGGGCTCCCACTCGCTCACAACACACTGCAAAACTAATTCTCAAGGAACAGGCTGGCTGCTGCTTAGCCCCTTCCTCTAGACAGAGAGCAAAGCTTCTCAAAACATTGGATAAGCACCGTCTTTAAGCGAAAAGCTTGGAACTGCCACTGCCGAGTGTTTGTGTAGCTATGAACAGCTACAAAAGACTCGCGAACATGACTCTGCGCATCGCAGCATCTCCGGTAAGTAGTTTTGGTCAGTTATCGAGTCATATTTTAATTAAGACAGAGACTCGAAGATTTATAACAGGAACAGCTCAACAAAAAAGAGCACAAAGAATGCTAGATGGTAGAGAGAACACAAACGAAACATATTTACTGTGCTATTATTTGATTAGGAGATGTGGTTCGATAATTTGTCGTTACTTTCTTTTCTCGTAATGAAGATGAGCTTTTATTCGGTGGTGTATTCATCGCTTGCGTCCTCCTTTTCTTTCATTGTACCGTCGCAAACATGGTTGAAACGCGTCATTAGGCTGTGAAGCGTAAAGTAGGCACACTATATGTTGACCACCAGGCAAAATTGAATATTTTGGCAATGCCATCTTCTTTATAACTCCCATGCATATGAAATGCGATTGGTTTACCTCCCTTCAACAAAAATAACAAGATAAAACAAAATACCACAATCAAGTCATCTCATTCGCAATGCAGCACATTTTGTTCGGAGCTCCAATAGCAGTTCAATTTGGAAACACACATGCTGCGGTCTAAATTACAAATCGTTGCTTTTCTTTCTTTATAGAACGCGGCATTTTCGGCTTAGTATGCACGGGCACGAATATATTTCACAGCTACTACATTTTCCTTAGAGGCTTTATGGATGGAATTAAAGGGCAACTCCGGCGATTTTTCGATGTCAACAGATGTTGAGGAAATTCGTTGTCTACGTACCTCTGAGCACTTCCGTCATGTCCTCAAAAAAGCAGGTTTGGGAATCGCACAATTTTTTTACAAATTAACTTAATTAATTGCCTCGAACACGCTACCTTTCCTCCTCCTCAGTTATAGGCGAAATTTTATATGACGTCTGGAGTGCTCCAAGCAGAGCATGCCGGGATCATGCAGACGACAGCGACGAGAGCGAGAGCATCGATCGTCGTCAGCTAGAGCATGGCGTGAGAATTGTTGCTGTGACAAGATGTTGTCGTCCCTGTAGACGTTCAAAAAATGGGAGAAAATGGTGTTGTGTTGTTGTGTTGTTGGCTACATGAACTTCAACCCTAACCATCCGCACACATAGTTTGAGCCGAGGCCGATTGCGTTCAGCCGAGGTTAACCCTCTATTACAGTCGCGTAGTTCATGCGTCTCCTGCAGGCGGACCTGAGCGACTGACATGAAGCTAATTAAGTCATCAGAATGAACAAAACTCCTTCTGTAGTTCAGTTTTCACCATATGGATTTGAGATAAACTATTCCTCAGTTCGTACAGTGAACACACAAAAGCGAGACGCCACGACGCAGATCAGTATCGACGTCGCTACGTTGCTGTTTTCGACAGAAAGCTGCCTGCCACACTCACCGGCCCTTCCCTAAATTAAATGCGACTAAGAACATGGGTGTATTTTTCACGTATTGACATGCAGACTCATTAGTCAGTTTCCGAGGTGCACTGTTTGACTCGTATCCCAAAGGGGCAGCAAGCGTAGGCGCCTCGATACAGCAGCGTAAACAACCACCACGTTCACAACCACCACGTAAACAACCACCACGTTCTACCTAAAGTGCGAACTAACTATGATAAACAGACTGCGGAATTTTCCGAAATATCGCTTTGGAATACTCTACCCCCTATCATCAAAAATGCAAAACATTTATACCAATTTAAAAAGAACTAAAATCATTAATAATAAATACTTACTGAAACTCTCCTTGTTTTTTTGTATTCCGTTTTTTTTATATTGTCCTACTGTTAACAAGTGTTCTTATTACTGATATGCTATAAACATGTTTTGATATTACTGTTAGTTCTCATCTGTACTACTGCTGCTTTAAACATTGTATAACATCATGAGTGTCTTTAGCAGGAGGTCCCGATAGAGTCTTTGACTATGGGACCTCCTTATGTATACTACGCACATGCAATTATCTGTATTTTTACTAATAAATAAATAAATTGTAATTGTAATTGTAACGGTGTCTAGTGGCAATGGCGTTTCCGCAAGAAAAGTATGCGTTCTCTAAATGAACGATCGTACGCGCAAAGTCGTCATCTATGTCAAATTTGGATACGAAGAATGATAAGTAGGCGGCAAAACAATTCCCCCGTACCTATGGTCTCGCACTCGCTGTTTTCAAAGATTTGTGGTCGCTCATATCTGCGGGATTCAGTGCTATGCAACGGTGCTTACATGACCAAAATCTGCCTGTTTTGATATGTCCTAACATTATTTGATGTCAACAATGAGTGGCTAGCATTATATCTCAAGCGAACAACGAGTGGTCGCTGTACCTGCGGATGTAAACAAATCAACCGTGCGATGATTTAGACTGTCAGCGGCGTTCTTGCGGGATACCAGTGCGGAAAGTGGTGTTCCACATCTTACAGTGAGCATGAAAAGCGCTCCCTGAGAAGGGGTAAAACAAACACAATAGCAACCAGCGGGTATAAAATCAGCGGTTAGGGCTACCCTTATTCGTCATGTTGCAGCAAAATTTGTAGCCCGTGGGCGCTGGCTCTCGTGGTGACGGTTCGAGTGGGAACCGCGATTCGTGGCTATTGAATTTGTCCAAATCATAACTGTCAATATTTGACAAATTCAAAGAGCTGGTGCAGCTGACATTGTCACCCGAAAATCCGGCGCAGTCCCGATTCAGCCTAGCAGCCGCTGTTCGCTCCCAGTGGGCGAGACGGGCATGCCTTGCGTGTCTTTCCCGGTGGGACACTCGTGACGTAAACGAAGAGGTTAGGTCGGCTGCTCGGTTAGGTTTCGGTATCGCTATTGCGCTTCTTTTCTTTATTTCAAATTAATATTTTTGAAGTTGTGTAACAATTCTACTTTCAGACGCGTGACAGGGGGTTTTCAAGAACCTATATATTTAATTACTTTGACGTAGTGAAAAAACCGCCGGAGTTCCACTTACATGCATCTACATGCATCTAGACATGAAAAATGCTCATGAAGCTCTGATATCCTTCGGCAGAGTGGTTATGACACCTGCTTCTCGTAACGCGTGCACGGTTTGACTACAATGTCAATTAAATTAATGCTCAAGGCGGATTTACGCTGTCGTCGTCGACTTGAAGTTCAGTATAAAGTACAATATCTACAACTTCATGACCGCGTGCCGCATGCTGTATGTGCAAGGGAAAGCATGTGAGGGTGAGCCGAGAAGGATGGCGGCTTGATTGGACGGCGTCTTCTCACGCGCGCTAGGGAGGAAGTTGGGGAGGGCGCGCGTCGTCATCTCACGCGAGCAAGGAAGGGGGAGGGCGCATGTTAGGGCGCTTCTCCTTTTCTACTGCGGCCACGGGGTATCAGTGCGGCTGCTCGCGTCCTATCTCAGAGCCACTCTGCGCTGGGTTCAAAGGCTCGCCTATCTGAGATAGCTGATAGCTTCGTAGTTCGCGTTGAAGTAAGAGACACCACGAAGGGGAATTCACTCGCCGCTGCTGCCTTTCTTCACGCCAGGCATCTGATAGCAAGCGCTCGCGGTCATGGAGTGTGTTGCGTTCATGTTTGTCTGTGCGCGCATGACAATGTAATTAATAATTCAGTTAGTAACCAAATGTTTACAGCAGTTCTAACAACTGCTTAAGCTACTAACATTACATCGTATATTTGTCGTATAATCTGCCATCGAATTAATATTTTTCCTATCCCGTGAAACTGCGACTTTGACTAGTGGCGGCGTTGCACTAATAACCGTATTTTTTTATTTATGCGTTTGGCTCAATACTGTCAAGATACTCATTCTACCCCTGGCGGTTCGGCCAGCAACACAGCCCTTGCAGCATTTTGCATTCTTCAGTGTTCTACTTAGAAAAAATGTGGACAGCATAGCTTCCGAGCCAGTTGAGTGACCATGGTAAACCTAATCAAAAACAATATTTTAAACGAAACGAGGGAGGATTAACTACCGAAAGAAAATTGAGAATGGAGTTTCACAGGCTCATATGAAAGTGCCTCAGGTTTGGATCTAATTTAACCTGCGTCAGTACAATCACCACTAGTCACCATTGTTACATCACAGCACTAGTTTTATTTCCCTATTTGTAAACTACAATGCTTAAGGTCACGGCGGGGTCATCGAGGAACTAGATTTGATGCCTGTTATAGATAACCAATTTTTTTCTCCCGCAGCTCCTTCCACTTTCGATGCCAACCCGTATGCCAAACGGGACGGTACACCTAGCAGGCTTGGCAGGCTACCTCGTAGAAACGCTATCTGCTGGACTTGGATTCACGTAAGCAGTGTGATCGTTACTTGAATGCTGCTCCAGCTTATGGAGTGCGTCGCCGTAGTGTTGCCTTGTTAACCAGGGCTATCACGCAACATTATCATCACTGCCTCTACATAGCGTCGCTCGGGTCGAGGCCCATGAGTCTAAACATCCGTGGTAACCTTACTGTCCAGTCTGTAATCCGCAGTTTCCTCTAAACTGTGTCCCGATGAAATGTGTATGTAGAGGTTTATGCACTAACTACTGCATGGTATACTGAATTTGCTGAAGTAATACTGACTACAGCGGCCTGTAACAGAGCCTCAAAGGAATCTATTCAGCAAGAGAGCGGTAGAAAGCAGTGGCGCGTTTCTGTTTCTCTCCTGTTCCCCTTTCCACTGATTCATGTTCTTCTTTGAGCCAGGAACAATTTCTTTAGTTGAATTGAATTTAATCGAATTCTGGGGTTTGACGTGCCAAAACCACGATGTGATTATGAGGCACGCCTTAGTGAGGAAATGTGCCTAATGCACGAGAAATGGGTGCTTTTGGATTTCACCCCCATCGAAAAGTGCATCGAGTGGCTAGTCACGTGGCAATTTTTCGTGAATTTGTGGCTTCTTTGGCGCTCAAAAAAACGCTTTTATTTAGCACATATTGACAAGAAAAAGCTTTATCTGGAGTTTTTAATGCCGCTCTACAATTTACTCATTAACACTTTTCATCTACGCATGACATGAATAAATAATTAAGTCTACTTACATAAATAGGCCGCATAAAGAAAAATAGTTTGAGTAGTTCCAAGCGACGGTAAACGACATAACTTTCTTTTGTCCAGCTGCGTGACATTTGCATATTTTAAAACTCTGGCTAAAGTAACCTCAGACTATACGCGAGAGGCAGAATATCTTCCATTGCCCACCGACTCCTCAAACAAGCCTCCAAATTCCTGGGTGGTGAATTAGTATGGACTCCAAGACACGAGTCCCTCCGTAGAAATCAGCTTGCGCACGCTGTAGCCCGAGCTCATGCCTCCCGGGCGCCACTAAAGAGAGATACCGCCGCCTTTGTGGAGCCCATACCTTTACAATACAACGCCACTAAAACACCAAAGATTGAACAGACGACAATACCTACCTCCACATAAGACTTTCTCACGCCAAGACGCCGTACCATGGCGACAATTACAGACCAACATCCCCCCATCTAAGCAGACTACACGCAATACACCCTACACTATACTCGTAAAAATGCCCCCTTTTGTAATGACTACACCATCCTATATCACACCACATGGGCGTGCCCCAGCGTGGAGGCAGGCCTGCAAATAACCAACCCCATACCAGAACAGTGGGAGGTCATGCTGAGTAGTTTGGTCCCTCGTAACCAGCAAGGAACGGGTGCGGCGGGCCCGGGAGAGAGCAAGAGCCGCAGGAGCCCGGGACTGATGGCGCCTCCCCTCACGAGCAGAAAGCCGCCTGCTTATCCTTTCCTTTTTCATAAGATGTTTTGCTCCTCCTTCTTCCTTCTATACATGAAAATATGAGAAAGAGCGCGTACAAAAGACCGATGAGCTGGCATTGAATTTTTCAAACGTTTCGCTGTCTTCTGTTTGAACTGCAAGCGAGCCTCTGTCATTCCACTCTATCATCATTCGCAGAAAGAAATAATTTTGAAACACTATTTCTCGGCTGAAATGGAACAATTGAAATATTTTTGTGCCTTATTCTAGTAGCATAACCTCCGAAAAAATGCACATAGTAATATGCGTCACCTTTTAGGTGTCGTTTCCTGTTGCTAAACATAAAGAGTAATCTTGTACTTTTATTCCTGTCCGACGAGTATATTACTTAGACCAGCTTTTGCCACCAACCCTAAAATCGATACCCTGTCATAGCGATTAAAAATAAATCTTGTTGCTTTAACTGGAACTCTTCCTCATATGTTGATATTAACCAGAGTAAATGGATCCCAAATAATGCTAGCGTACTCAAGAATAGGTAAAATTAGAATCTTGTATGCTGTAAGCTTTGTTTCCATGAGAAACTACGATGTGAACGTTTCATGTATTCTAGCTTTTAGATTGCCTGGTTATAATGTGAGTTACGTGATCGTTCCAAAGCTGAATATTGCAAGCACGAAGACCTGGATATTTGTAATGTTTGACACGTGAAAATGCCGTTCCACCTAGTATGTCTTATGACAGGACACGCGCCTCATTTATTAGATATGACAAAACTTTTCTGAGATTTGCAATGTGTTGCACCATTGAAACCGTTCATCCAGTTCTGTTTTGTTGAAGGTGATGCCTTGTTGAGTTAACAACATGTTATTATAGAGAGTCGGCCGCGTAAAATCTGATTTTGGCATTGTGTCCGTCAACAACGTCATTTATGTATGGGAGAAACAACAACCAGCCTAACAAGCAGCCATGACAAACACGTGAGACAAATGGAAGCAAACTTGAAGAGGCTGTTAAAATTGAGATATTGATAGGTAGAACTTCAGAGTGGATGAAATTATAAATCATACTGTTTTCTGTTAAAATGAAAAAAAACATTTTTGGGTGTGACAGCGTATCAAACACCTTGGCAAAATCAATAAATATAGTGTCAACTTGACAAATATTACTTATAGCTCAAGCAAAATCATGAATTACCTCAATTAGCTTTTGAGCAACACGAGAACAGGGTAAAAGTGGGAGCCAACGGTTTGGTAAATGGACTTGTCTTCTTAAAGGCCTTCAAAAAGACCAGTCCACTTGTCGAACTGGCGGCTCCCACTTTTACCCTGTTCTCGTTTTGATCATCATCTTGAATTTTCATCTCCCGCATTCTTTGTGTTTTTCCTCAACTAGCATTGTAAACGCAGAAAATCCGTGCCTGAATTCATTCTGCGTCGGCGATAAGACCGTGTTAACGTCCAAGAAGTCACTTACATTCTTGTATATGATATTTTCAAATACTTTGCAACACGTACTAGTCAGACCCATCGACCTCAAGTTAGGTATTTGGTCTTGCTCAACTTGTTCATGTTGAGGCTAATGACACTTTACAATTACCTGGTAATTGTGCACTAGAAAGCGATAGATTAGGAATTAGTACGAGATATTTAGAATACCAATCTGCTTACGACAATAAAAAACATGGCGTATTCATTCGGACAAGGATATTTCTTGTCGCACAAACCTAAATTACGCCCCCCACCTTCCTACAGTTTCATGTTTTCAGTAGGAGGCAGGCCTTTAAAACTGTCATAGAGAGGTAAGTTTCCATTAGTGGTTCTAGATACTGGCCTAAAATGCTCCCTAAATGCATTCTAATTACAACAGCATCAAATGTAATAGCATTGCTTACAGTAAAAGTATCAGTTTTAGACAGGATTGGTTTTCAAAATCTCCGAAGGTTTGCTAGAGACTCTCTAAGAATTCTGCCAACAGGGACGGAATAAAAATCATATTTTTCTTATCGTATCTTATTCTTAAGTTCATGATACATCCTTGCAATCTGACGGTGTATGACTGTGTGTATGACAGTGCTTTTAAGCGTCTCATTTTTCTTTTTATGTGAATGAAATTGCTTGGGATTGAAGAGCAGGGAATGTTAGATTTTTCTTTAGTTCTAAGTGGCACACCTAGCTCTCTACATGAATAAACTACATTCTTAGACGTTAACTACAGAAAATCGACATCACACGTAACAACGCTGGGAAAGAATTCCTAAAAAGAAGATCGAAATCTCTCCAATGGAGACAATGTCAGCTTTTGAGAAGTCACGAGAACCTGTAACATTAACAACGTTTACAGCGACGGTGTATACGGCTAGCCGATTCGTCCGTCCGTCTGTCGCCTGTAGGCCGAAAATTCCTCCTCCGCAACCCCGTGCTCATATGTGAAAAAACAAGAGAAAAAAAGACGTGCGACTAGCTGCGCCATTAGTGGCGTCACTGCTCTCCGTCGAAGCCAAGCGAGTGGGCAGCAGTTTCTATCCGGCTCTGAATTCGGTAGGCCAGCCATCATACGTACGCCTCAGGAGCAGGCAGCCTTCGAGTAGCAACGGCGCGAGTAGAATCGGGAACGAGATCATCTACTCCGTGCCGACCCTGCAGCCCGGGCACAAGAAAGGTCTCGTGCAGCCGAGCGCAAACAGCAACTGCGTGCCGATGACACGGCCGCCTACCAAGCCGTTTAATGAGCCATCAGGATTACCACAGTGTAAACACCGGGACCGCACGTTCCAGTTTCGCTGGTTAACCATCTGTACGGAATGCTTGGGCACTCATTTTTCGCTTTCAGTGAAGCAAACTGCACAAATACCACTCCGTGATTCGATATCGGACTCGGCCTTTCGACGCAGCACAAGGTGGAAGTACCCCATGTCTCGCCGCCTTTCGGGTGAGGGAAGTGACCTGTTCCACCATTACTTTGCTCCATTCTCGTTTTAGGTCCTGTCTGAGGTAGTCGAAACGCCTATATAGTTTACCTAGCCGAGTTAGTCGCAGCCTGCGCACATGAGATTCCGAAACTACGAGGTCAGAGCCTTTTATAAATCACTCTATATTGAGTTACCCATGGTGATCAGCAAAACACATCTTTAGCAGATGAATCGAGGAAGTTTTTTAGGCATGTAAGATTTGCGAAATGGGCTGAAGCAACTTTTAAAGCGCGCTGTCGAGGTGTGCCTACTTTGATGCTCGCCTTTCTGTGTTCAAAGAGAGTGCATCGTGCACGTCATTAATATTTTTACACACGAGTAGCGGTGTGGGCTCTGAGTCACAGAGAATCCGGTAGCGGAGTCTTCCGATTCGTTGGTGAGAGAAAGGTTCCGCCTATATATATACGTATGTGCATATGACAGTGCAGCTTATCTACTCTCGACGACTCGGCCTTTCGACGCAGCACAAAATGGAAGTACCCCGCGTCTCGTCGTCTTTCGTGTGAGAGAAGCGACCCGTTCTACCGTTATTTTGTCCCCTTCTCGTTTTAAGTGCTGTGAGAGGTTGTCGAAACGCCTATATAGTTTGTTTAGCCGAGTATGCCTTAGCACGTGAGATTGCGGAACTACGAGGTCAGAACCATTTAGGAATCATTCTATAATGAGCTAGTGATCTATCGCGGATAAATCAAGGAAGCTTTTAGGCACGTAAGATCCTCTGAGCTGAAATTCTTTGCCATCGGACAGCCTGCAGGGTCATTTGACTGAGCTAACTTGTAACCTTGGTTGTCGTAGTTCAAATCCTCGAGTAATTTTTTTAACTTCTGAATGTGGTAATGCGGAGTTCACCATCTCTAATACTCCAACATCACAAAGCTTTGAGTGGCGCCTGACATCCGCTAGAACACCGAGAACCAGTGGGGCTATACTATTCAATTAGGAAGGCCCACCATGCTTCAACAAAACCACTCCCTCACGAGAACAGGAATTGGCCTTCCTGGTGCAGTATCCGCCAATAGCTCCTTCATGACTTGTACAATTAACCCATGGCCCCCAGTTCATACCAGCTGCTGAGCGCCTGAACAAGGCGGTGGTCAGACCTGTAACGCAGCAGAGGGTGCTAAGAATCTCTGGACAGGGACAGGCCACCAATGGAAACTGGCTCTTGTAACCTTTACCGCCCGCACTCTTTCGACTGAGGCTAACTTGGAAGGACTCTTTGAGGAACTATCAAGCATTGTTTGGGATGTAATTGGCCCTAGTGAGGTTAGAATGACTGGTGAGGCTTATACAGGGACGACTAACGGCCACATCATCTGCTATAGAGGGCTCCCAGATAGGAAGTTGTAAGGGGTAGGATTCCTAATACATATGGACATAGCAGGCGACATTGACGAATTCTACAGCAATACTAAGAGGTTAGCAGTAGTCGTAATAAAATCTAATAAGAACTATAAAATAAAGGTGGTACAAGTTTACGCTCTATCTTCCAGCAATGATGATGATGAAGTAGATCAGTTTTTTGAAGACGTGGAATTAGCCACGAGAAAAGCGTAAACGCAGTATACTGTAGTATTGAGCGACTTCAATGCAAAACTGTAGAATAGGCAGGATGGTGAACAAGCTATTGGTAACTACGGCGTCGGCTCTCTAAACACTACGGGAGAGATGTTCGTAGAATTCGTGGAAAAGAATAAGCTACGAATAATGAACTCCTTCTTCAGAAAGCCTTGCTACAAGAAGTCAACCTTGAAAAGCCCTAATGGTCAAACAAAGCATGAAATCGATTTCATTCTTTCTGCCGAGCCAGCATAATTCAGGATTTAGAAGTCTTAGATAGGGTAAAGAGCAGTGATTATAAGTTAGTGAGGTCTAGGATTCACCTGATTTTGAAGAGAGAAAGGGTAAAATTGGTCAAGGAGAAATAGGCGAACCTTGACGGCAGTAAGTACAAAAGTGGGCCAATTCATGCTGGTACTTGCAAAGAAGTATGGAGCCTTAGAACAGCAAGATGTAGATGACATAGATGTAATGAATGAAACCCCTAACAAGGCTGGCTTCAGAAGCAGCACTGTGTAAGCCAATGCGCCAAGGCAGCTAGTAGGTAAGCTCTCGCAAGCAACGAAGGACATAATAAAGAAGAGACAAAGAATGAAACAGCCCAACTCGAGCGATCAGATAGAATTCCCTGAATTTCCAAAACTGATCAACAAGGAGAAAATAAACCACATTTGTAATTATAACATACGAAAGACTGAGGAAACGGTAATAAATGAAGGAAACATAAAATCAGTAAGAAAACTTGGCATAGGCAAGGCCAAGATGTACCCACTGAAAGATAAGCAGCGTAGTATCATCAGCAATTTCGAAGATATGGTAAAAGCAGCGAAATAACTCTACAGTTACGTGTACAATACCCAGAGCAGCCAGGACACTTCCGTTGAATGTGGTAATGAAACGTTTACAGAGGCTCCTCCTATAACTTGCGATGAAGTTAGAAGGGCCTAAGAAGACATGAAACCAGGAAAGGCGACAGGTGAAGAGGGAATAACAGTTGATTTTATCAAGCATGAAAGAGACATCATGCTTGTTAGTTTGCGGCCTTTATACGAAATGTCTCACGACTTCAAGGGTACAAGAGAACTGGAAGAATACCACATTATAATAATCTGAACACAGGGAGACGTTAAATGCATGGATGGATGGAAAACTTTAATGAAAGTCCTGAGGTACGCAACTCCGCTCACTGCAGGCTGCTCCCTTATTGGTACAGTCAGCCTATGCCCGATCGCCGCATCGTGGGCCCTCTGAACAGCCCATAGTTGCACCCCGGCTTCGGGGCTCTTGATAGCGGAGAGCAACTTGTCCTCATTGATTTGTTCTGTGCCTCGTAACAAGCGGCAAGGCCAGAGCATATTGTGTAGGCTAGCTAAGTCATGGCAGTGCCTGCAAGGACTACCAGCATAGGTGTCGGGATAAGGCTTGTGGAATAAAACCGGGCTGGGATACGAGCCGGTTTGCAATGATCTGAGGATCAGTGCCTGTGCTCTATTTAACTTCTTGTGTGAAAGGTGAAAGTCTCTCCTGCCGAGATAAAAGTGCTGCGTAATTTCATTGTATGTGGTTGGTTGATCCCTTTTCTCCAACACTGCGGGCTGGCGTTGGTGTTATTCTTCGTCGCGGAAAGCGAGACCTCGCGCCTTGGAGTGGGCCGGCTCGTTCAGGTTTGTGGGGCCTCCCATGATGGATCCCATGTGAGCGGGAAACCACGTGAAAGTGTGGGTGGTGATGCTTTTGCCGTCGAGGATGCGAAAGGCTTCCTTACACACGGCGCCAACGCTGAAGGCGCGGGTGGCTGCCCTGGAGCCGTTGAACATATTGGCATGCTTGTCGTCCAGGAGGGCCAAGGCAATGGCCACTGGCTCGGCCGCATGCGAGGACGTGCTTCGTACCGAAGCGGCGTTAATGGTCGAACCCCTGTGGTTGATCGACACTACCGTGAAATTGTTGCTGTTGCCATACAGGGCCGCGTCAACAAAGTAGCTGCCGCCAGAGAGTTCTCTCGCGTGGTGTAGGAGCGCCAACACCCTGGCTCTCCTTCTTTCTACGTTGCGCTGGGATGCATATTGCGCTGGGCGGGCGATATGATGATGTTATCTTTCTGCTCTTTCGGAAGGCCCTGGTAGGCGTCTTCGACCGTGGCCGGAGGGACGCCCATCTCTGTTAGGAGTCGTCCGCCCGCACTGGTGCCGGAGAGCCTGAGAATCTGTGCCGTTTCTTGTGCTTGTGCAATTTCTTCCAGGGTATTATGAATATCCAACTGGAGGAGACGGTCGGTGCCTGTGTAGTTTGGTAGTGCGAGCACGCTCTTCATCCTCCTCCTTATCATGGCGTTTAGTTTGTCTCGCTGGGCCCTCTTCCAGACGTGCATGTCCGCTACGCGCGTGAAATGGCATAACAAGAAAGCGTGGAGTAGCCTTATCAGATTCTCATTGCTGAGGCCTCACCTTCTGTTAGCTACCCACTTGATTCACTAAGACAATTTCTAAGAGAAGAACGCCAACACTTGACTTTAGTCAACCAAGAGAAGAGGTTGGATTCAGGAAGGGCTACTGTACAGTGGATCACACCCATTAATCAATCAGGTAATCAAAAAATCTGCAGAGTACAATCAACCTCTATACTGCGCTTTCATAGATTACGAAAATAAATTTGATTCAGTAGAAATAGCAGCATGCATAGCGGCATTACCTAATCACGGATTAGAGGTGGCTTACGTAAATATTTTCGAAAATATCTAGAGAGGTTCCACAGCTGCCTTTATTCTCCACATAAAGATTAGGAAGGTACCTATAAAGAAAGCGGTTAGACAAAAACACACAATCTCTCCAATGCCATTCACTGCATGCTTGGAAGAAGTAGCCAAGCTATTAAACTGGGAAGGCTTAGGAGTGAGAATCAGCGGCAAATATCTCAGCAACCTTCGGTTTTAAGATGACATTCCCCTATTCAGCAACACTGGGTACGAGGTACAACAAATAGTTGAGGACCTTAACAGAGATACTGTAAGAGTGGCATCGAAGATTATTATGCAGAAAACAAAAATAATGATCAATAGCCTGGCAAGGCGACAAAAGTTCAGGATCGCCAGTCAGCCTCTAGAGCATGCGAAGGAATGCGTTTACCTAGTCGAGTTACTCTCAGGGAAACCTCATCATGAAAAGGAAACTTAGAGTAATAAAATTGTGTTGGAGTGCATGTGGCACGCATACACAGATCCTTACTGGAAGCTTACCATTATCACGAACAAGGAAGGTGTAGAATCAATTAATTTTACTTGTGCTAACGTATTGGCCAGAAACTTGGTGACTGACAAAGAAGCTCGAAAAGAAGTTAAGGACCGCACAAAAAGCGATGGAACTAAGAATAATAGACATAACGTTAAGAGACAGGTGGATCAGACAGCAAACGGGGCATAGCCGATATTCTAATCGACATTAAGAGAAAGAAATGAAGCTGGGCAGATCATGTAAGGCTTAGGTCAGATAACCAGTGGACCGTTACGGTTACAGAATGGGTGCCAAGTGAAGTGAAACGTAGTCGAGGGCGGCAAAAGACTAGGTGGGGCGATGAAATTAAGAAATTCGCAGGCGCAAGTTGGTGTCGGTCGGCGCAGCACAGAGGTAATTGGATAGCGGAGGGAGAGGCCTTCTTCCTGCCGTGGACATAATATAGGTTTATGACCATCCGAGATCCATCCGATCCGATATCCCATCAACCACATCAGATTCAGTGGTGCCTGGGATGTTACGTCGCACAAAAACAGAATCAAGAATAGATTTAGTCTTAGCATGTACGCGAGAGTATTCATGAACTAGTCGCCTTAAGTCAAAACAAAACGCCATGTTAATACGCTCTTCATTATTGAAAATATAATTATCACCGACTTTGAAAGTGTTCCAGTCAGGGCCCCCAAATTTAAATCACCAGAAAGGATCGGTTTAATGTCATGTCACGTAATAAAGGCCAAAAACGTTTTGAGTTATTCCAATACTTCTACGCGTTCACCTAGTAGTCTGTAAGCAACAGGGTTTTTACAGTAATTACTAGAGGGAACTCTGGTGCTAGTGTCTACGGAAGCTGCAATGGGGTGGTTCAGCCATCATTGAATTTATGGGAAGTATGTAGATGGCTTTGCCTAAGCTTCGTCCTTCTGGCTTCAAGCCGGCTTCGTGAATTTGTCAACTCGTCATTTTCAACTAGGCACTGCGTAATAGATAATTAAATGCCTTAATCAAATTGTCCATGGCCAGGATTCGAACACAGGACTTCCAGCATGGAATCCTGATATTAAAACCATTATGCCCCGGTGGCATGCATGAGCGAGCGACATAAAACGTCCTTATTAATTTATCACAGGCAAGCCACTACGTTGAAATGTTTGGCGCGCTTCGATTTCGCCACATCGACAAGCTTCAATACCCTTCCAATAAGTAGCGATTTTGCGTTTTTGCAGCGCCTTCAGCATGTCGAAAACTATAGATTGCTCTGAAATTCATGACAACCCCTATGAAAATGAACAATGAGTTTCGGATGAAAGCTTTATATATTCCTAAAGTGACATCAGTAATTCATAAGAAATGCATCGTCCAAAGCTGTATGGCATTACAATCACATTAGAGACTCAAATGGCGATGCACCTAAAGATTTCGGATTAGAGGAGTACACAGCTTCTACAGCGAAGCTGTATACCTCCACTGTCCATAGAAATTTTCGTGTCGTTGTTGTCAGCAAAAAACTATCCATACGAAGGCCGACCCCGGAGATAGTGCAAGGCCGGGCCGACCCACGGCGGAGGTGAAGTAGGTGTTAAGCACTCCCCATAAGTGGGCCAATCCCCAAGATAGTGCAATACCGGCCCGACCCGCGGCGTAGGAGAAGCCGGCGGTAAGCACTCCCCATACGTGGGCCGATCCCGAAGATAGTGCAATACTTGGCCGACCCGCGCCGCAAGTGCAGTTCGCCATTAGGGTGCCCACATACACAACTTCGCCGGTCATCCTTCTTCACAGAGTTGAAGGGCACTGTATTTTTTTTGTTCCTAATATCATAGTACCTCATATGTTACTGTGTACACTCCCAAGTCGTGAAAAATAACTTCTTATGCAATAGCATGAAATGGCTCATCAGGCGAAGAAGCCGTCATTATCGGCGTGAGCACACGATGCACAAGAAGGTTACAAACCCTGTACCTTTCATGGGAGTCGAACCCACAAGGTATGGTGCTAATTAGGGCTACAAACCCACAACCTTCCGTTTTACATGGGCACAGTTAATTAGGATAGCCGTAAAGCCACTGGAACCTACAACCTCTCGTGGGAGTCGAGCCCATGACCTTTGGTGTTAATGAAGGCACATGTAATTCAGCTAGGGTTAACACACTTGAAGCGACGATCGTTAGTGCAAATGACCCCTTGACCTTTGGTGTTAAGGAAGGCTATATTAAATGAGGCACAGTTAATTAATATATAGTTAACTGAGGCACTCGTACCCATGACTATGGGTGGGAGTCGAAACCACCATCTTTGTTGTTAATGAAGGCGATGTTAATTAGGGTACAATTAATTAAGATATAGGTAATTAAGATACTTGGATCCATGGCTATTGGTGGTAGTCGAATTAACGGTCTTTGGTGTTAACAAATGCGATGGTAATTAAGGCAAAGTTAGCTAAGCTATAGTTATTTACGCACTCGAACCAACGACGAGTCGAACCCACGACTTTGGTGCTCATGATGACGATCTTAATTAAGGTACAAATTATACCGATGTTGTTAATTAAGTCACTCGTACACATGACCTTGGGTGGGAATCAAACCCTTGGCCTTTGACAGGAGTGGTATAGATTTATGGTTGTCGGCCTTCTAAGAGACAAAAACGAACAAAAAACTGTATAACACAGAGACAGGGCCGACTACTGTGTTTTGCAGGGAAGCTGTATTTCTCTACCACCCAAAGAAATTTTCGTGTGCTTGTCGTGGTAAGCAAAAAGCTTCCCATACGTGGGTCGATCCCAGAGATAATGCAATGCCATGCCAACCCACGGCGGAGGTGAAGCAGGCGTTAAGCACTGAACATACGTGGGCCAATCCCAAAGTTAGTGCAATGCCGGGCCGACTCGCGGCGGAGGTGAAGCAGTCGTTAAGCGCTCACCATACGTGGACCAATCGCGAAGATAGTTCAATACTGGCCCGAACCGCGGCGGTGAAGCAGGCGTTAAGCACTCCCCATACGTGGACCTATCACGAAGTTAGTGCAATACCTGCCCGACCCGCGGCGGAGGTGAAGCAGGCATTAAGCACTTCCCATACATGGGCCTATCCCGAAGATAGAGCAATGCCGGGCCAATCCGTGGCGGAGGTGAAACAGGCGTTAAGCGTTCACCATATGTGGGCTGATCCCGACGATAGTGCAATACTGGTCTGACCTGCAGAGGAAGTGAAGCAGGCGTTAAGCACGCTTCACCCACGTAGGCCGATCCCGAAGGTATTGGGATACCGGCCCGATCCACGGCGGAGGTGAGGCAGGCGTTAAAGCCTCCCTATCGTGGGCCGATGCCGAAGATAGTGTAATGCCGGGCCGACCCGAAACGCAGGTGAAGCACACGTTAGGCCCTCCCCATACGGAGGCCTATACCGAAGATAGTGCAATGCTGGGCAGATTCGCGGCGCAAGTGCAGTTCGCTATTAAAGGGCCCAGATACACAGCTTCGCTGATCCTTCTGAGCAGAGTGGAAGAGCCATGATTTTTTCTAGTCCCTTACGCAGTCAACAACCATGAATATATTGCTTAAATTAATAGACTAGGTGATGTATGCTCTGGAAACCGTTCCGATTTATCCGCGCTATGCAAAAAACACCAACATTTTGGTTTTAAAGAGCACTTTGAGTTTGTGCTGCACCATTATCACTTTTTGTAAGCAGTGTAAACCTGTAGCGTATGCCTGGTTTCGCGCAGCTTGATTTCTTGGCTGTGTTACTTGTCTTTAACTATCAACCGAGAATTAAGCAGATTGGCATGATCATGACAAAGAAAACTGCGCTTAAGCGGCAGTGTGTATTTGCTGGATTGCCGTGCAGTACTTAGTTGCAAGCACATCGCATGCAGTCGCATAATTCTGGCACACCCCATAGAGGACACATGCACGCTGCAGAGACGTTGGTTTTTTAGGGATCTTCGTGGGTCGCACGATGAACATAGCAGGCTCGGAAGACAGGAGGGCAACCCGCGCACATTAAATGCAACCAGGAGGGCAACCCGCGCACTAACACGAAAGCAAGATAGAGACGACACCGGTGTGACCTGCGCTACATGTGCAGATTTGATGCTTTCCGACCGGCACTGTTCCAACGCGCACTGAAAGATCGCACACTGCACATATGTACCTCGGAGATTGCGTCAACAATGTCTGAATCTAATCAGTTGATGTTAATGACAGCAATAAGTTATTTAAAATGGAGGGATGGTGCAGGTAGCACGGGGAGGAGCGGAAGACGTAATTCACGGGTTTTAAGAGAGGTGACTGAAATGCAAATCGTTCGTATAACGCCACAGCGACGGCTTTCTATAGGGATAATATTTTCCGATGTCGAAGGCCATGTTTTTGCTGGCTGCAGACAGCAGAAGCAATTCCATATTGAAAATGCGTCATAGAATTTATTTCTCTGCTAAACTAAAGCTAACAATGTATATTTATCTGTGGTTCTTTTTGTCTCACAACATCTAAACGTGATTCGGCACAATACGGTACAAAATATGAGTGTACTGGTTAATATTTTGGGCAGCACGGAGGCCATAGCAGCCACGCAAGTCCACAGATGACGCGGCCCCATGCGACCAGTTGGTGGCGCCACGCACAGCTCGTTTCAAAGGCGACACTCAACCATCCATCCACTCAGCCTGTTCTTGCTGTTTACGATTCGGTCGAATGTGCGAGCTGCAGCGATGTGCTTGTCCGATAGTGTGTTTTTGTGTTGTCTGTAATAAAATGTGACCTAGTTCGCGTGCGCGTAAGAGCCCGAAAATAGTTTGTGTCTCGCTGCAAACTGCCAGCCAAATGTGGACGAACGATGTTCATGCCATGGAGTTCGTTCCCTTTGTCTCTTTTTATCATGAAATGTTGAGTGTACATCCAAAAAATTATGCGAACAATTAGCGTGCCACTGCTCGTCCACTACGCAACAGTGTGTATGCTAAGAGTAACATCGCTGAACCATCAACTTGGAGGGCGCTTTTCTACCGCGTCGTACCATTCAGAAGGTCAGTAACCATGCTTGCTAACTAGACGCAAGTTGTGTCTAGTTAGCAAGCATTTTTTACCGCGTCGTACCATTCAGAAGGTCAGTAACCATGCTTGCTAACTAGACACAAGTTGTGCGCGCTACCCGTGTGGGTATATGTGGGTATAGAGTGCCTGACGAACGTCGGAAAGAGAACTCCCACGACAACAGTGATACCTATGCTGATGCTTGCTGAGTTTTGGGTGTCAGAATTTCGTTACGCAAATTTATTGCCATAATGAAAATTGAAAATGTTGATAAGCACTAGCTTCCCATGAGAAAGATTACGTTCGGAAATACTCATGTTCATCAAGTGCCGGTGCCTGATCTCCCACTTTTCTGCTGAAGTTGCATGGTAACGACTCATCTGCCTATTGACCGATTCTCACTGCAATGACGTTTCCTCGCTTATAAATGATACGACGCTGTACATAAACTCTGCTTACAAGGTTCTCAGTTTTACGAGCAGTAATAAGGAAAAACTGAAAGCAATCACAGCTTGCTACTGCGACAGATTTCTTTTCAAGTCAAACAACGAGTGTTTCCATACCTTTGACGTAACTGAACAAGATAGGGAAAAGTTGCCTAAACCAAGTCATGAAAGAAACTCTGTAATTGTTATGCAAACAAACATTTTTTGTATTGTGCTGCTGCTGCGGCTTCTGCGTGCGTCTTAACATTTTCCTATGTTGAAGGGGTCGTGATCATCATGACATTCATCAATGACTTCAACTTTGTGCTCTGTTGCCACCCTGCACTAGTGCAGGCATCGTTTTCGTGACTGTTTTTGTATGCTTTATGCATGTTTTCAAATGAGAGCCTTACTGTGCATCAGGTATAAGTTAACACAGAATTCCTTTTGTAGTGCTGAAGTCATGAACCACAACACTGTGCACATAATAGCCTGTGGCTATGGCTGCTGCAGCTAGACCTGTAATCCGTAAGGACATGCCAGGTATGCATTACGTGTACGCGGTCCAAAAGGTAGGATCTCGGTGTTATTCATGGATAAGTTTATCGACATATTACTTAACGCAGCTTACTAAATAGGTTACATATTTATGAAACCTTATTCCACCTGTTCCTTATTTCTGTTCGCAGATATTATCGGCACATTATCGTCTTCTATATTAAACCAGACCTCACATTTCCTGACGGCTAGTATTTTTCTCGCATCAATCGCTTGACTGCAAGTTAAATTTTATTTTCACTGATTACACAGTGTATTTCTCTCTTTATTTGGTTTAATTTGTTCTAAACTGTTTCCTATGCTATAGCACACATTTACATATTTGTTTTTTTTCTTATGCTACACGCATGTGCAGTTTTTGTCAATGCAAGAATTCGAAGTGTGGTATGCCATAGACGTCACTGGTCAAAGGATGCAGCGTGCATGCCATGGTTTGATATTGATATTTACAATTATTTTTGTCCTGTTCGCCGAATAACTGTCACTGTGAAATACACATTTGATAAGCTTGAATTTCCTGAAATGAAATAGGAAGGGAAGTATTTATTGTGCTGCAGTTACTTCAGTAGTGAGGTGTTTTCTGGTAAGCTTGCGTTGTTTTCTCGCTCTTTCTTGATATTCTTTGCAAGCTACCCCCATTCATGCAGGTAGGCATTGTAGCAGCTGTGAGTCTGTGTCTGCTGCAGCAATATCGAAAATTGTCGGCACGCACTGCAGGATGCCAACACATACCCATCACTGCTTCTGTGCATTTCTGAGAACCAGTCATGTCCACTAGGTGAAACTTGTATAGTACGCTTGAGTTTGCCGGTAAATTCATGTAACGTTTCAGGAAAAAAAATTTACTCAGCGAGGTAAGGGAGACCATACAGCATGGCCGCGGCTAACAACTGTCTGTTTAAGTTGATGGAAGGATTGAACAAAAATTTCACTGGATGTGCGCTTCTCTTGTGCAGACGCTTATTTGAGAGGGAAGGCAGAAGTTGTAATACGAAGGCATAACATCACGATAAACAGTGTTTGCATAAAAGAAAAGTAAGGGTACACGTACAAACTAATTTCTATTCTTCGTAATCTAGAAAGGACGCCTTTCTTCACGCATTGGTAATGGAGGCTAACTCATACGACTTGTTATTTATCTGGTATGACTCACTGATTTTTGTTGCCAATTTTCAACCGTGGGTTGAAAGAGATAACCTTAATGTGGCATGAAGCCCCATTGCGGCAATGCTTGGCCATGTCGGTCGAGCATGCTGGTCCTTTGAGTGAAATATGGGGATCTCATAGGTACATATATAGGCACCGACCAGTCTGCCCCATGTACAGTTGACCACATGTCAAATGCATACAGTACGCAGCCTCTGACAAACACTGGACAAATTTGGTGGTATCTTTTACCAAGCAACGCCCGCTTGCCTCCATGTTGTCATTTCAGTTGTGAACTGTTGTGCATAGTGGGCCTAATTTATTATGTTGCTGAAAATACATGTGAACAGCCGTCCACATGCGAATTGAGAAATGCACCAAGGCATTGTACGTATGTTTAGTTAAAAATACCCAAAATTTGTCTCGTGTCTGTCAATAGTAGTGTATTCTATTCTTCTGATCACGTGTATATTTGGTGAATTATACTTGGGGCATGCAGACTAGCCGGTGCCTCAGCATGCGTGTTAGAAAGCACCGTATTTCACTCAAGGGACCAGTGCGCTCGTCCCACTTGACCACGCATCGACACGGCAAGCTGTGCGCCGGAATTAGGTTGTTCATCTCTTTTGTTCCCCTATGGCAGCCAATTGATGCAACAAAATTAGTGAGGAATGCCACATCCGAAAATGGGACGTGTTTCAGCCAACGCTCATTATAACGGCGTGACAAAGAGGAACACTCTCTAATGACATGGAATAGCAGTCAGCTTGCTTATTTACTCTATTTTTTATGCAAGTGTTGTTTATCATGCTTTTATTCATTTGCTTTCCAACTTGAACCCTCCCTCTAAAAGGTGTGCTCTGGTGTAAACAATAAAAAAACACGAGACGTGGGGTTCTGTATTACTTGATGGGGATATATGCCATCATACCTCAGGCCAACATAGGCATGACATAGTAGGCTTTAAATGCACGAGAACTATGCCGGAAGCTGATGCAAATATTCTGTAACGACTGGCACTTGGATGTCTCGGGGATACATTGGGGTGCCTGTACACGAGCACTCCTATGCTCATTTCCATGCCAAATAATCATATCATCAGATTTTCCAATTCACGCTAACAATCCACAGACACTGCTGCCCTTTCTCGAGTGGAAACCGATACAGTCGAAGTAGTTCACAACATGTACACACACCACAGCTGATCCACGTTGCATATTTGTACAGCCAAGAGCAATCTCTGCGTACTGTAGTTACTGCTGCACCCAAAGTCAACACAGTGGTTCCTCAACAACTTTGTCTGAACCGACTTCGTATAAAATTTCTCGCAGAACTAACTATAACATCTCCAAATCGTTCTGCATAAAGTGATGCACTGTGTATTCTGTGGTTGACTGCAAAGTTATTTTTTTAATTTTCAGTCCTTTCTACCATGCAGGCTACAAATGCACTCAATTCAATACGACGTCCCTCTTCCTCAATAAACAGCCTATCCTCAATAATGAGTAGCAATATTAAATGAATGAATGGTTAAAGGGTAAATGAATGGAAAATATCGCATCCTAAACCAGACGCATACTATGTTTTCCTTTCATTTACCATCCTTCTGCATTCAAGGAAAGATTGATATGCCCGATAAAAGTTTTTGTTAACTTTCTTTCATTGGGTAATGTCTAACATGCAGCATATGTACGGGTCCACGTACATACTGAAAAAAGTGCTGCACCTTAAAGGGATATATATACAGGTTGCATATATCTAGCTCCAAAGACGGTCAAGCACGGGTCACATCTTTAAATAAGGTCTGACTGCCACTGCGACACATAAAAAATGTTACGACACGTGGTGGCTAATTTTTCTATAGGAGTGCTATGAACGCCAGCAATCTAATGCATAAGGTAATTAAAGGTTCTTTAGGAAGACATGACACAGTCACAAGAAAACTGCTCTGAATCGCACATTAGGAAGCCATTTCATGCTCACAAGACAAACACTCAAGTATTCACCAGAAAGATGGGGGCCATTATGTTTCAGAATGACATTAGGAATACACCAGAAAGTGTAATGGCTGTGATGTCAAAACTGTTGAGCCTTTCATGTGAAACTCTTTTCATATTTTATTGAGGGAATCAATGCGTATAAAGCGTAATGAAGAAAGCCACAGCCACGTCTGAATTTACAAGCACGAAGATCAGACAAATCCATGCACTTCCCGCTATCCCCATGGTGGCTGAACGATATCGTCGATGCATCATGCGCTAACACCTGCAAAGTCTATACGGATGCTGCCATTCTCCCAGACGGCGGAGGGACATCATTCCTGAGCACTACGCATAATTTTATCAGCGGCCACCAGTGCTATTTATCTACGGAAGCCAGCGCTCTAGTAAAGGAACTTCAAGCCTTCCACGACGCTGTGCAGGATGCGACATCTAAGCTGCCTACCATCAAGCAACTAGATATCTTCACTAATTCTTTAGCGGCTATGCAGGAACTCAAGAAGGTTGATAAGGCAATGGAAATCTGCGAAACAATACACACTATGAATAGTAAACCAGCTACTAGCATCAAGGTACACTGGATTCAAGGCCATTCAGCGAACCGTCACAACATTGCTGCTGACCGGCAGGCACACTGCCCTCCTAATCCTGATCTTCTGCCTATTCCCCTCCCACCTCAACCCCTTAACTCGCTCGGAGCCCGTAAAAATTTTCTCCGACAGGACGCACGCGCTCTTATCCCACCGTGTGTCTGCTCCCTCTCCCTTCACCTTACTAGGGCGGAGGAAGTTGTGCTTAGGAGGCTTCGGGCCGGGGTGGCCCTTAAACCTGCAGTTATCTCAAGGTGGAACTGGTCGCATTTACCACTGGGTGCTACCTGTCCATACTGCTCCGTTCCTGTGGTGGAAGGAGAAACATACCGCCAAATATGGACATGTACTGCTTTAAAATCGGAACGCTCGCGTCTCCTACTGCAAGCCGGCTTCCGCTACAGTGTGACAACCAGCTATGCCCGCTGGATACATGACAACAGATTCCACAAAACACTGCTTCAATTCATACACAACACAGGCCTCACCGCACACATATAATACACATATACACACCAAGAATTATGCCTTAAGGGCAAGTCTTTATGGCAATAAAAAGAAAGATTGAGGTGCCAAAGTCCCCTCTAGTAATTATTGTAGAAAACTCTGTGCTGTAAACCACCCCTGTTAGTACACATTGGCTTTCACCAAACAACTTAGAGAACATGCCATAGACTCATGGAGACTCAGTAATGCCTGCAACTTTAGGGTCCTTCCTAAAAAGCAGGGCTATGGCTCCACCTCTAGAATTCCTATCGCGCCTGTCTATAAAACAGAGGAGGAATACCTTCGTTGTCCAAGGCACCACCACAGAACCAGGATCGGTTAAGGGCAATAACGCCAGGCTCATGTACTGAAGATAAGTGAAGGATGGTTGAAAAGTGGACGAGTAGGGATCCATCCAGCGCTTGTCCGGTATTCTTTCTCATGCTTTGTTTGGTTGTGCGGTGCCGAGGAACTGGAGATAAGTGCATTAAGCCAATTCTCTTGCGTACAACATTTGGACAATTTACATTCGAAAGCTTCTTTAAAAAAACTAGAAGTAATTTTGTTTTTACACTTTTGGACACGACAATTATCATCAGTAGGTTCATCCCAGGCGTACAAAGTCCCATGGACTGATTGCTTGCCGTAAACACGTTTAACACGATCATTCATTGTCTGTTTTCACTGGTACACACCAACAATTTTTTTCTTATGCCACGTACTTTTTCCGAATGCACATACATACATACACATACATACCTGAATTTTTATATTGAATCTGTATAACTCTACCTCCCTATTGGTCTGTCGTCTCTGCAGGTAAAAATCAGGAAGCGCGCGCTGCTGGGTTCCTTGCACAATCATCACGTGGCGCTCTCCTCCGCGTCTCCGATGCAGTCAGCAAGACCAGCTGGTACCAAAAACTTCCAGAATCACTTGTAGGTAAACTAGGCGGAAGTGTCAACAGGTCAGCATTCGAGATAAGCACGAGACGTTTAGACTATTGGTGTAAAAAAAGCAGGGGAGAGACTGACACGACCGGACACATTACAGGCATGGCAACGGTGCGTGGTAGTTAGAGAAGAATAATGAGATGTATACAAGAATGCTGCAAGGAAAAGAGTTCATAGCATACCTCAGATACTCAAGCAGTCTAGCTGACGATTTGTCGCTGCGCCTTTTTAACGGGGATGGTAATAAATCGTCATCATCACCACGGCAACTGCGGAAGGCGTGTCGCGTGCGCGGTTGAATTCCTTGCTGCGCCAGCAGATGGAGCTGGCCGCCGTGCATCCGCGGCAGCGGCTGCACTTCCATGCAGGAAAGGAAAAAAAAGAGCTAGAAAGCTTGTCTTCGCGCATAGCGTTCGCCGCAAGCGTTTCTCAGTAAAGATTATAGTTGCATAAGCTGCAGTTACCAGAAAGCGGCAACTGTAGCATTCGAAGCAGGAACAGACGTAACTACAAGTTGCTAGGTAAAACAAGAACTCTCCTTACAAATGATTCCTGTTGTGACTGCACTATGGAAAGGCCACGTATAGGAAAGACTCCTGAAGAGCAACGCGGATTTCTCTTCTCTCTGGCGCAATCTTTGTAGGTCGCAATCTTATTTTCGCAATAATGTCGCAATCTTATTTCGTACTGCGCTGCAATGGGGTAATCGTTCTAGTTGTTTGCAGCTTCGCTGCCCGAACACCTCCACAATGTGGATTGGAGACCACTTTAGAGTTTACCACAACTGTTTAGAGCTAGGAGTTTTTCCCTGTAGAAAAGCCACTTAATAATAATGGGTCTCATTTTTCGGCGTTATGTTCCAGTCTTGTGACATCTTTCAATACCAGCTATGGTAAGCTCAAGCATTTTTCGAAAAAAGCTTCTTGAGGCACTGTAACCCAATCATTTCAAAGTTTTGCCTTCAGGCTCATCAAAGCTGTGAATAGTAATGTTATTTCTCCTGGTACGATTTTCAAGGTCATCAACTTTATCAGCAACGAATGTGACATTCTTTTCTATTTTCATTACGTGAGTTTCAAAAGATGCCACTTCCTGATAAACGCCGGCCATTCGCGTGGCCGATGCCTCTAAAAATGTAGTCTGTCCTTCTACTGTACGCACAATTCCTGGAAAGAAGTCAGTGTTCAAATGATTTATGTCTGGCTTTCGAAAGCTTGAAGTAGTAGGTGATGATCATTTATACTACCTTCTTTCGCACTGTGCCATTGCCGAGCCGGGTTGTCATTGCTAGGCTCTAAATTCTGCTCTACGTCACCACACAGCAGCCACACACAAAAAAGAAAGCAAATAAGATGAAACTATATTATTTAGCTTCCGCGGGCAAGGCAGCATTAGAAGGACATCATTACTACATAACATTTAGCATCACTAAGGTGACTAACCTTCACGAGGGAAAAGACAGGCTTGTTCAGAATCGTTGCAGGAACGCTCCGGCCTCGTCCATGGGAAACAAGCGACATGGCGGCAGGTTGTAATGTTCTGGGCCAGGTTTGCTCAGGAAAACAATATTTTGGAGTACCCAGCAGCCATCATGATCATCATCATCAGCCTGGTGACGCCCACTGCAGGGCAAAGGCCTCTCCCATACTTCACCAGCTACCCCGGTCATGTGTTAATTGGGGCCATGTTGTCCCCGTAAACATCTTCCTCTCATCCGCCCACCCAACTTTCTGCCGCCCCTTGCTACGCTTCCCTTCTGGTGGAATCCAGTCCGTAACCCTTAACGACCATCGGTTATCTTCCCTCCTCATTAAATGTCCTGCCCATGCCGATTTCTTTTTCTTGATTTCAACTAAGACGGCATTAACTCGCGTTTCTTAGCTCCCCCAATCTACTCTTTTTCTTATCCCTTAACGTTACAGCCACCATTCTTCTTTCCGTAGCTCGTTGCGTCGTCCTCAATTTAAGTAAAACCCTTTTAGTAAGCCTTCAGGTGTCTGCCCCGTACGTGAGTACTGGTAAGACAAAGCTGTTACACACTTTTTTCTTGAGGGATAATGGCAACCTGCTGTTCATGATCTGAGAATACCTACCAAACGCACCCCAGCCCATTCTTACGGCTCAGTCACACGGGCGAGTTGGGGAGGTCACGCGACCATATGCGACTCAAGATCAAAAAGCGACCGAAGGTGGCTCATGTTCAAACCTGGAAGGCCGGCTGAGCAGGAGCCGCAGATTGAAATCCCGGGGATTATCGTTCTTAGCGAGAACTTTCAAAATCTACGCGGAATCTGCCGCGACGCGGGAGGAGGCCGGAGGTAGACACATGAAAGATCAGAGATAGAGATTCTTGGTTTGGGAAGGAAAAAATGGGGTAAAGTGCAGCGCAGTAACTGTCTCTCAGATGAGGACACCTCAAGCGCGCTGCACAAGAGGAAGAGGGAATTGAAAGAAGGGTGAAAAAGACGCGGCGGCGGCGTCCAAAACGGCGTGCGCGGGCAAGTTGGTGGCCTTTGCTTATGTGGCGCGGCAATGCGCCTAGTCGTGATGAAGCAGTGCTTCTTGTGCCGCGAGAGCCGCGTCACACAGTTGACGAACGTTGCCGTCGATGGCTGGGCACTGGACGAGCAGGGCACGGAGTGCAGCAGCGAGAGCGGCTATTAGTGTGTCTCTGGGGTCGATGGTCGCAGCGGTTGGAGGGCTGCGTGACGGCTCAGCTGCGGCTGTCTGGATGCTGCAGCCGCGCAGGGCGTCACTGTAATATCGGCCCTGCTGGGAGCGAGCAGACATGGACGGAGCGGCTGTACGCGGCTCGGTTGGAGCGGCGCCGGCTAGCTCAAGCGCTTTTTTGAGCGAAAGGGGCCGCTGAGACGATGACAGTAACACGGCCGCCTTTCTCTCGCGCTGCCACTCTGGACAGCTCGGTTCGGTCGATGGGTGACGGCCGCAGCAATTAATGCAGCGGGGCTTCTCTGTGGGGCAGCCTTCTGTGGCATGCGACTCACCACAGCGAAGGTAGCGGGCGTCGCGGAAGCAGGTGGCGCCGGCGTGGCCGAAGACACCACAGCAGTGGCATTGAAATGGTCGAGGCAGACGAGCACGCATGGCGCGCAGCTGTTTGAAAAGCCGCACGTTTGTCAGCACGACGCTCCCGACGAAGGTGACGGTGACGCTCGCGCCACTCCGTGAACATGACAGCACCGCGACGGGGGCCTCTAGGTTTTCTCGAACCGTGCGGGCGTCGAAAGAAGTGTCGACCCATTGGATGACACCCACACAGGAGTTGTTGTGTAGTGCCTTGGGGCGCACCACCACGCCGCCGAGGTCGCACACTTCGAGGAAGGGCGCCCAGTCGGCACCGCGCATCACGTCAGCAGCCACCTCATTCCGGCGGAAGTTCACGCGAACGCGTCTCACGCCTGGCCCAGAGGAGAGCTGGGCAGCGATACCGTCCCGTGAGAGTGCGAGGAAAGTCGCTTTGCGCCCGATGGGACGGTACACTCTAAAAATTTTAACACCCTTAAGGGTGTAAATGACTTGTCCCATGGGCGACACCCTTTTTGGGTGTATTGCTACACCCCAAGCAACGGGATGCAAACTAACACTTCACAAAAGAAGGGGTGTTAATATGACGTCACCTTGCCTATGGGTGTAAAGCAAACAACACCCTTTCTATATGGGGTGTAGCATAGACAACACCCTTTCAAAAGGGTGTTATCCCTGCAAGTATTGTAGCGTTCACTACAGCCATGTAGTTAATGGGCAAACTAGCTGTTGTGAATGCTGCCTAGCCTTAGCTATGGTACTTACTTGTTCAGTATGAGCCAGAATCTGTGAGGCGTCCTCATATTGCGCTTCTGGTCCGTCATGTGGTAGCATAATGTGCGACCCTTTCAGGCAAACAATTGAAGGTTTCGCCATTGCACCAAGGCACACAGGCCATGCTTTTCGTAATCTTCCTCTGCAGTGATAGTACACTGCCGGCAGGATGCAGAGCGCAATAACAATGCGCGCTGCACTAAGGACACAGGATCCCCCGCACCTTGGTGCACCAGTACTTATAACCCCGTGGAAACAACACACAGCCAAAAGCATGGTTACATGCATTTCAGAAATAATTAAAAACCTCCACTTTTCTTGGTCAAAAATTTTCGCAACACCAGCTCGACCAGGAGGGAAAGACACCACAGCTCGTTGTTGTAGCTCATATTGAATGCAATAGAGCGCAAGCAATGCATGGATTGGCCACGGTAACAAGTGCAGTACTACAGAAGCATACGTTTGCCTGTCAAGCAGTGTTTTGCCGTTTTAAGCACACATTTTATACCTCTATTCATCAAAGTTGTCATTTATCTTCACGGGATGCTTCTACTAGTACTTTCACACATGACTTAAAGGTAGCACTGAAAGCCAAAGAACAAAGTGCTTCCACGCCGAATAATGTTTCAGCATTTACGAACACAACAGCATGTGTAGCTGCGCATACTGTTCAATATATAAGCATACACTATTTCCTGAAATATACGTATGCTCCATTTACTGCCAGTGACCTGCTTATACCCAATAATTTCGTTTATTTTTCACCATGTGCTTGCATTGACTATTCCAATGGCATTGTAAGTTAAGCTACCAGAATAACAATCAGCTAGTCTAAGGTTACCTAATTAAACAAAATCATTGTAAAATTTGTGACGAAATATCAGAAGAAAAGTATTTATTTCATTAAAGAGAAATGGTTACATAATAATGTTTGCACACTTAAAATGTAAAAAGGAAAATAAGGAGTAAAACCATACCAATACAAAGACATTAGCACCAAATAATGCCACAGGCTTGCTCAATTAAATTTTAAGCAGAACAGTTTTTTTTAAGTAACCAGACTACGAACTATTACGTTTTCATTCGAAAAGCACTGCATCTTATTATAAAGCACAAAAATAACCGGTCACATAAGTAAGAACAAGTCTGAGTGTGCCTCTAACACAAGGATAGAAAGTTGGGGCGAGTTGGTACAGTAACATGAGCTTGGATTGTAGCGCGAAGTGACACGGACAGACTAGAAGCAGACAGGATGAGCGCTAACTCACAACTAAATTTTTATTGAAACGAACAACATATATATATATATATATATATATATATATATATATATATATATATATATATATATATATATATATATATATATATATATAGGTGACTGCAGAAAACCGCAGCACATCTAAATGAATATTGAATACATAGTAGTAGCATGAAGACGACAAACAAAAGCCATCACCCATCAACTGCGTGGCAAATCTGAGTGCAAGCTATTCTCTTATCAAGTATACCTGTAGGTATTGCGACTAATGTGCTCCCAAGATGTATGAGGCATTAGTCATTGCAGAGTTGTAAGGACATGACAATCCTAGGATGATTATGTTCTTGAGGCTTTTTTCCCCACTTTCCATCTTTTGAAACGTGTATACTTTAGTCATGAAAACAAAAATGCTACAACTGGCGTGTGATAAGGTTTGCGTCTTATTTCCTAGCAGCTCATTGAAATGAGCCACGATGACAAATTCAAATGCCGTTACCTCATCAGACATTCAAATTTCTTAAAAACAAACAAAACCAGATAGGCATTAGAGTGAGCATCACCTAAATACATTACACTGGTTTAAAGTTATTGCACCACTTTGTGCCACGTAAAAATGTTAGAAACATCAAAAATGTTAAGATTCTATGGCCAACCGTGAAAACTAAATAAAAAAAATCATTAAGCTTTCTTAAACGGGTACAGGAGCTTTACAACTGGCCGTCTTGGTGATGGACACGCAGATAGATGAGCAGCCATTCCACTGAGACGAGAATGTTGAGGGCTTCGCATGGAAGTCTGCGAGACACTGCAGAGTAGTTCTTGGTCCACGTGAAGGAGGTTGCTTGCATACACATCTGGGCCACCATGCTGAATGCATGGTGTTACCGGAACCTTTCCCCCATGCATTGTGGTAAAAAAGCATGGTTAAGTTTATACGACATTTAATAGGCAAAAAAAGAGGTGAGGCATGCAGACAGGACACTAGAGTAGAGAAGTAAACATGAACACGAAAAACATGAAAAATTTCATTAAAATGTTTTATTAGATAAAATTTTTATACCATGTGTCGTTCATTATGAGGGTTCACAACCGCAACATATTTAATATATAAGCAGGTAGAATTATCAGCTTGGTCAGTTTGCACAAGCTCGTTTGAGGCAAGAAATCGAGTTTCACAAACACAACCTCAACATTCTTGATTGAAAAAGGAACCTCAGATGACATGCAGTCCTGTGAGAGGGAATTGCGCAGTTCAAGAAACAAGAAAAACAAATTAAAACTCACAGACCGAAAGCGAATTAATTGATAGGTTCCAGTATCACAAGGACATCTTTGGCCAATGAGCGCCAAGTCTATACTGCAAAAGATAAACTTAGTGCATCTTTACAAAGCAAATATATAAAGATGACTAATGCCTCTCTGCACTACAGTTGCTTTGCTCTAGCGTGAAGTCATTTTAATGCATGCACACGTACATACACACGCTACACCCAAGTGTAACAGCTGCAGAATTAAATTTGGGCAGCAAGAAATTCGCAACCTTTAACCATTGATCCCAAGCTGTACTAGTGACTGGATGTAGTACCAATATCGCCAATGACGAGTCGCACTCTTTCTGCCCGATGTTACGCTGCTCTTATTGTCAAAGATGAGTTACAGTCGGCATTGAGGGAAAGCTGCCCGCAAGAGCAGCTCCTATTTTTGTGTTATTTATAACCAGAGACCAATGAAGTAATATATTTTTAGAATGAGAATGACACCGAAAAATTGAGTACGTAAAAAATTTGGTACATTCTTCCGGAATTAACTTGGGGGTTAACGGCTAAAGAGGCAATACAGAAACAAGAACAAGTTTTGACATGTTTGCTACCAGTGAATGCTAGAAATATGTTGCCATTCTGTAGTTTTGTCCAACAATGCAAAAGGGATTCTTAATAACTGAGGAAATAAATGGAAAAGTATCATGAAGTATATTTCGTGAATGTAATGCAGAATCACTCAACTTCTGTTACTATATAATCTCCACTTGATTAACCTGCACTTTCTGAACTAGTTCAGGCGGTGCTGCATTTCACTACTCATTCCACCAGTTCAACGTGGCAGCAACTGCATGTTGTGATTTGTTTTACTTAGTGCAGGCCTTGTACAGGGCGAGTTCACAGCGTTCCCTGCACTTGGCCGAAAAGTAGTGCATGTTTAAGCAGCAGGTGTGGTGCTGCTTCTGCACGAGGGAGGTGTAGAAATAAGAGTTTCATACAATAATTACTAGAGGGAACTCTGACGTTAGTGTCCACAGGAGATCAAACAAGAACGGCTGTACAGGGTCGTCCTTTTTGAAAGGGAACACGCGAGCGCGTGGCCTGTGCTCTGCGGCGGCTGCGTAGAGCGCCGGTCAGTGGCAGCAAGAGGAAGCACGTCCGCTTTTGGCGTCATCTATTGACTGTCAGAATGACTACGCATGGCCGATTGGAAGCGCCTACTGGACTCCCTTCCCCGTATTACTGATGCGGAAGGAGCGAGGCCTGCAGCTAGCAAATCGCGCTCGCGCTGCAGGCCCCGCTCCTTGCGCATCAGTAATACGGGGAAAGGAGTCCAGTAGGCGCTTTCAATCGGCCATGATTAGTCATTCTGACAGTCAATAGATGACGCCAAAAGCGGACGTGCTTCCTTTTGCTGCCACTGACCGGCGCTCTAGGCAGCCGCCGCAGAGCACAGGCCACGCGCTCGCGTGTTCCCTTTCAAAAAGGACGACCCTGTACCAGCATGGAAATTATGGGAAGTACATGGATTTGCCTAAACATCGTCTGTTTGGCTTCAAACGGCTTTGTGACTTTGTAAACTAGTCATTTTTAACAATATACTGTGTAATAAACAAATAAACATTAAAATCTTCCGACGACAGGATTCAAACACAGGAACTCTAGAACAGAAGTCTGATATTGAAACCATTAAGCCACGGAGGCATGTAACGACAAGCGAGTGCAACGCCCTGATAAATTTATCGCGGGCATACCAGTGCCTTTAGACGCTTGGCGCCTTTCGATTTGGCCACCTGGACAAGCTCAATCGTTGCAATTAATAGCAATTGTGCGTGTTGGCACCGTCTTCTGCACTTCGAAGAGTATAGACTGCGCTGAAATTTACGACAATAAGATTTCTATAGCGTATAATATACGAAGCCACAAGAACATCTGAATTCACAAGCACGAATATCAGACAAATCTATGTGCTTCCCATCATTCCCATGGTGGTACGACTCCAGCACCAGAGTTCCCTCTAGTAATTACTGTAAAAAACTATGGCAGAAACAGGAGTAATAAACTAAGTTTTGCTGTCCCATAAATCTTACTGGTCATTAATTCCAAGTTTTAGTGCAGTCACATGTCTAGTAGGCAATTGTGGTATTTTGCATAAACATTGCAAAGCCAACTGTGATGAATGTTCACTATGGTAAATTGTTTACGATCGAGTAGTATAGACTACTGAAGCAATCTCTGGAAGGCAAGTGAAGTAATTTTCTTATTAGCAGCCTTTAAACAGCATTCGAGCATATGACACAGGCACCTCAGATATGCAGATATTTCCTTGCCTCAGCAAGAAGCGATGCTTCATGTTCCACGAGGCTAATTCTATCAAAGCAGTATTGGTGCTCTCTAAAAACAATGCCAATGCAGATGAGCCAAATATTTTTCAGGGGCAACAGTTATGCCTGGAATCATGCTAGATTAGTTTTTTTAAACACATGCTCAGACCATGTTAGACGTGCTTCTTAAAATCCTCCTATTTATTGGACTAGTCATATATCTGTACACAAAGGCTACTAATTAGGTCCCATGCTATATCATCGTCTTAACAAAAACTTCAATTAGTAATACACATGCTCTGATAAGATTTGAGACCACATTGAGATGCTCAACAAGGTGAATTCATCATTTTTAAAATGGAGCTCCTGTTCTTTCAAACGAGAAGAAAGGATACTGAGGGTCAAAATTTTTCTGAATCACAGCTGGAAGATGCCAGGGAAGGCACGTGGAAACTTATTTGTAATTTTCTATTTAAATCTAGAAATGATAAAGGGAAATGAAAATGGTAAAAAAAAACCAGCCATGGTGGGAGAACGAACCTACAGCCTTTGCATTACGCATGCGATGCACTAACCACTGTGCCACCAAGGCAGCATTCAACCGTCCACAATGGCCCCTCAGATTGTCGACGCTCGAACACGGCCGTAGTACCACAGTGGTTAGTATATCGCATGCGTAATGTGAAGGTTATGGGTCCGTTCCCCACCCACAGGTGAATATTTTTTAATCCACTTTCACTTACTTAGAATTTATCATTTCTATACTTCATATAAAAAACTTAAAACATGGTCCTGTATGCTTTCCTTGGCCTCATTATCTACTGGCTTCTTGCAGTTCTGTTACTTCCAACACTTATACATATTCTAATCTGGTAAGTAAATAGTTTTGCATGATGCTGGAATGCAATATAAAACATTATTGCAGGGCCGTGTTATGTAGAATGTCTTACATTGCCCAGGCAAGGTGTATTAATGTCAATCTGAAAAAAACAATTCCCACTCTAAGCAGAAATGCTGTGTACTGCTGTGTGCAACAGGGTTTAACGAAAACAAGTTGTTCAAAAATAAAGCCACCAAACAACGAGGAAATATGAAAACTATATGAAAATGTGTGCAGTTGCATGTTAAAACATTAGCACAGCAACAGATGAAGACATAATGAATGAAGCGCGAAGACGGTTTATTTTAGACACACGAGGCAATATACTTGAAAGATGCATATGAGCTTACACGTGGAGAAATATTGTTTATGTAGCAGCTAAACTACGAACAGGCCTAGAGCACACTGATACAAGGTGTCGAGCATGTAAATCTTATCATGCCCTTAAGTCAAAGAAACATGGCTGTTTCTCATGATTCGCTACACATGGCTGGCTCACACAACTTAGCCACTTCTATATATGCCTTGTAATTACCAGGTGGTCTGTATGACATGTGCAAGCTTTAAATATGCACAAGTGCCACGTAGCTGGACAGCACCAAGGTAATGTCGTTTGCCATCTTTTTGAGGAAGTGAAACCAATTCTTGAATTTTCCTAATTAGGTAATTAGTTATTAACAATTATTTAACTGCTCAAATATTTTATTTAAAGCAAAATTGTCAGTGCGAAAATTGTAGAGCATCCTGAAAAATTCCCAATCCAGCTTTCTACTGCTCAGTAGGTGCAACAAATTTTTTTTTTCAAGCTTGGAAGAAGCCAGTGAACACATGCAAGAAGTGCTGTGCAACTAACCGCTCGTGCACCTGAACACCATTTGGCTCCTCCTTTCATGCTTGAAAAAAACTTTTTGAAAACAATATTTTAGAAATTGATTAATTATTATTGACTTGGTTTTAGGCAAAATGCATGAAATAGTGTGACTGCCACTTCCATTTTCGGCGACATGAATTGACTCCATTTGCATGTCCAAATCCAGCTTTACATGGTGCGCGTTTTGAGCTGGTTCTGTAATTTAGGCTGGTTTTGACTAATTGAAGCTTCGCGCCCTAATAATGGATTCAGCCTAAAAAGAAATTGGTACATAAACGTCGCTGTCAGTACTCCATACTCCTCTTAGTGCAAAGTGCTTTTGAGCCAAGAAGTTGGTAGTTCTAAGCAGTATTTCTAATTTTGACCAGGTGTTATAGCCCACTTACTATGATGCCATGCTGCTCAGTCATGCTGGTCCCAGCTTCAATCTAGGCCATGGCAGCTGCCCTCCAATGAGGGTAAAATGCAATAACGCTTATGCACTTAGATTCAGGTGTACATTAAAGAAGCCAGGTTCCCAAAACTTTAGGTTTTGGAATGTAAAAGCCCATAATTTAATTTTCAAATATAAAGGTGCTTTATTAGGAGCAGGGGCATCATTTTGAGCTTTTACTGCACTGCCATGGCACCAAGAAGCTCCAAGTAAATAAAAACAATTTCTTAGACAATGTACATATCTTGCAAACATTTACAAACACTTCTCTGCATGCACCTGTGTTGCTGTTATATCTAGATCCGTATGCCAAGGCGGGTTATGATGTTGGAACATCAAACTTTTTTTTACCGCTTTAAAGTTGTTGGTTACTTTGCATCTCACTGTGTCGAACGCACATTTCAGTGCATCAATTTCTTCAGAAAGTGCACTCCTCTTTATTTATTTGTGCATGCAAAAAGGGTTCAGAAGAACTGCTTTCTGAAGGTCTGTATAACAAGCAAAAAACAATTCTATGTAGGCTGCACAAAGAGAAAGGATTGGTTTGTAAATATGTTATTTAGTTCTTAAAAAAAGAGGCAGCTGTCACTACTCTGTTCCAAAGTAAAAATTGCCCCTACCTGGCTCTGCTTCATTTTCCGATGTTGATGGTCCATTTGGGGGCACTCAACTGATAAGCTGCACTTTGGCGATGTCGGGTGTGCTGTCACCAGGCCCAAGGTAGATCGACATCCTCACCAAAAGTCGAGTCCAAACGCTGTAAAAGAAATATCTCATCATTTTGCTATCAGTTTTGTCATCTTGCGTGTTTCACACACGGCCGTCAGTGAAATATTTCGTCACTTGGATACTGAAAGAAATTCAAGCATTCTCTGGCAGCCAAGCTGATGATGATGATGTGTGGTGTTTTATGGCGCAAGGGCCAGGTTTGGTCAAAGAGCGCCATGACAAGTGGTAATGTTGACGATGTATTATGGAAGATGTGACTTGGCTGTACACTGGCCTAAAAATTGTCGCTGTAAAGTGCGTAAAATCTACGTGCTATAAAATGATGGCGATGTCTAATGACGAATACTATGAACATCAAAATCCATGGAGGAAGAATGATGCAAAATAGAAAATATATAAGATGGTAAAATTACTTGGAGCACTGCTGCCTCGCCAGAGCCCTTGAAACACAAGCGCCTAGAGGCGTGTGCTATACGAAAGAGCTATCACAGTGGCATCCTCTGAAGAGAGGGCGGCAGCCAAGCTGCAAACACAGTAAATAGAGAACATTAAAGAGCAAATGCAGTTGTCACTTTATATTGATCAAGTACAGCAGAAATGGAAAATAAATCGGTGATACTGTGTCTGTTGGCTTTGAATGCAAGAAACGTAAAAACAGGAACTTGCAGCCACGCCACTTTGAATTTCCCGCGTTTGCTACACCTCACAAGTTTGGCATCGTCCGGTACACGGGGATAGTAACCGCTTGAAATCAAGATGAACGAGGGTCGGCATAAATTAACAGGATACTTAGCCGGGCAATATTGGCGCATAAAACAACTCACGTAGCGAAGCTACTGTCAATTACCCGATGACGCATCTGCGGGCGGTGCGGTTTGGGCGAACAATTAAAAAAGGAATGAGAGTTTCACTTGTTTCACGCCTCCTAAGCTAAGAGAGAACTTGAGTTTCTTACTAAACTATACTGGATATTTGCACTCCGAATAAAGCGCTGGAAATTTTGTTGCGTCACATTGCATACGTATGAGTGAGGAAATTGCTTTTATTGTGTTCTGCCCAGACGGCATGTAGCAGCTACCACTCTCATGCAACAAAAGCATGAAAGTGGTACTCGTGACACCGAAAACAAACATATACAGCGCCAACGTTACGCCCCTTGGAGTTGGAACTAAGCACGATCAAGCCAGTTAGTTTTCTAGCTTTCATATCGCCGTGAACACGACCAAACATCGAGCGAAACAACTGTCTGCTCTCGAAAATTATTACCGCTTCCATTTATATACTTATCGCTGCCACAAGCAAAAGTCAATGGGCTAGCTGTCCACAAGCCGCAGGTTAGACTGACAGCAACATATTACGGTAACGTAAAACAATTTCCACGCTGACTTAGCAGCCGCAGTGTGCTCTAAGTGCCAAAGTTCTCGTTTGCCGCTCGAAATTCACGCCATGATGACGGGCACTGCATCTTTCACATGAATTATTGCACGCTTTGCTCCGGAGCTCAATAGGAGGGCGAAACGCATTTGCACGTACAGTGGGCAAAATGCATGTCTAGAACGACCGAACTGCGTGCTCCGGGCCGCTCAGAGCTACGTGCGCGACATCTAGCGATAACGCCTTGTTCGAGACGGGCGGAGTGTCGGCATGCGCGGCCAAGCTGATAGCACTGCCTGTCTTTTCGGGGCTCGCAGGCTGCTGCGGCTTTACCTTCTGCTTCAGTCGTCAGAAGCGCTGATGTGCGCTGCCAGTCTGCGAAAGCGCATACACGGCGGACCGCACGCCACTGGCTTCTCTTTTTTTTTACTTTCTTTTTGTGCACTATCAAAGCTCTGGCAGGGAGCATTTCACCGCATCATTCACGCGCCGGTGTACTTCATCGTCACCCTAGCCGCGAGCCTTATATCAGTGATCGAGGTTTGGCAGTTTTCGTTCTTCGGCAATCGCAGGAAGGCAAATTAGTATTAAAGGTGCCGCGAAGTAAGTGTAAGCGGCGGGTTTGTCTTTATTTCACTGTTCTTCTTTGGTCATTAAAGAAAACAGATTGCTGGCTTCTCATTTCACGTTCTTTTATTTTTTCCACAAGTTTACTGTTTATTAGGGGATGGAGAGGACAAACTAATAGCGAATAGGGGATTTCTTTAGGATCTCAATCCTCTTCGGCAGTGACTCGTAGAGGGAGTCGACGAGAGCGCGGTCATTGCGGATGTGTCCCCACTCATTTTCAATGGCTTCCCATAGGCCGTCCGGATTGCAATTGGAGAGTCCCGATTTCTTGGACAGGCTTTTCTTCATCGGTCCCCACACGTTTTCTATAATGTTAAGCTCAGGGCTTCTTGCAGGCCATGGAAGGGTCATAACGCCAAGCCTTTCAAAAAGGTCTCGGACAGTCTTGGCTGAGTGCACAGAAGCTCCATCTTGTTGAAAGTGATAGAGCCCATCCGGAAACGGCCCATCAAGCACATAAGGCAAGAGGACCGTTTCTGCCACCTCCGCGTAGACTTCTGCCGTCATACGCCCAGGAATGCGGTACAGGGGTCCTAGTCCATCGTAGCTGATGGCTCCCGACACGCTGACTGAAACACGGCCGCTGCTGCGCACATTCCAAATGTATTTTTCTTCGTCCCTGCATGGTGGTAGGGAAATCCGGTTTTATTAGAGGAATCAAATTGCCATCAGAGCTAATGATACCTGATGTGGTAGCAGCGAAGGACTGGAAACGACGCGAGTGCAACGCATTAAAGAGATTGAAGCCCATTATGGTTCAAAATATGGAGCGTCAAAATGTCCGTTCGCGAGCTCGTTAAGCTGTCTTTCCAGCATTGTAGATTTTTAATATGGCGTCGCAGCGCACAGTATAATACCCGAAATCAATCACACATCTTTTATATGATAAAATACACACGCTGTTTTAAAATTCGCCACATCTTAGCTTAAGGATACAATTTTGTGGGTGTGCCATGCAGAAAAGGTAACCTAATGAAAATTTAAAAGTGTGATTTTGATGTTCTATACTTCAAAAAACATTGCCGATTCCGAAAACGTAAGAACTGAGCTCGCATTATGCATTCACGACCTTTAATTTTGCGATTTATTGTTTCGCCTTGAAGCCGAAAATGAAATATACTAATTTAAGTTCTTTATGCGTGTTTCATCTCTATTACCCACATAATGCCCACCGTGCTGTACAGTTTAACAACTCAGACTGCACTCACCTACCTTTCACTGGTTTTAAAATATAAATTTGACAGCCTAAAAAAAAACTCCGGGTATATTCTCAGACGTGCGAGCACATTGAAACAGACTACAGTCCTACCGTGCTTTTCCGGCCGCTACACCCGCTTCTGCTGGTCCCAGCGAGTGCAAAAAGTGGCTTCGTCGCTGAAGACGACTGCTCTCCAATTTTCTGGGGCCCAGTCTTCCACCACAGACGCGAACTCCAGGCGCGTGTCCCGATCCGCTTGTCTCAGTTGTGTTTTCTGCGCAGCTATTCTACTTTTCACACCTGCTGCATGAAGCCTGCTCCTGAATGTCTGAGTGGATGCGTTCAAAGCGAACATGTCACGAAGCTCCCTGGCGCTGAGGAACGGATCATCTGCTGCTCCTGCGACAACAAGCTTGTCTTCTTCTTCCGTCCACGCTCTTGGTGGCCGGCCGCGCGCAGCATCCTTAAGTCGGCCTTCTTTGTGGAATGCCTCCAGTACTCTGTTGACTGTGGCTAAAGGGCGCCCAGTAGCTTGAGCTATAGCTCTTTGGGTCATTGTCCAGCCCATCTCTGTGATGGCTTTCCTTTGGTCTACTGTGAGTCGCGGCGCCATCGTCGATGCCTTTACGCATCTCGTCTGTTCACTTGTAGGGATGAAAACTTTATTCAGGTTATCGCATATCTGATCTTGTGTATACGCCACACTTAAGGTCCAAGTATGCTTTCAGTAATGGCATGCAGATTTTGGCATTTGCCGGCAAATGCAGCCTGCCAAACCTCGATCAGTGATATAAGGCTCGCGGCTAGGGTGACGATGCAGTACACCGGCGCGTGAATGATGCGGTGAAATGCTCCCTGCAAGAGCTTTGATAGTGCACAAAAAGAAAGTAAAAAAATAAGAGAAGCCAGTGGCGTGCGCTCCGCCGCGTATGCGCTTTCGCAGACTGGCAGCGCACATCAGCGCTTCTGACGACTGAAGCAGAAGGTAAAGCCGCAGCAGCCTGCGAGCCCCGAAAAGACATGCAGTGCTATCAGCTTGGCCGCGCATGCCGACACTCCGCCCCTCTCGAACCAGGCGTTATCACTAGATGTCGCGCACGTAGCTCCGAGCGGCCCGGAGCATGCAGTTCGGTCGTTCTAGACATGCATTTTGCCCTCTGTACCTGAAATCCGCATGCCGGAAAGCCGTCGACGCTTCCGAGAACGGGGCGCACAGCCATACACCCGTACGGCGGCTTGACTTGGACGTGAGGCACTTCTATCAAACATTTCACATGCGACATGTTTCACACCGATTGCGCGAGCACCAGAAAATGACGCAGGCCGCATTGCGACGCCGAGCAGACGTGCAGCCACCGATGAGCTGTGTGCGCGGATTGCGGAGAACAAAACCTTACAAAACGTTAGGAGCGAGAAGATGGCGGCTCTCGTTGCCGAGACGAAGCGGACGAAGCAATGACGCACGAATGAATGTTGCCAACTGTTGGTTCCGCGTTATGCCGGCGGTGGTGGCTTTAGTGGCGTGTGTTGCGGCTGTCTAATTTTTTATTTCTTTTCCCCAAACAGTATAGCTAAGATCAGTTCTTTGTTTCAATTTTTAGCTGTGTCGTTTGGCATTGTCTTTGTCTTTTTATGCTATTAAGCGGCCAATTATGGCCTCTCAGGTTCGCGCGCGCCAGCTGCGCGCGCAAATCTCAGAGGCCATAAGACAACTCGTTATATAGAAATGCCGGTATTGTCGTTGTTAACGTTTCATCATCCTTTCTTCAACTGAGATAGAAAGGTAGTGTCCCTTTTCCCGGGGTTGGGAGTGGGCGATCAAGACGGCATCGGTCAGTGGTGGGCGGGGGAGTAGGTTGGTGTTGGTTCTTATCGCGAAATTCGCGAACCCTGCGATTTTGTTTTATAACATAAGCATTTCTATACTTCCCCAACAAGAAAAACCATCCGTCCGTCAGTCCGTACCGCACGATATCTTTCAAAAGAGAACCAGCAGCAGCGAGTGAATTCACCTTCGTGCTAGCTCTCGCTTCAACGCGACCGAAGCGGTGAGAACACTGCGCTCACGAAGCTTTCAGCTTATGCCGCACTATGCGCTTTTTGCAGATCACTTTGAGGATAGGTGTACGCGCGTCTTTTTTCAAAGCGAAGTAAACAGTGAGAACACAGCGCGTGAAGTTTGCAGCAGTGGGCACACTCTGTCCACCATGCAGTTCGCTTTCAAGATACGGTTCGCGCGGCCGTGCCACAAGCAGCCGCCGCCGGAGAACGGTTGATAATGGTTCGACGCGGATGAGAAGGGCTAAAGAGCGATAACGGCTCAAAACGAACGGAACGTCACCAGCGCGCCTGGCCCCGCCACCTGCAGTACTTCGCTTGCGCCGCCGACCAGAGCAGCTCGTGTCGCCGCAGCGCTGTCGCTCATACTTGTCGGATCAAGTCTCATAACATTGATGACGACATGGACTGCGTGTAGATGAGGAAGAGTCACAATGCTTACGCACACTTAGACAAATCCGAGAGGAGTTCCTGTGTGATTTTTTTACCGGGAATGTACAGTCAGCGGTGGGACCCAGAGTTGACAATACCTGTAGGAGGGGTGCCAAGCTTTTTTTTTTGTGAGTCTTGCCCAGCTCCCAAAGATCTGCTCAAGCTAAGACTTGGTGATGGCTGTATGTGTTTTTTTTTTATTGTTGCATGCCCTCGAACCGCCACGAATCTTACAGTGTAATAACATTAGAGCAATATTCACGTCCAAAGGGAAATGCAGCCGGTAATTGGGCTGCCTAAGGTTTGCGGCCCGGCGGCAGCTGCCCTCCCGTCCCCCGTTTCCATTGACAAGTTAGGGGGAGGGGTCTAGAGCAATCTTACATCTCCCTCCCCACAGTGGCGTAACCAGAAAATTTTTTCGTGTGAGGGGGGGGGGGGCAGTCCCAATTGACCGTGGAGGGGGAAGGAGCGGGGCCATTGCCATAGCAGCGAAACTTTTACTATTAGTGAGCGTTACAAATGCCCGGCGTGCTCCACTTGGCTACGCCGCTACTAGCCCCCCCCCTCCCCCCCCCCCCGCTATCGACGCAAATCGAGCTATCAGAACGTGCATGACACGCATGCATGGCATATTATGAATGACATGCCGCGAAGCTAGTATGGATGTCGTCACATCATCATCATCATCAGCTTATTTTGACATCCAACGCAGGACGAAAGCTTCTCCAGCGATCTCCAATACCCCTGTCTTGTGCTAACTGGTTCCACGTGTCTTCAAGTTTCCCAGTTCCATCACGTCCACATTATTCTCTGCCGTCCTCGACTGTGCTTCCCTTCCCTTAGCACCCATTCTGCAACTCCAATAGACCAGCAGTTCTCTCCCTTACGCATTGCAATGTCTGCCCAGCACGACTTCTTCCTCTTAATGTCAACCAAAATATAAGCTGTCCCCGTTCGCTCTCTAATCCACATCACTGTCTTCCAGTCTATTATCATCATGCCTAATAATTTTCATTCCATCGCTCCTTGCGCGGTCCTCAACGTCTTCCCAAGCTTCTTTGGTAACTTCCAAGCTTCGGCCCCATACGTTAGTAACGGTAGAAAGCAATGGTTAGCAGTAAGCTCCCTGGTCATGATTTAGTAATGCCTGCCGTAAGCTCACCAGCTAATGTTTTATTTTTGTTAGTTTCTTTGACCAGAGGCCCCTGCGAGTAATTAACCTCAATAAACGTATTTCTGCGCAGGTTCTAGAGGCTGACTGCCTACCATGACATTCGTTCTCTTGCCAGGCTGCGGAACATTACTTTTCCCTTCTGCATACTAACTCTCAATCAGACTTACACTTTCTTCGAGAAGTTCCTCAAACGTTTGTTGCAAAAAGTCTGCAGCGTTGCTGAGTATGCCAATGTCACCTACAAACCGTAAGTTGGTGAGCTATTTACCGTTAGCCCTCACTCCCAACCATTCCCAGTCTAACTGGTTGCACACCTTTAAGTATTCAGTGATAGCATTGTAAATATTTTGCCATTGGTCATATGAAGCCTTTTGCAGATATCTGGCTATGCAAAGTCTGCGCGTTAGTGTCATCCATTCGATATCAACATTCGTGGGAAACTTCATTTTTGACCACTGTTCGGAGCCAGTGCGCTGCTGCCTAGGTGCCCCGACCTAATCATTCCAGCTACCTGATTCAAGCGCAGGTAGCACGCGTTTCATGTATAGCCAATATCAGCGCCTTAACTGGCAATGTTCATTTATCATATACTGTAAGCTTGTTCACTTACTCCCTTATAATTAGGGTGTAAATTAGAAAGACTGGGGTGTTCCAAGGGTGTTTTCTTGTTGGACACCGTTTTCTGTTACAAAAGGGTGTTTCAAGGGTGTTTACAAGGGTGAAAAGATGAATACACCCGCATTACACTCATAAGGGTGTGAAAATTTTAAGAGTGTAGAGGACCATGACGGCGGTATCGCGAGCGACGTCGTCGTCAACGGGTGGGGTGTGCCGCTCGAAGTCGACGAGCTGTCGGTAACGGCGTCTCCTTCTTGCGGCTTGTTTTGGCTGCACCGCTGCCGGCTGGCAGGCTTGGGCGTCCTCGGCGGCCGCGAGCAGCAGCGGAGAGTTTCTCTGTATGATCTCCCCTGTCCCCTCAGCAGCTGGGCCAGGTATGGACGCTCTCGGCCGGCTCTCGTTGTACGTGGCGCAGGCAGCTGGTTTGTCGTCATCAACGGGAGCAGCCACCGCCGCCGAGCGTGAGCCCTTCTTCGCCGCAGGAGGAGTGGGTTCGGTGTTGGTGAGCGGGGCCCACGAGCAGGCCGCCGGCGACGACAGTGATGGGGAGACCGGCCGGACAGGACTTGCCTCGGGCGAGGTGGTCGCGTCCGTGCGGGAGGACGTAGTGTTGGCACCAATCATGCTTGCGGTTGGCAAGAAGAAGGTGCCGGCACTCTCGTCGGTGTCGCCGGTCGACGGGCAGCTGGCACCGTCGTCGGTGGAGGCAGCCGAAGTGGGGGCCTCTGAGGTGGTGTCCGTTGAAGCGGACAGTGCGGCGTGGTGGCCGCTGGGAGCAGTCTTCGGCGCATCAAAGGGAAAAGTGCGGAAGGGGCTATCCAGGGCTAATGGGGCGCGCGCGAATGGCGTCGCACTCACTTGCGTAGGCGGTCGTGACGGCGTGGAGCTCGTCGATTCAGCCGACAGTGCACGTAGCGAACGTGCCTGCAGCCCGCGCTTCCATCGCAAGGCAGGAGGCGATCTGCCGGTGCGTGGTTGCCATCCACGTGGTTGGTGCTGCAGGGCTCGTCGGTACTCGAGAGTCATCGTTGGAGCCAGGAACTGACTTCTTCGGCCTCTTCCGATGCTGTTTCTTCGGAGGGTCACCCATGAGATGGGGTCTCCGTGTGGTAGCGTGGCTCAGGATATCGTGCCAGCTGCCTTGCAAGCCCTGAAAAGGGCTGCGCTCATGAGCGCGGTTGAAGGCGGAGACGTGCGCGCACGAGAGGTGGCGGGCGAGCCGTAGTCGTTGGAGTGAGGGGCGATGCGACCGCTTGCTTCGAGTGTCCGGGAGGAGGTGGGGAAAGATCACTTCCGGAGCGCCACTGATTGGTTTATCAATTTCGCGACCACGGTCTCGCGATTGAAAAATCGCCCAGAGAGCGACTGGCCCAAAATGGTCGCGTTTCGAGAAACCGACCGTTTGCGACCATATGCGAGTGGTCGCTTTGTACTATCAGTCGCCGGTGGGAATGAGCCCTTATTCCTCTAATTATTTCAGTTTCATGATCCGGATCGGCGCTCACTACCTGCCTTAAGTAGAAGCATTGCCGTACCACTTCCAGTGCCTCGCTACCTATCATAAACTGTTCTTCTCTTCCGAGTCTGTTAAACATTACTTTATTTCTCTGCAGAATAATCTTTAGACCTACCCTTCTGCTTTGCCTCTTCTGGTCAGTGAGCATGCATTGCAATGGACGTCAGACTCTGGAGTTTTGCAAGTTGCGTAGCGCCATCTGCCATTGCGAAGAGGCAGTAATTGACCAGTGTGAAAGCCAACTCCCTTGCTAAGTTGCCTATGCAGCTAGCGACTGCGAAACAACGATTTATCTAGATTTTGGCCCTTATTGCGAGTGTTTTGCGCATTTAACACCCATACAGAGAGCCGTGAATTTCTACGCTAGTCGGACGCACCGCCGAACTGCCATAAGGCGCTTGCTGGCTCACTCGTCAGACTGATGGCGGAAGCAACGGCAACCACGACAGTTCCACGCGCTACGAAGAAACGCCGCAATCGACGCTACTTTTGTGTTCTTATTCGCCATGAACGTGAAGGGCGGAATAACAAAGTTCAGTTTTACCGATTTCCATCGCGATCGTACGAAGGGGATAGGCGGGAGCGCTGGATACGGGCCGTTCTACTTGTTGGTTAATCGGATTACTTGCATTCCCCACAACACAGTGCCTCGAATGAGAAAGTGTGACAATTTTGTTATTCTGTAATTGTGCTGCGTGGCCCTGGCGGAGGACCGTGCTAACAAAGCGAAAACTCAAGAATCTGCTGCCGCCTCTTCATTGGTAACAGAAAAAACAACGTTGCGAACCATCCTGTTTATGTGCCGTCGATATCTCCACCTTTTAACAGACGTCCGCCTCCGCTTGACTCAACAAGTGCAACGGAGAGATTTGGCCGGTCAACTTAACCAAACATTTTGGTTCGTTTATGAATTTAAAATCCTGTTCTAGAGCATCGTTGTATCGCGAGCACATTTCTAGTTTCGGTATTTTGCATGTCCTAGGCTGACACAAGCACGCTTCGCAATGTGCTGAGCCTGCTCGACTGCGTTTTTCAAATTTCAGCAACAAAGTTGCTGTAGGAGCACTGGATGAGTAATTGCGAAGTAACTTATGTGTGTAAAGAAAAAAAAATGTCGCATTTATTTACATTTATTTGTGCGCGCTTGTTGCTCGAGGCGTCTGCGAAAAGTTCAAATTAAGGTACTGAGCGATGCTGTAGCTCCTGCGAGAAAGAAAGATGCAGCGCGTAGGCACTGTAGGAAGCTTACTCCGTTATGATGGCTGTTTGCTACCTTGGAAAACGTTTTCTGTTTGCTGCCCTGGAAAAGGCTATGAAAGGATTTACTCTCTGTAAATAATTGCGAGACAAAACAATACAATAAAATACATAAAAATATAGGAGATACTTAAGTCTTGTGTTCAGGACATAATCAATATGAACCAATTTGAAATGCTTGGATTTTTATGTTGATATGCCTATAGACAAACCTGATGCTCTCTGTACTCGCGAGTTGCAACACGTCGAAATAACACTTGAGAATTTATTTTATATTGTACACGTACTTCGCCCTGCTGAGCTTCCTTTCCGAAGCGTGGATGGGCGGAAGAAGCTTTCCAGGTCCTTGATTTTTAGGAAACCATGCCTCAACACAAACGAAAGGGAAGGGTCCATTGTGGCCTAGGCACCTTCCCTTGCGGACGGCTCTTCTTGCACTACCGAGTTAGCGCAAAGGCTGCGATGGGGGCGCTGGTGACGGGTTTTCCCGCAGCGCCGCCTGGGAAGAGTCTCAGGTCTATAGGTCCCCAGAGTTACTAAGCAGGGCGATATCATCAGCGAATCGCAAGTTGCTAAGGTATTCTCCTATACTCTTATCCACAATTCTTCCCAATTCATGTCTCTGAATACCTCCTGTAAACACGCTGTGAATAGCATTGGAGAGATCCTATCTCCCTGCGTGAGACCTTTCTTGGGATTTTGTTGCTTTCTTTATGGAGGACTTCGGTGGCTATGAGAGCGCAATAGATATATTTCAGTATATTTACATACGGCTCCTCTACACCCTGATTCCGTAATGCCTCCGTAACTGCTGATGTTTCGACTGAATCAAACACTTTCTCGTAATCAATTAAAGCTATATATGAAGGTTGGTTATACTCCGCAGATTTTTCTGTCACTTGATCGATAGGGCGAATACGGTATATTGTTGAGTAGCCTTTGCGAAATCCTGCCTGGTCCTTACGAATTCCCGCCAGGTCATGTGGCATTGTGTATACAGTGTGGCCAGTTTTTCTAGAACAATCTGCCCACCATCCTTCGATAAATCTGCAGTTACCTGATCCTCCCCAGCTGCCTTCCGCCTTTGCACAGCTACCAAGGCTTTCTTTCCTTCTTCCGGTGTTACTTGTGGAATGTAAAATTCCTCCAGCCTGTTCTCTCTTCCGTTATCGTCGTGGGTGCCACGGGTATTGTACAAATCTCTATAGAACTCCTGACCCACTTGAACTTTCTCATCCATAATTGTAATGATATTGCCGGCTTTGTCTCTCAACACATACATCTGATGCTTGCCGATTCCTTGTTTCTTCTTCAATGCTTTTAGGCTTCCTCAGTTACGGAGAGCATGTTCAATTCTATTCATATTATATTTCCTCATGTCAGATGTCTTATGCTTGGTATAATTTTTCGGAGAATTCTGCCAGCTCTACTCTAGCTGTAGGGTTAGGGACTTCCCTACATTGGCGTTTCTTAATCAGATTTTTCGACTCCTGCGATTGCTTACGGGTATCCTGTCTAACGAAGTTACGACCTACTTCTATTCTTAATGATGCCCGTATGACTGTCGTCCATTGCTTCAACACTAAGGTCCACTTCCTGAGTTAAAGCCTAATGCCTGTTCTGTAGATTGATCCGGAATTCCTCTATTTCCCCTCTTACAACTCACTCATTGATCGGCTTCTTATGTACCAGTTTCTTCAGTTCCCTCATTCAAGTCTAGGCTAATTCGAATTCTTACCATGCTATGGTCACTTCAGCGCACCTTGCCGAGTAGGTTCACATTTTGTCTGACACCAGGGTTAGCGCTGAATCTGAAGTCTATTTCGTTTCCAGTCTCGCCATTCGGGCTCCTCCATGCCCACCCGTCGGCTGTGTCGCTTGCGGAAAGTGGTATTCATTATCTGCATATTATTCCGTTCTGCAAACTCTATTAATAACTCTACCTTGCGATTCTTAGAACCTATGCCATATTCCCCCACTCACTTGTCGCCACCATGCTTGTTGCCTACCTTGGCTTTGAAGTCGCCCATCAGTCTAGTGTATCTTGTTTTGACTTTACCCATCGCCGATTCCACGTCTTCATCATGGTCATCATGACTGGATATAGGGGCCTAGGCATCGTCAATTTATACCTCTTATTAAGTTTCACCACAAGACCTGCCACCATCTTGTTAATGCTCTAGATTTCATGTATGTTTATGAGTCGGGGTCAGGCAATGAACAACTTTATTGCAAGGATGGACAGGATATATATACAAAGTAGTGCCGCAGTGGGTCATGCGCAGTGCACACATATAAGTGTGACGTAGCACCTATTCAGCGTTGCTACATCTTCCCCCTTACAGGGGAATTTAAGACGTGGTTACCGTGTCTCTTGTTAAGGGTACCGACAGGGCTCGCGTTGAAGTCTTGTGCTTCGACGAAGTTCTTGAGGGGGCTTTGTGGAAGATACGTCTTCGGGCAGGAGGCTCGCTTCCGGCTGTGGGTCTACCAGGCGGAGGTGCTCTCCTGTGCGCCGAAGTTCCCGGCCGTCTTCAGTCTTGACTATCGTTGAGCGGTGTTCATCGGCTGGCCGGAGAAAGACGGCGGGAGACCAGGTCCGCTCGTTTGTTTCGTACACTGTGACCTGCTGACCTGGCATCACAGGCGGCAAGTTCCTGCTGCCACGGTTGTAGTAGGTCCTCTGTCGTTGGCGTATTTCTTGAAGGCGGCCCTGGACCACGTCAGGGGGAATTGTCCGTGGTGCCAAGTGGCTGGTAGGTACTGATAGAAGCGTCCTGGTCTGGCGTCCCATCAGCCTCTGCACGGGGGACTGGAGCACATCATCACGTGGGGTATTGCGCCATTCAAGCAATGCGATTTGAAACACAGGCATTTTAAAGGAACACTTTAACAGCTTTTTTGCTTCCTGAACCGCTCTCTCAGTCATGCCATTGGAACGCGGATGATGGGTCTTGAAGTGATGTGATCAATAGCCAAGGTGTTGAGAAAGTCCTTAAACTCACTGCTGTTAAATGGTGGACCATTGTCAGTGCACAACTTCCTGGGCAAGCCATAGACTGAGAAAATTTGAGAACACCACGTGTTAAGAGAGCTTGCCGTTGTACGAAATTCTCGAATTTCAAAGAAGAAGGAGTAGAAGTCGACAATAAGGGCGAACTCGTGGCCTTCAAAGGAGAACAAGTCCATGCCGACAACTTGCCATGGTAGTGAGGGCACATCATGACTCAGGAGTGGCATTTTAGGGTGTCGAGGCTGATGCTTTTGGCACACTTTACAGGCTTTACAGAACTGCTCAATGTTGCTGGAAATATTTGGCCAGAACATCACGTTCCTTGCTCTCGCCTTCATTCTATACACTCCCACGTGTGCCGCGTGAAAAAGACTCATCATGTCCCGTATCTTTGATTGTGGTACAATTACCTTGTTGCTTCGAAACACGAGGCCGTCCTGTGCATGTATCTCATCCGGGTACGCCCAATACGACATAAGTGGCTCCGGGACTTCTTGCTTGTGAAGAGGCCACGTTGTATTCGCGTACTCCCGTAGCTTTACGAGGGTGTCTTCATCATTGGTTGCTGCTAGTAAATCTTGCAGGGAGCGTTGAGAGGCTGAAACACATGCAAGAACATTTACTTGAAACTGCTCGTTTTCGTCCAAGAATATTTTACTAGGAAGCCTTGATAAGGCGTCAGCGAGGAACAGCTCTTTGCCAGGCTTGTAGGTCACAATGATAGGGTAACGCTGAAGAGTTAGGCGCATGCGTTGCAGACGTAGCGGGCACTGGTATAGCGGCTTACTGAATATCGCCACTAAGGGGCGGTGGTCAGTTTCAACTGTTACAACATGCTGTCCAAATATGTAGTCATGAAATTTGGTGCATCCATGAACAATAGCTAAAGTTTCTTTTTCGATTTGAGCGTATCTTGCCTGTGCCTCTGCGAGTGTCCGTGACGAAAGAGCAACAGGCTGCGCATCCTGTATCAGCACAGCGCCTACCCCCAGCTGGCTTGCATCAACTGATAGCGTCACGGGTTTGCTTGGATCAAAATAGCCGAGCACAGGTGCTTTAATAAGAGCCTCACGCAAACTCAGAAAGCTTTCTTGCTGTTTTTCCGTCCAAACCCATGCAATGTATTTTCGCAACAAAGTTCGTAGTGGTGCTGTTACTATATACATGTTTGGGACAAAGCGTTGTACAAAATTCATAGTGCCCAAAAACACTTGATGTTCCTTACAGTTTCTTGGTGTCGGCATTTCCAGAATGTCTTGAACACGTTGGGCGTCCACACGCAGGCCTTCGGCGCTGAGCACGTGTCCCAGGTAGCACACATCTCGCTGCAAAAAGAAACATTTCTTCAAGTTTAGTCGAAGATTCTGTTCTCGGCAGCGCGTTAGAAGAAGCTGTAGATTGTGGTCGTGCTCTTGCTTAGTCTTGCCCCAGAGAAGAATGTCATCCATTACTACTGCAACATTTGGCAGACCTTCTAGGACGCGGTGCATCGCTGCCTGAAATATCTCCGGAGCAGAGGGAATGCCAAAAGGCATGCGCTAGAACCTGTAGCGTCCGTACGGTGTACTCATTGTACAAAGTTTTGAACTTGCCTCGTCTAGCTTTACCTGACAATACCCCGATGCTGCGTCTAAGGTTGAAAAAACGTTGGCGCCCGCAAGCTTTGGCACAACGTCTTCGAGAGTAGGCATAGGATAGTTTTCCCGCAACAACGCCTTTTTCAGCGCTATGGGGTGTAGGCAGATCCGCACATTATTATTCTTAATGACTGTGACCATGTAACTAGACCATTCCGTCGGGCCCTTTACCTTTGCTATCACGCCTTGTTCTTCCATGCGTAGAAGCGCTTCCTTGACTTTGTCTTGAAGAGCCACTGGAACTCTCCTGGCTGGCACGACGACTCCTACGGCTCCTGGGTTTAGCTGCATTGTATACTCCTCGCCTTTCAGCTGTCCCAGTCCACTGAAAACGTCTGCGAAAGGTTGTGGTGCCAGGTATAACTCTTCGACGTGAACGTTTTGCACGCGACAAAGAAACCCGAAGCATTCCGCCACTGATCCGCTCAGAGTCACGGGCAGGCACATTTTGTTCGACCACGAAAAACGACTCTTCGTGCACTCTGGTGTTAGCTGACAGTCTCAGCCGAATTTTTCCTCTCGCTGTAGTCTTATGACCGAAAAAAGCGGTCAATGTGGCGTGGCAGGTTTGCTATGGCTTACTCGGCAGCAGTTTAGCATCCTTGTTTGAAATGACGCAGCAGTTAGCACCTGTGTCTACCTTGCACGTAAACCTATGGCCTTTAATGTCAACTGCTGCACTCCAATGATCTGCCGCTTCGACTGCACTGACAGTCAGGGCTTGCAAAAAGAAATCGTCTTCTTCCGCTTGTACCTTGCGCAGCACGTTTTTAGCGCCTCTGGTTTGTCGTCGCACTAGGCATCTACATGCTTGAGCGAAGTGATTACGCCCACCACACTTCTTGCATGTTTTCCCTTCAGCCGGGCATATTTCGCCACAGTGAGCGGTATAGCCACAATGACCACACGGTTTCCTTTCTTTGGTGACTGCTTGAATTACTGTGGCACGTGCTGCTTCTGCGCCTTCCTTGATTTCTTTAAATTGCTCTTTTCCCAGTTCCTGGGCCCGGCAAATTTCAATAGTCTTACTGTATGACGGGTTCTCGGAAATAAGCCTTTCCTGCAAGCTTTTGTTTCGCAGTCCCAGAATGATTCGGCTGCGGAAAAAAACGGTCTTCTAGGTCCCCGAACTCGCAGTTTTTTGCTAAAAGCCTGAGGGCGGTTAACCAATCATTGAAACACTCCCCTTGCTTTTGGTCTCTTGATCCGAAACGAAATTCAGTGAACGTCAAATTTGTCACTGGTTTGTAGAATTCTTCAAATTTCGGAAGCAAAATGTCGACGTTGTTCCTATCCGCTTCATTTTCGAATTTGAAGGCATTGTAAGCTTTTGTGCCCTCCTCTCCAACTGTTACAAGTAACGTTGCTGCTTGGACTTCTTTGGGCTGCTTACTTAACTGGGTAGCCGCGGAGAACAATGTGAACTCACATTTCCAAGGTTTCCTTCCAAGCCATGCGTCTGCTGACGGGTCCAGTGGTTTCCGCGGGGGAAGCAGCGTTGACGGGGCCGACATAGCGATAGTGAACCGCTGCCACCATGTAGGCGAGTCGGGGTCAGGCAATGAACAACTTTATTGCAAGAATGAACGGGATATATATACAAAGTAGTGCCGCAGTGGGTCATGCGCAGTGCATACATATAAGCGTGACGTAGCACCTATTCAGCCTTGCTACACTAGCTATATCTTTATGAATCAGGAATCCGACTCCTAGTTCTCGTCTCTACGCTAAACCCTGGTAGCACAGGACGTGCCCGCTTTTCAGTACTGTATATGCTCCTTTTGTCCTCTTAACTTCACTGCGCCCTATTATATCCCATTTACTACCCTCTAATTCCTCCAATAACACTGCTAGACTCGCCTCACTAGATAACGTTCTAACGTTAAACGTTGCCAGGTTCAGATTCCAATGGCTGCCTGTCCCACCCTGAGATTCTTAGCAGCCTCTGCTGCGTCACAGGTCTGACCACCGCAGTGTTCAGTTGCTTCCTAGCTGCTGGGGACTGAGGGCCGGGGTTTGATTGTTGCATTCATATAGGAGGTTGTGGCCAAGTACTGCACCTGGGTGGCCAATCCTGATCTGGTGAGGGAGTGCATTACCGGTTTTGGTCACCGGGATCAGGCCGCACTCCAGGGCTGTTCGTGCAATTTTATCAACGCGCGGATTTTCTTTTTATTCGGTGGAAAATTGCCCGGCGCCGGGATTCGGGCCACGGTCCTCTTGCATGCGAAGTTGCTGCTCTACCTCTACGCAACCGCTGCGCTCCAGGATCAGGAAATTCCAGGGAAGGGGAGATGGGAGGGTCGCAAAGGAATATTCGCATATTAAAAGGGATGCAGCCTGTATTCTCATTCGTCCTCAGATAATCAGCGAATAAATACTAAATGGCAGCAGGACGGGCATGTGAAGGATGCAGCTGATAACCTATTGGCGAAGTCGTGGCACCAAATGACCAGCCAACTGGCCCAACCACGGTCAGAGTCAATCTTCGCTTTATTCGTGTACCGTTGATGTCTCTGTGAATGCGTTTCAGTACGGCTCACGAACCTAGTATTCTGTGAACCTAAAGAGGCTCATTTACAAAACAAAGTGGGGGAAAAAAGCTAATCCCAAGGCCATATTTTCAGTTTTCAGAAACGATCTATCTCCCAGGAAAAAAAAACATTTTGCAGTGTGGCCTGCTTGTTTGAGCAGCATGCCACAAAGCAATATTTTATAAGACGGAACCGGAAAAGAAAGCAATGAGGAAACAACGCCAGCCGACGAAGCAGTGGCTGCCACCGGCCAGCACTTCGGGTCCCTTCAAAGCTCGTTGCACTCAGAAAACTGTTTAGCGTAATAAAATGACACTGACACGTACCAGATATTGAAGCGGAAATTTTGGCCTTCACAGAGGCCTCGCGTGTAATGTGGTCCATTTCTGGCCACTGGGAAAAGTTGACTCGTCGCTTATAAGTCTGCGCGCAATCTTGCGCCCTCTTGTGGTCACAACAGAATTTACTGTCACGGGTAAGGTTAAAACTAATACAAAGTTACATTATTAATTGTTCAAGAGTAACCAATGCAATACAACGAAATAATAAAGTGTACATTGTGGATTCGATCTAAAATTATATCATGTTTGCAGTTTCTCATGGGCCTGCAGCAGTATTCAATCGGGGAGAATGAAACGTTGTTCCTAATTTTTGTCGCTATGTCGCATGCAGTTGGCGGCCCTCCAGAATCATGTGTAGGGCTTTGCAGTATCGCTACCACGTTGTGGCCGTCACGTCGCTTGTCGCCGTCGTTCCGATATGGTGTGTAGGTTGCCTCAAAGGGAACACCTACCAGAAACATCAAATCAGTTTTTATTGATAAATTATACTTAAAAACTACGCCGTCTTTATTTTGCACGAAGAGGTTGATGACTAGGAAAGAAAATAAAGGCCTGACTTTCTTTGTTTCCTTTTTTATTTTACCCTGAAAATCACGTGCTGATAGATTAGTGTGACGTCATGGATTCCAAAATATTTTCTTGTATTTCCCGCCTTGTGCCGCAGTAAAATGTCTCCAGACTTTGCGCTCCTTTAGAATAATACGCAATATTCCTTCATTGATAAACAAAAAACCTAGACCCGAATGACTGCTGTCAAACACGACAGATCCTTTGACAGAGCTGTTGTCCTACGAATTGATCAGGCGGAAATGAACGGTCGTTTATTCCTTACATAGACATCAGGCTTCAGTATTTCTCTACAAAAAGTCTGAGACGCAAAAGGACACTTTGTATCGGAATAAAAATGTGCTTACCAGCGGTTCACTTTGCCTTTTTCGTGACATTGTAAACAGTGCCAGAGAATGTAAAACCATCCTAACCACATCATCCTCTTTTATGCCCACAGCATGACGAAGGCCCCTCCCTGCGATCTACAGTTGCCCCTGTCTTGTGCCAACCGATTCCAATTGGCGGGCGTGAATTTCGTAATTTCATCGCTCCACCTAGTCTTCCGCCCTCCTCGACTGCGTTTCCCTTCTCTTCGTACCCATTCTGTAACCCTAATGGTCCAACGATTACCTAACCGGCGCAATACATGACCTGCCAAGCTCCATTTTTTTTTCTTGATATCAATTAGAACATCATTTATAACCGTTTGCTCTCTGATCCAAACCGCTCTCTTTCTGTCTTTTAACGTTATGCCTGGCAATATTCGTTGCATCGCTCGTTGCGCAGTCCTTAACTTGTTCTCAAGCTTCTCTGTCAGTCTCCACATCTCTGCCCCATTTGTCTGGACTGGTAAAATGCACTGATTTAACAACTTTCTTTTCAATGACAATGGTAAGCTCCCACTCAGTAGCTGACAATGATTGTGAAATACACGTTATTAAGCAGGTCCACTATGTCCCACTGCATTGGGAGGAACAGACAATTTAAGAGTCCACGGCTACGGTATTTTCACGCAAGTGATTTTCGCTTGACAGCGCACATGAGCGTTTCGTTATATCACCACTGACAGTTTTTGATGCGATTACTACTTTTTAGATACTCGAACACTCTTCATTGTCTAAGAAAAAACTATGGGCGGATCCCGAATACACAAGTGCGGTCTAAAAATGTCGGCCTAATGAAGGCGCAGCCTTGTGCGTAAAGAAGTAGATGCAATTACTTAGTTGGAACCAATTACGTTTTTCGGTGACATTGCAATTTAAGATTCCTTTGTTTACTGGGTAACGCGCACTGTGATTCAGTTACTTTTTTTTAGCAAACAGTTACATGTTGCCAGTTACATTTTGGCGGAAGCAGCTCTGACAGTTTTGGAGCAGGTATATTTGGCGTGTTGAAATTGAGAAAAAGAAATGGGCATGGGCAGGACATGGGATGAGGAGGGAAGACAACCGATGGTCACTAAGGATTACGGACTGGATTCCAAGGAAAAAGAAGCGTAGCAGGGGGCGGCTGAAAGTTAGGTAGGCAGATGACATAAAGAAGTTTGCAAGGACAACATGCCACAATTAGCGCATGACCGGGGTCATGCTGCTGCTGCTGCTGCTGCTGCTCAAGACAGCAGGCTTCCAAATTAGCATTGTTCTGTTCGAATCAAGTCTGATGTCTGAGTTTTTTTTAACTTTCTTTATCGGGAACGCTTCTTCGGTTAGTGCAGCCTACAATTTCTCTGGCACAGGCAGATATTTTCAGACGTTAAACGCATGTTTTTACTGTTTGATAGTACGTGAATATTGCACCAATATATTTTATAGTGTTGCACATGAACAGTATTCCTAGGAGTGAGTAATGCTCAGCATATTATTAAAATATATTACACGTTCGACCAACTTTTCAAGGAAAGTAAGGACGTTTGCTGGCATCCTTTACAATTATTATTTTAAGTTTAAATAGCTAACGAGTGTACGCTGACGGGAGGTCCACAAGATACTTGCCGACAAAGGGAAATGACGCTTCTATGGCGCGATAGCGATGATTACTTCTGACGTTGAAAGCAAAGAAACACCTAATAATATTTTTTTTTTATTTTTCACTAAAGCTATCGGAAGTGGCTTCCGCTAACCCTAACAACGATGAAGTGCTGTTCTTCATGACAAACCACGATCAGACATCCTGTGGTTGAGGAACCACCATCTCGTGAGCAAGATGCAAGGAACTTACTCAATTCAATTCAATTTGAATTTCATTGCTAAAGGAGATCATTTCTTCCGCACTCCCATAGAGCAAGCATTCAGTGTCGCAGCAGTAGTATTCACATAAAGAACGAGCAAAGATTACCGAATGGAATTGTAAACAGTTATTCTTCCTGAGGTAAATTTTGTGTGAGGGGACTGCAGAATACATTGAAAGAGCCTGGACAGCTCATTCCATTTACGGTGTGTGTGCTATGATAATAAAGTTGCGTGGAAAGAAATATTAAGGTGACCTATTACTCTTTAGTAGTTGCTGAATTCCTTTTCAGGGAAGTAATTAGCAAGCGCAATCAATTCTAGTTTTGAAAGAATAAGTGTAATTGTAATTGCTTACCTTTATTTGCGACGCGCTTGTGAAGAAGCTCTTCAATGATTTTTTTAGATCTGTCTGGCGCTGAGTAGAATCTAGCCGCGTCACCCGTATTGATCAAGCATAGCAGCGCAACGCTTTAGTGTGCTTCACCACGAACGGCTGCGGTGATAAGGAACTTATTCGCAATCCTCACGCGCCCTGGTACGCCTGGTAACTCCGAGACCACGCGCGGGCTTCGCGGGTGCACTGATAGATGGCGTAGCATGTCCAGAGTGAAGCGCCAGATAGGAGCCCGGCTGCAGTACACGGGCCATTCGTAATGGCACCCCAATTGTACAATCTCGGAGGCCATAGAATATTAGCAGCTGCGCAAAAAACTTCGCACGGACTTCTTGGTGGTTACGCCAGGTAACGCAGTTTATTCAAAGAAAAGCGCTGGAGATGAGCCCATTTGCAGTACAGGCGTCATACATGACGAATTTCAGCGCTGGCAATGCTGTCCGTCTACATATAGCTTCCGTGCTGTGCGCATTAACGTCAACAATCATCGTGAGGTGGATTTTCACAGATTAATAAACATGGTACCCTCAAGCTGTGCATACGGATACAAGCTGTTCAGCTTAATAATATTTCAACATGTCTGCGCAAAATTACGCATGTAATTTCAGGATCCCTCAGTGTGATTCTGAGTCACAAAGAGGAAATGATACAGTGAAAACACAAATGTTGCTGGCAATTGATTCAACACAACTATAAATTGCATATGTGCATATGGTATACTGACCCAATAAAGAGTGAAAATTCATGCAGTCAAGAGTTCGACGAAAGTTCGACTGGTCAAGTAGCATGAAACGTTCCGAAACATATCTGCGTGTTTTTCCACTTTAACTTGGTCAGTGACCGCAACTTGTTCTTCAGTCAAAGTTCATATACGTTAAAGACACTGTCAGCTGGAATTGGTGTTTGGTTGTTGGTTGTTATAGTTGTTATTGGTTGTTGTTATAGAACTTGCTTGTTATAGTTTTTTTTAAGCAGCACTGGGTCTGACAAAAATTTTTGTGCCAGTGAACTAACAGTGAATTCTGTTCACGAGAAAATGAAAATGATGTTAGCGGGATGGAGCACCTGTTTTCTTAAAAATATATTTGTACGACATACCTTTTGCTACAAATTACTGTTTCCACTTCAGCATATACCCTATACTCACAGCATTGGTCGTAAATTTAAGTTTGCACGTTCCTTATATTTCTAAAAAGGTTAATTTCAGAGTCAGTCTTCACGAATGCTCTGCTTCAGCACAAATGCGCTTCACATTGTGTGGAGGATCCATAAACCATGAAAGGAATGTCCTGATCCACCTGTCTTATGGCGACTAGCATTCTTAAACTACTTCAAAACTTTCTATCTATCTATCTATCTATCTATCTATCTATCTATCTATCTATCTATCTATCTATCTATCTATCTATCTATCTATCTATCTATCTATCTATCTATCTATCTATCTATCTATCTATCTATCTATCTATCTATCTATCTATCTATCTATCTATCTATCTAGCGTCCGTAGCTGCACTTCCCCAGTGATCCAAATGGTCTGCAATATTGGGCCACTAAGCATGTGATGGTAGCTGTCAGGCTGAGCAAACTACACGAGCCACTGGCCCGAAAGCACAACTTACTGCTGGCTGCCGTCTGACCTAGTATACAACGTGGGTTACTGTGTACGTGGTACTGCGTATGTGCCGGAAGACACACCTTAAACTCATAATTGCAATGCCATAAGTGGAATCAATAAAGTGTGTGTATAATGAGTTTGCCTTCACGAAATTACCGAAGCACCAAAACATAAATGCTAATCGCATTAGCCGAGATAATCAACCTGAACAGATTCGGTCTGCCATGCTTTTTTCTGCTAGCAGATCCCCACTTGAACATAGCGTGCACATTACATCGTATTACATGCAGCGTTATCAAATAGCCCTTACGTATCTGTGCGCGTCAATGCTCGCAGCACTGTCTAAGCGCCATATTGCACAAAGACTTAATTGTCAAATAAGTACACCCACACACACACACACACACACACACACACACACACACACACACACACAAATATATATATATATATATATATATACATATATATATATATATATATATATATATATATATAATATACAGTGAAGTAGACGCGCGTATGAAGCGGTTTATTGACGTTTCGGCCGGGGTCCGGCCTTCATCAGAATACATTGCATGGTGTCAGTACAGTTAATATACATGCGCTTATCAACCAAATGAAGATACGTTAACATGAAAAACGAATAAAATGGGCGAACAAAATACATCCGAATCGTTCAAAGGATAGCTGACACGTGTATAGACCGATGGCGATTGCAAACATATAATCGTAGATACAAAGTATAAAAACGTACCGAAATGAATTGTAAGAACCAGTCGCCACGTGACAACAAAACGTCGATATGCGCTCAATATGTGCTATGTTATCAAGCAAACATCGAATTCGCAATGCTCTACATGTAGATACGCTAAATACCTACCTAGCTGCGGCTGTTGCACCAAAGGGTCTCCGTATTGTTGTAAAACCCGCTCTGTCGGACATGTCTGAGCGCAATATAGCTAGATGGGATAACATACTAACAAATGCTTCACTACAACTCACCCGTGTCGTGTTAGATCACTATCGTTCTTCCAGTAAGAAATTCATGAACCAAGAAAGTCAAATTGCTGCGAGCTTGAACTTATCCTCTAGCCAATCCGCCGCGTTAGAGGCATTCGCAACCAAAAAACGGAATGAAATCTACGCATTGAAAACCAAGAAACTGTCCCATGACGGTGTTGTGTGCCCTTCTGGAAGCCAGAACAAAGTATTCAACTCTGCCCCTTTTCAAACCAAACCTCTAGAAGTACACTCCGGCACTTCTTCGTCATCCTCTGTTAGTAGGTTTGCCCATCAGGAGCTAACTAATATTGTTAATATTTCGGACGTTCAGCTAACAACTGAGGAGTGCAGTGTTCTACGTCGTGGTCTTAATTTTTGTCCAGCAACAGGTGGACATAATGAATTTCAACTACTGAAAGATTTGGATAATTTCGCCCGTAACTTAAGCTTGCGCGAATACTTCCATGACCGCTCCAATTCAAGCGATTCGAAACAGGCGTTACCCTCTGGCAAGCACTGGGTCCCTCCCACACAGCGCGATAGATTTTTGGACATGTATATCAAAGCAGTACAACGAGACGTTCTGCAATTTTATCAAAAACAAGCACTCTTCCGCCGTAATTTGTCCGCCAGCGAAATGAAAGCACTAGATACCCTTTCCTCTCGCAAAGACTTCATCATTAAGCCTGCTGACAAAGGTGGTGCCGTTGTCATAACGAACAAGTCCGATTACGCCGCAGAGGCCCACAGACAGATAGCAGACGCGACGTTCTATAAACGCCTTGATCATGACCCCACTGAGCAATATAAATCTCTGATCAAAAGCACAGTGCTAGATCTCGTCAAGAAGAAAAAGGTGCCTGACAATGCGGCTCATTCTCTAATTCCACTAAGTCCTGTTGCTGGTCGTTTCTACCTTTTACCTAAGATACATAAGATAAACAACCCAGCTCGTCCCATCATTTCTGGTATAGGTACAGTCACAGAAAATTTGTCCAGCTACGTAGATTCCCTGATTAGTAATATCCCGGCTACGTTTTTCTCTTATGTAAGAGACACTACCCTGTCACTACTTCCTGTCGGATATAATCGATCTCATTATTCCTCAAGGTTCTCTTTTGGTCACACTTGATGTAGCATCTTTGTATACTAACATTCCACAATCTGATGGCATCATGGCAGTCGTCAATTGCTACGAATGTGTATCACCCGAGAAACTCATCGACAGCGACACATTGGCAAGTTTGCTAGCCCTTATTTTGGAACTAAATAACTTCGAATTTGAAGGACAACACTATGTGCAAATTAGCGGGACGTCTATGGGTACGCGAATTGGCCCGAACTACGCCAATATATTGATGGGTCAGCTAGAAGATAAATTTTTGCTAACCAGGACCTTAAAACCTTTTTACTACAAACGTTACATTGATGATGTTTTTCTGATTTGGCCTCATGGGGAACAGGAACTGCTTTCTTTCATATCTGACTTTAACAATGCCTATCCATCTATATCATTTTCTCACACGTATTCTGCATCTACTATTAACTTCCTTGACGTCAGCGTTTCAGTGCTAAATGATAAACTATCTACTGCCTTATACAAAAAGCCGACAGATAGATGTCAATATTTACACTCCGATAGCAGTCACGTTAAACATTGCAAGACCAGCATTCCTTATAGCCAAGCCTTACGTTTTAAAAGAATTTGTTCTGAGCAATCAGAGTTTCAAACGAATTGTGGTACACTAAAAAACGCTTTAGCCAAACAAAATTACCCACCACAATTAATTGACGATGCAATAAAACGCGCAGACGTGCATGACCGAAGGACGCTTCTTTGCATTAAGAACAAACCGACTCCCTCACCCCAGGCAAATCTTGTCCTAACCCACACTACGTCAGTCTCAAATGTTTCGCATGTATTAAAGAAACATCACAATATTCTAATGCAAAGTGAACGCCTCAAAAACATATTCTCTGATCCGCCTAAAGCAGTATACCGTAAAGCTAGAAATATTCGAGATATACTAGCATCATCATCTAAGACTGACTGCCCTGATGCCATCGGATGCCATCCTTGTCGAAAACCGCGATGTAAAGTATGTCCCTACATGGCCACATCGCAACAGGTTACTAGTACGTCTTCAAACTTTTGTTTAAAAATCAAAGGCGATTTCGATTGTGACACAAAAAACGCAATATATATGCTTGAATGTACGCTCTGCAAAAAACGGTACATCGGACAAACAGAAGGGCCTTTCAGATTCCGCTTTAACAATCATAAATCCCATGCTAACACGTCGCCCAACCTGCCCATCTGAAAACACGTACATCTTCCTGACCACTCATTTGATAAACTGAAAGTCACGTTGCTTGAATCTGGATTTCGCTCAAATTATGATAGAGAAGCCCGCGAATCCTTCCGTATCTATAAGTTTGATACTGTCGCGTGTGGTATGAATGAATGTGTAGGAAAATTGAGTTGCCTGTCTTTGTAGCCCGTCACTTGTCCCTTCTTCTACTAGTACGTCGCTATTCCCCTTTTTCTGTGTCTGTGTTTGCTTGATAACATAGCACATATTGAGCGCATATCGACGTTTTGTTGTCACGTGGCGATTGGTTCTTACAATTCATTTCGGTACGTTTTTATACTTTGTATCTACGATTATATGTTTGCAATCGCCATCGGTCTATACACGTGTCAGCTATCCTTTGAACGATTCGGATGTATTTTGTTCGCCCATTTTATTCGTTTTTCATGTTAACGTATCTTCATTTGGTTGATAAGCGCATGTATATTAACTGTACTGACACCATGCAATGTATGCTGATGAAGGCCGGACCCCGGCCGAAACGTCAATAAACCGCTTCATACGCGCGTCTACTTCACTGTGAATATTTACCCGGACCCAGAACTGCTTTTTTTCTCGTATATATATATATATATATATATATATATATATATATATATATATATATATATGTATATATATAGATATATATATATATAGATATATATATATATATATATATATATATTTACATATATATATATATATATATATATATATATATATATATATATATATATATATATATATATATATATAAATTCGAGTATTCGACTATCTCCACGCTGGTAACCAAGGTTCAATGAAGTTTTACAGCGTGTCGCACTGATCTCGGGGCCGCTCGGATGTTGGGGGATATGGAGCTGGGAGCCGCAGGCGAGCACAGCAAACGGACTTTACTACGAGTGAACCCCAAAATAAAACCCACTCAAAATGGAACTCAAAACTCAACTGACAAAGATAAACCTACACACTTGCGTAGCCAAAACAATGTCCTTATCCTCGCCTTCGTGCGTCCTTAGCGCGTTCCGCGCGAAAGTCCGGCACCCTGGCTTATGGCTGCGCGCTAACAAAAAGGAACGCTCTTACAAGGTTCCGTTGTCCCATGTAACTCGAAGTCCGATGTGCGTCGGCTCCTGATTCCAGTCGGTGCTCCTGCCGACTTGCAAGCTTTGTTGTCGTGGCATCGACCGGCCAGCTCCTCCGTCTCGGATGTCGGTGCCCCGAACTATGTCGGTGACGTGACACTACGGCCTTCCTGGTGGTGGTACATTTATGGATAGAAAAGCAAAAACGTAAGTATAGTGGGCATGAGTTCGATGTAGAGTATAGAAAAAGGTCACAATGTATGAAAAGTGCTTATGTAGACATAGCTATGTATAATGAAATTTGAGATTTGAAAAGAAAGTTTAGAATACGTTGTAGGCTATTCGAACCAGGCTGCCCTAGGAAGCTTTGCAGTGAGAGCCAGAGGCCGTAGTACATCTACTCCACAGCAGTAGGTTGTATTGGCGAGACGAAAGAGCGCCTGGTTCGCGCGGCACTCCTAATGGTTTGTGACGTCACGGGATAGGGCTCGCCTCTTGTATTTAAAAGGACGCGTGCGCTGTCTTGTCCTCACTGCGTGTTGCCAAATAGGTCCAGGAACATCTACTTCGGAGGCGTCTGCGAAGCCACGTGGTCGACCACTATAGTACGCCTCGGAAGAAGCACAGGCCCAGCGCAATGCGATCCAGCCTGCAATGCAGTTGTAATGCAACCAGATTCCTAAAGTATGCGTCTGCATACTTGACGGACCTTGAGATAATGATCGTTGGCCTTGAACCTCCACTACCAGCACACTCCGTCACCTCGTTTGTGAATGGCGTAAATAAAGAAGAGGTTGTGATGGCTTTAATTGTGTGATTTAATTGAAAAATTGTGGAATCCGCAACACTTCCGGGGGCTACTGCGAAAGAACTAAAGAGAACACATTCGGGAAATCGATGGGAGACTACATTGGGAAACTACATTTGGAATGAAAAGTGACTCATAATAGTTTCCCAATGTAGTCCTCCATATAGTCCCCTCATATGTTCCCTTTAGTGCTTCTATTGTAGCCCCCGGATTTGTTGCACGCTCATCATTTTTGAATAAGTTTCATTGCAGCGATAGCGGCAACAGCGACAGACGTCATACATCAAGTATGCCGAGCACTGCTTCTATAGTTATCGCTTCTGAATATCATGCAGGTAATTTTATTTTTTCCTCTGGCATCGCAGAGCAACAGCACGAGCTGGTGATGCTCAGAAGGCCACCGTTTTTCCCAGGACACAGCCATGAATTCTGAAGTGCAGGTCTGCATATGCATGTCGTGAGAGCTTGATGTTCTACATACGAATAACGCTGTCATGATATCCTTAAAAGCACCTATCTATGTGCTTACTGTCTTCATAAACCCACACACACAAAGTGTCTACAACACACCCTAGCTCTTATAAAAACATTATTTTTGACAATACGTCGAGGCTACATTAGCTGTGCTCTTTCACAAGACGTTGCAGATGAAACATGGTAGCACCGTCAGAGAAGCAATCCGCAAAACTGTATGCCTGCAAGAGCTTCCAAGTACTGACATTTAGGAGCGCTGATTATTCCATCTGAGGCGTTAATTTTTTGTGAACCTTCAGAAAATCGATTTACTTCTGTTTGCCGATGACAACAGACTTGCAATGTTTCGTGCAACCTCTCCCTTATCAGATCTGTCACGTATTTGTCATTTGCTTAAGAAATTTTATTCGAAAATGCAAAGAATAAGATTTAGGCAGGCTGGGAGGTATAATAAAGCAGTTCCATGTAAGAGTGAGACCTAAACGGAAACTGGATTTTGTGGAAAACTCCGATCCCGCATAATGAAATTCATGTAAAACACAGAAATGCTTCCATGATAAAATCCGATGGACCAATTTGAATTTGTTGCATTTGACTGAGAAACCTAAGATATGGGGACTTTATAAATTACAATTTTGATAATGGTACTGTAACGCTTTCGCTGAACTTGGGTAAGTTGCAAAAACAAATTCGCACGTTAGGTCGAAAGGCGAAGCATCGATTGCAACATCAAAATTATTAGAGAGATATACGAAGTAATGATAGTAGATTTATTGGTCATGTAACCTTGTAGACATTCCCTTACTAACTAAATTAAGAAGCGTGGTGTCATGCGCACCCAGGGAAACTTGAACAGATCTCACTCAATGATCGCGGGCACTCGCTGTGACAACGCTGGCATCAGGAAGAGCGACAGCAGCAGCGAGTGAATTGACCTTCCTGCTGCCTCTCGCTTCAACGCGAACTAATCAGCGAGAAGACAACGCCTACTAAGCCATCAGCCATCGGCATGCTTACACTTGGTACCAGGTGCAGATCGATGTGAAGATAAGACTTACGCAGGGGCGCTATAACGTAAAACTATTCCAAACTTTTCTCTTCCAATTCTGCAATAAGCCCGCCGCGAATGGTCAAAAACATTTTTGGACCACCCCCACTTCACCTTTCGGTGACGCGACATCACGAACACCACGATAGCTCCCCATCTGATATGACGTGTACGCACTGACTATGCATAATTTTACCGAACAAAACAATAACAGTTATTTTTGATTCGTCACCTTTTCTCAGTTGCCCTCGGCTATTGGTCAGAAGCTTTCGGGATGCACCCACTTCACCTGCTTCTCACGCGACGTCACAAAATCGCAAAAACATGCCGCGCCAAAGTGACGCGTACACGTTAAAGACGCATTAATGTGCCGAACAATACTGAATTTTCTTCTGAAGAGCCGCAGGCTGCTCCGTTCCGAAAGGAATAAACGATGGCTGCCGCCAATTGCTCCGGCGCTGGCAACTCGCCCCTGCTGGAGAGCATGAGTTTATTTGCATGTAATAAAACGTTTTGCGTGGCCTCGTAACGTTTTGAGAGCTTTCGCCACGTTTACGAGCTCGTTCTGCCAACTCTTCTTTGCTTAGGATCTGTTTTAGCGTCATTCTTAAGCTTCCGCTGCATGCCGCCGCGTTTGTCGACGAGTGACCGCAAGCTAAGTAAGAGAAAGCGGACCAGTCGCAAACGCCGGCACAAGCCTCTTCATCCGGTTATCTATATTGAGTGCAGTGGCTCGGCCCCATAGAATCCCTCTCCACTTGAGCTTGCTCCTCGCCTCCTGTGGGCCAATTAGATAAAACAAGCCGCTCAGTACAGGCAATGTTAGTCGTTTTTCAAGCAAACAAAAAAGTAACCTCCTATGAACGAGGGGAGCATTTGATTGGTTTGCAGACAACCCTGCGGGTGAACGCCCGATTCTTGCGTCACCGGTTACGCAAATTTCATGTCAGCAGATTGGAATAAAAACATGTTGCAATAGTTTTATGTTCTACTGCCCCAGCCGTTACCAGAATGGGACGACCCCTTCTTGCCTTGAGCGCTATGAAAGACAGTGTGCTTCCTACACTCCTACCTCCCTTGCACGCGTGAGATCAAGCCACCGTATTCGGCTTATCGTCGCACGCTTTCATTTGCAACAACAGCCTAGGGCGCACGGCCCCCATGTTATTCAACTTGGGCTTTACATGGAATATCACGGTAACGGCGACGCCGACGGTGGACGTTCTCCTGGAGTGATTCCTCTCACAATAAAAATTGAAGCACGAAGTTTACAAGTCCCTACTTCGTCATTACAAATAGATATTGCAGTTGTACAAGCTGCACGTCTAAAGTGGCCAGATTTCATATGTGAATTTGCAACCCATATAATCGTTTCAATGTTTGCCATGGTGTAGGTATATAGCTGTGTGTATACATGGTGCATGTTACAGAATAGGGATGCAATTTTTGTCGCTAACACAGAGTAGTAAACTAGATGCTTGATCTGTCGTACATCCTTACTGGCTTTGTCAGTGCGCTGGTGAGCAGGAGGTCGTGATGTCAAACCCCGGCCAGGGCGGGCGCATTTTGATGACGGGCGAAGTGCCAAAACGGCTATGTACCGTAAATTTGGCCCAGAATAATCAACCCGACGTGGTGAAAGGTAAGCCGGAGTCACCCACTGCGGCGTGTCTCATAATCAGATCATGCTTTTCGCATGTAGAGTACCAGAAATTTCCGTAACCTTCTGTAAAATTTGCAATCTTTTTCACATCTGCAATCACTTGATTGTAAGTTTAGCTTTTAAATGCAACAAATGTCAATAATGTTAGTGCAGTGGTTGCTGAAAAAAGCGGTTTCTTCGTTTTTATTGATTTAGATAAGATGCCCGAGCTATTGCTACTTCTTAAGCTGTTGCACTCTTGTTTTCGTCAAACATTTATTAACACAACAATTATCTGCACACTCCAGGTGAATTTCTGCTATCGTTATCACCGGGAGGTTTCGTAGAGAGACCAGATGCGATAACATTGAAGGAAGATAATACTCTGGTAAAAGAGCATGAATCCTTCAATTCAATAGGTTCAGACAGAGCGCTCGGATACATTCACTTTGGAAAATGCAGACGCTCATTACGAAGAGTGAAAACCTTACACGTAGTATTACATCAGGAAATATGCGGTAGTTCCTGTCAGTGCTTTCATCTTTTATCAAATTTTGCATGTGCGAAGTAACACGGGATTATTTAAACCGTCATATATGCTACTTTTATCACGAGGGCAATTATATTTGCCCTCCAGGATAATTTCCGCCGTCGTCATCGACATCGACGTCAGCGTCGCCCCGAGGTTCCCTATAAACTCCAAGTGCAATAAGATTGCGACCGCGCACTCTATGCGGTTGGTACAAAAGAAAGTGTGCGCGGTTGAACCGAGATGAACAGTGGCTAGATGCGTGGTGTCCAGTGGGCAGCGGGGAGAAGGGCGCTCCATAGGAGGGAGGGGCGGAGGCAAGTTAGCGGACATTGCATCGGCCACTCCGGGTGCGTCTGTTCATGGTGCTGTGGAGCGCAGCCGTGGCCATAACTTGAAGATAATCTGCGGTGGATGCAAATGTTCACGACCTGAAATGGCTGATGACTTTGTGTACGCTGCGTTCCTGCGCGCCATGTTCACCTTAAGTGAGAGGCAGCGTGAGTTTTCTTGACTGTGCTCCCGCTCTTCATCACGCCAGCATTGTGTCGGCGAGTGCACGCGCTTATCTAGTGAGATATGTTGCTGTTTGCCCATACGCGCGTGCCACAATGCTTGTTAACTTATTTATTAGGTGAGTGTTCACTGCAATTTGCGCGCCCAATATAACTACGAACTTGGCATTGAGCAGTTGTCTGATATACTACCACTATCAATATTTCGTCTTATAAAGGCGAAACTGCAAATATTTTTTTCACACCTAGAATTGCATTTCTTTTCTTTTATTGTTCATTTTCATAAATACCTCTGGCATCTTATAAATGTTACGCTCTTCACTGCCACTGCGTAGTATTGTTTCACGATTTAGCTACTTAATGATAAATCGTTGTTCTAAGGCAATCTTAGCTCTCGCTAGAGAAATTCTTGTTGCATGAAATTCTGTTTTTTTTCGGCCTGCAGATCGATATTCAACAGCATGCCACTTGCACGTCCAGTGGTGCAGTTGTATTTCCGGAACCATAAGTTATCATTTGCGAGGAAATTATTGTGCTAACCATCGGTCAGCTGGATACGCTTGCCTCAAATCTCTCAATAAGCTCCTTATATCTACGGATGTACGGACAAAGAAATTTATTCAAACAAATTGATCACGCCATCTGACAAGTCTTTAGTGTTCCGCCGTCGTAATAAATTATGTTACCATTGCGTTCATAATTCACTTCCTTACTCAAGACTGCTAAGCCGATCTATTCGCGCGGTCGTAGTCTCCAATGAGCAATGATGATAATAATTGCAACAGACTGCAGACCCGTCGACATATGCTTCGAATACGTTACAGTGATATGACTACTGAACTGGAACTAGTTTGCATACAAGGACGTTCGCTTCTAGGTGTAAGATAGGCTGAAATATTTAGTGACTGTTCTGTCTCTCGCAGGTACACCTATCACATGCCAACCGACGGAAACTGGGGTGGGCGTCTTCCTGACGGCTCCTGGGGTGGACAAGTTGGCCTTGTCGTCAGAAACGTCAGTGGAGTGAAGCGACACGCGTTTTTGCGCTGGAGTTTTTGTTGCACCCATCTTTCTCTGCACTTCTGCACTACACTGAGAACCTACTCAGTCTGCATGTCGGTATCTTTTACGACGTAGTGCCACGCTCAATATGAGCTGCAACACAAGACCGCCTGACTCATAGGGATCCAAGCGTGCACGGAAGTTCCACATATGCAAAATCCGTCGCCTATACCCTGTTTAATTACCTGCCGCATCCTCGTTTGTCTGAACGTACGCGGCGTAGTCTTAAAAAGCGCCGTATAATTTCGTTATTGACTGCTGTGGCCTGGAAATGTTAAACTATTCTTGCTAGCAGGCTTTTGGAAGTATAAATTACTGCTAACGACTTAGTTTGTAACTACAGCACTCAACCAATTTGATTATATACTTGCTGGAGCTGTTACACTGAAGGTTCTTGGTAGTTAGTACCAAATTATTCAGGTAGTACCTTGGTAATCACTAGAAAAAATGTCTTAGACCTGAAGCCCTCTACTGATGAATCATCTGTTTACCGGTAGCCTAAAACTTGCTATCTTGTCATAGCCTGCATGGAACTGTAAATCAAAGAGCTAATCATTATTGCTAAACGAACAAGCCCAAGGCACTGACGATAAATGATGCTTGCGCTGAATCGATATTTCTCAGAATTTAAAACGCCATATGACAATGTATCTGAAGAAAACTTCGCACACTGAGCGGTGCAACATACGCAAGAAAGTGATGGGCTGAGGTCACCAATGACCATGAACCACTGTTCTCTCTATGCTATCGGCAACCCATGTTCCACAAAGTTATGGAGGGTGCCAACGCATGTGTCATTTAATAAGCGCTTAGCTAATAATATTCCGTAATTACAGGACCGAGTCCCCAGTGATTGAACCGGGTCCACAAGGCAGTGATGGACTTCAGCCAGCAGTAATTAGTATTTATGGTTCTTCTACTAACGGTCGTGGCCAGCAGCACTTCGTGCATCCTTTTCCTTCACACCGTTCTTGCGTTGATCAATTTTCTTACACTACCAGTGGCATCCCTAAGACCACCCAGGAGTCATAGGTATTGCATAGAATCAGAAGTACAACACAGAAAATACTACGCAAACATTAGTGGGCATAATATTAGCGTCCTGCTTAACAGCCTTGTAGTAAACTTGAGTTGAAGGTTACACTTCAACCTTTTCAAGTTACTAATGATTATATTTATCCAGAAGAAGTCACTTGCTCCCGGATCAATTAAAGAGATCTTCAATTAGGCTGTTCGAAAACCTTTTTCTTGATAATCCTAGCACGTGGCAGGGTTGAGGCTACCAGTAACAAAGCAGATTTCTGGTTCATAATCAACATTCTTTCAAGCATATCAACCCCTAATACTAAATATCGAACTCTTCATTATTTGCCACTGCATATTGAAGCTACTGTATTGTGGCGTCAGTGACAAGACCATGTTACTTAGTCTGGATTGATGTTTCGAAACAAGTTCAGCACTCAGTCCTCGCTTATCGCATCTATCCAGACATGTTCTAATCGAAGTGTTCACGATGCGTCTAAAGCGAAGCGGCCTTGTGGTGCGAGCCGTGTCCTTTTCATGGGAAACATTAGTGTGTTTCAGCTCTGCATGATACCTGGGGCGCCAAAGCGTACCACTATTCAAAGCTTTCCTATTATTTCTTTTTTTCTTTGACTACAATGAAAAAGTGTGTGTATTGAAGAATTGCTTGAAGCTCGAGAAAACAGGTATATCGATATGTCGCAACTACTGTAAGACTACGCTGACTAAGCGTTCCCATCCTTGGCGGTATGGTAAGCAATCTGAAAATGAGGCGCTAAAAATTTCACTGGACTATGAAGGGCTACGGGTAGACGACAAAATATACAAATTGGACAAAGTAAGCTCGCAGCTTGTCGCGCTTCATAAATCCGGATCTACGCGGACATCCAACTGACCCGAAACGAAAGAACTCCGAATTGTCTTGCTTAATGCAAGAAGTCTGGCCAATGAGTCCAATCAGCTTGAATACATTCCTTTCATTCACAACCGTCATAACTTGCCGTAACTGAAACATGGTTTATATCTAATATTATTGACTACGAAATTATTCCACCTTCCCACAAAATAAAAAGACATGATCGCGAAGGATGAGGAGGGGCATGGCCATAATAGCAAAAAATGAAGTACAATGTGTCGAGCTTGCGGGCACTCGAAACCATAAAAGTGTCTGGTGCAAAATCAATTACAAAAAATATTTCTACTTTGTCTGGCATCGTTTACCTGCCACCAAAAAGCGATGTGTCATACTTGAAAGGAGTGGCCGCATACCTAAAGCGCATGCTCAAACTGAATCACAAGGCGGTGCTCACTGGCGATTTCAACTTGCCAGGTATAGACTGCAATGCACTCGCTATTTTGGGGCCCAATGACAATGCACGCCTACTTCTTGATTCTTCATTTTTTCATGACTTGAAACGCATAGTCACTCTTCCGACTCGCACCACTGCAACTGTGCAATCGATTCTTGGCCTTGTATTTCTGAAATATTTTCCTGAAGGTTACTCAGTTATTACTGCCGATGGTACCTGGGACCACACGACTGTTCCAAGTTACTCTAAAAATCAATAGCACAAAAACACAAACACAATAGCACAAAGTTGCCACCGAGGGCAGTGGTAACGTTTCGTGACTTTTCTGCTGCAGATGATGAATCTGTCCTAGATGCAATGCATCTCTCGCTTTCTGATTTTGAGCATGGTGGTGATGTTTCTCATCTTTGGAATGAGTTCAAGAAATTAGTGTCATCATGTATTGACAGGTTTGTTCCTTTGCGCAGAAAGATTACGCAGCGGCGTATTACGTAGCGTAGATTACGTAGCGGCGTATTAAACAAAAAAAAGGAAGGGTCAAATTACGTCAGCATTAACCGCCCTTCAATAACAACTGGTTACTAAATTAAAGATTGTGCGTTGTAAATTTTATGGCCAAACTCATACAGCTTTCATGAAGGAATCTCCAGAGAAATTCTGGTGCTACTTGTCAGGATCATAACCGTGTGTGAATTATCTAGAGAATAATGTTAACATGTGCACAAACGTTTCTTTATTTTTAAATGAATTTAACACTACTTTTCGCCAAGCGTTTACTTGACCGAATGTTCAATATTTACGAACGCAATACTGTGACCCACCACCCGTTGCAGACTCAATGCTTGACCTAGATCTTGGCCACGAAGGAATACTTTCTCTTCTTTTAAATGTAAAAATTAAAAACTCAAGCGGCGCTGACGAATGCCTTCATTTTACGGTACTCAGAGATGGTATCACCATACGTTTATGTTCTGTTTAACGCAACCCTCAGCCAAGGCTCCTTACCCGAGATTTGCTTACGGCAAGAGTAGTCAAGAGTAGAGTTACGGCAATTTAAATCGGGAAACAGGCTAAAAGCGCGTAACTACAGACCAATTTCTCTAATAAGCACATGTTGTAAATTCCTTGAACATGCAATAGCTCACTATATATCTCAGAACCTTCAATCAAAAAAATTGTTAATCTAGTATCAGCATGGTATCCGGAAGACTGTCTCAACAACTACTGAGTTAATGTCGGTTATACATGATTTTGCTTCAGATCTAGATAATTGTAGGCAGATAGATGCGATTTTTCTTGACATGTGAAAAGCTGTTGACCGTATGCCACACAATTTACTCATTAACAGATTAAGGGATGCCGGGCTTCCTGAGAGATTTATATTGTGGTTGCAGGCTTAACTGAATAATCGCTCACAGTTGGTGCAGTGTGTGGGTGTTAGGTCTGCTGATCTGCTGGTATTGTCTGGGGTTATACAAGGTTCCGTACTTGGTCCTCAATAGTTCTTCATTTATATAAACGGCATTGCGTCTAAGATCGATGGTTCTGTTACAGTAAAATTGTTCGCTGATGACTGCGTGATGTATAGTGTTGTCATTAGCTCCACTTGCCAAACACTACTGCCTCTGTAAACTCGCGGACTGGTGTGAACGAAACGGTATGCGAATCAATTTTGATAAAACAGTTGCTCTGACAATAACCACAAAGAAAAAGCCACTGTCTCATACGTACCACATTGCTAATAAAGCTATTCAATCAGTACCGTCTGTCAAAAATCTAGGACTAATTATCACAAGCAACTTAAAATGGGACAAACATTTGAGGAACGTTTGTACAACAGGATTTAATAAACTTTGCTTTTTGCGAAGGAAGCTAAAAGACTCACCGCCAAGTGTTAAACTCGAAGCATACCACACTTCGGTTCGACCAGTCTTTGAGTACGCTTCCGCTATATGGGACCCATACTACGTTAAAGATATTGCACAAGTAGAACGAATTCAGCGCCTCGCTGCTCGATTTATTGTATCTGACTATCGGGCTTCTTCATCTGTTACTGAAATGTTGCAGCGACTGAATCTGCAATCCCTCCGTGTCCGCCGAAAGATTGTGAGACTAAACTGCTTTTTTTTTACCTGTCATGAAAAAATTGCTCTGCCGCGCGAAACTTATCTTTCCCGCGCATAACACAGTTCTTCTAGAATCAATCAGTGGATTGTTATGTGCCCGAACTTTGCGAGGACGAATAAGTTTCAGAAGTATTTTTTTCCGCTCATAATTGAAGAGTGAAATTGCCTGCCAGCGTCTGTTGTTGATTGTGCAAATGTAGATTCCGTTATGAAATATTTGTCATTGCACTTGATGTAGACCTCTCCTGGAAGGTCAGCATTGCTGCCTGCAGTACTCTGAAATAACTAAATAAAAACTCCAGTTCTGCAATAAACCATCCGCGACTTCTGAAAAGCTTTTTTGGATCACCCCACTTCACCTGTCTTTCAGGCGACGTCATGAAAACCGCGATAGCTCCCCATCTGATGTGACGTGTACACACTGATTATGCATGATTTGACCGAACAAAGGAAAAAATAATAATTTCAGATTCGACGCCTTTTCGCCATTAGCCCTCAGGTATTGGCCAAAAGTTTTCGGGCTGCACCCACTTCACATGCCTGTCACGCCGCGTACCAAAACCGCAGAAACTCACCGCGTCAAAGTGACGTGTACGCGTTAAAGATGCAATAATACGCCGAACAAAACTGAATATTCTTCTGAATAGCCGCAGGCTGCCCCGTTCCGAATGGAATAAAATATGACTGCAGCCGATCGCTCAGGCACTGGCTATTCGCACATGCGAGTAGCCAGTGCCTGAAAGAGCATGGGTTTATTTGCGCTAATAAAATTTTGCGTGGTCGTGTAATGTTTTTCGAGCACTTTCGGCACGTTCACAACCTCGTTCTCCCAACTATTCTTTGCTGAGGATCCGTGTTAGCGTCATGCTTAAGCTTCCGTTGCATGCCGCGGCGATTATCGACGAGCCACTATAAGCTAAGTAAGGGACAGCGGACCAATCACAGACGCCAGCACCACCCTTCCCAACTGGTTATCGATTTTCAGTACACTAGAACAGCCCTATTGGATCCCTCTCCACTTGAGCGAGCTCCTCAGCTCTTGTGAGCCAATTCTTCAGTTTTCAAGCAAACAAAAGTGACCTCCTATGAACTAGGAGAGCGTTTGATTGGTCTGTTGAGACAATCCTGCGGGTGACCGCCCAATGCTTGCGTCGGCGGTTACGCAAATTCGGAGTCAGGAGATTGGAATAAAAACATATTGGAAATGTTTTACTTCATAGCGCCCCTGATAAGTTACCATGATGAGTCCTACTGAGGATACGCTGCGTACGCATGCAAACATGGTAGACACACCGAAAAATGAACGTTTAACCCATCGCGATCGCGTTCCGCTCTAGAGCCTATATGAAAATAAGGATGCACTGAAGAAATAGGCATCGAGAACTGAAGTTCTGCATGACCAATACATCAGCATATGTAATGCTAAGGTGCCATCCGGTAGATAGAAATTGATACTTCAATTTCTATTCTACAATTTCTTCGATTCCAATTTGGCGGCTTTGTGGTGATTCTCGTTATACCTAACAGCGTAAAAGCAAGGCAGTTATTTTTCTACTCAGCGTGATATAAGACTAATCGATGACTGATTGTACCGTTTATTTTTGATGTCAGGACGGAAAACAAGTTGCAAGGGTGAATTCGGATCGAAGCTGCCGCGCCAACGTCTGCTGAGGTTCTTACCTAATAATCATAACCACCGGCAACTGTCACTACCACCGCGGTAGCCGATAGTATCGGACGCTCGTGCGCGTGAGGGGTGTTATGGTGTAGCGTTTTATGGCGTATCAGGCACCAAGCAAAACTAAGACCATCTACTATTAGTATCCATCCCGTGGCGTCCGTTGTAAGTCCGGCCGGGTAGCTTCTATCGCACAGCCTCAGTTGCAACGCGTACAAGCGCAAGGAGCGTGACGCTTACTCCTTCTTGGCGTGCCGAAGCTCCCAAATCTCAAGCAAACTAGGCGAACATTGTGTACGCAAAATAGAGGTTTGCATCCCTAGAAGGCGGTCGCTAGTTTGAGTGAGAGGCCACTACCATGGAAAGCACCGAACATCACCGCTGGAGCATTGGTACTGCTTTGAGGCATAGCTAGATCAAGGAAAGTTGGTAGGATATGGTAAAAAACACTGTCACATTCATAAGGATCAGTGGTAGAATTACTACGAGGCTAGACAATGGTGTAGTCGGATATTCGATCTTTAACGAAAAGGTGTTCATCTTTAGGGCTCGGGGCAGCGCAGCATGCAGAATGAGGCTGTAGCAAAGACGTGAGAGCTGCGCGACAATACTGTATTTCAATGACCCTAGAGGTACCGTTCTTAGAATGCAAGCCACTATACACATTTGCGAAGCAGTCCGATACGTCGCCAGTGTATTCAGTATCCGTCATGTATACGAACACCGTGACATTAAAGTTGCCCACACTCTAAGAAAAAAGAGAGTAAAAAGTGAGTCACGGCAACTTGACTCTCTTTTTTCTTCCGAAGACCCACTTTTACGCGAGTAGAGTCAGAAAACAAGAGTCAACATTTGCGCATGGGTCGTTTGACTCTCAATAGCACGCGAAGAGTCGTCGTGGAAAATCGCCATTCCTCTGATATTTGAGATGAGTCTGGCGAGAGAAAGATTTTAATGCAGGAGAAGAAATACCAGATAAACTCTTCTGTTTTAGGCAGGCCCTCGGGTTCCTGTCCTGGTTGTAATGCGGTGTATCATTCTTTCATCCTTGCCATGTTCTGCAATTACTTCGAACTCTATATATTGATTTTCCTTGACCATGTTTGTTGATACCTCGCGCGCTTAAGCGATAGTTGGTTTCCTATGCTAAGGAAGACCTGGATTTGCCACACTGGATTCTGACCATAAGTAAATCTAAAAAAAAGTATTGGCTACTAAAGAGAGCACAGCAACGAGATAACTTCAGTAGGCGCCCTCAACAGTGTCGATTGTAAGTGTAATTCCGCGACTTAAAATTAAATTTTGAAGATTTAAGTTCAAAAATCAAGATCTTGTTATGAGGCGCATGGTAATGGAAAGCTGCAGATTTATTTTCAGCAGCTCGGGTTATTTAATGTGTACGGAATCCACGGTATACGCGCATTTTCGCATTCTGACCCCGTTGGAATGCGACTGCCGCGGTTGTGGTTGGACCCGTCACCTCGAGCTCAGCAGCGCAACACCAAAGCCCCTAGGCTACCGCAGTGCGTTGCGTTCCGCGACCAGAAACAAATATTAGTGCACGCAACACTGCTTTGGAACCCCCTAGAAATATAAAAACAATAACACAGCAGTTTCACCCAAATGCTGCATGAACCACTGCACGAACTATTGCACGAACCAAGGTTCGTAGTTTCATCGGCTGAATAAACTGCAGCAAACATTCGCTTACTCCTGAAACTAGCAAGCACTGCGTCACGCGCGCACGTGCAAACATCAACAGATCTCACTCAATGACGGCGAACACTCGCTGTCACAGCGTTGGCGTGATGAAGGGCGCGAGCAGAGCGGACCGAACGCTTCCGCTGCCTCTTCCATCAAAGCGTCTCCGAAAATCTGCGCTATCTGAGCACACCCTTACCTCCCCCCCCCCCTACTCCCAGCTTTGCATCCATCGTAAATTATCTCCAAAACAAAGCGAGGGTGGCGCAAGACCGGGCTAGAGCAATTGCTAGAGGAGGAGAAGCGCGCTAAACTAGCGCCTCCCTCTCCCGGCTTGCGCGCGTTTTATCGCGTGCGTTTGGAGTGCGTTTTGGAGTGCGTTTGGAGTGCGTTTGCGTGCGTTGTGGAGTGCGTTTTATCGCACTCCACAGAGATCAAGGGCAGCCGCACCGTTATAGCTAAGCAAATTAAGAACAATTACGCCGCGTCTTCCCACTTCGAGCACGCTCCGACAGCCCAACGATAGATATTTCAAACGTAACCGCACTCGGACGAGCAAATTTTGCTTCTGCGAAGTGAACGTAGCGGGTATTTCAAGACGCGTGTTAAATTCACGGCTGTTTCATTCGTGAGCATTACTTACGTGACGTAAAATTATCAGTGAGCAAAACAGGTTTTGTTTTAACGCAAGGAAAGAAAACCGAAACTAGCTGTGCGGATTCAAATGATCCAAAGCCGAAGCCGTCAATAGTATGACGCCATTTTTCAGTTGTGTTGCATCTCGCGCGAGTACGTTGTCGTCGAGTGGTGGTTCTTTATTCTATGGAGTGTTTCTGAAAGTGCTGCGTTAGGGGCGACTGCAACCAGGCGTTGCGGCAAGTTACGGTGGGAACTTCTGTCCGTGCTGTGTGATTGCGACGAGGACGACTGCCGCCAGCAGCGGCGTGTCGCCGATTTCGTCTTTGCCGACATCGAGCAAGCGCAGCGCCGGAAGTGTTGCGTTTTGCACTGCATTTTCCTTGTGATATGGGAGATCGCAACGCAGAGGCGACCAGATGCATACGAAAGACTACCAGCGGAGAGTGACCTGTGCCATATTGCTCTTAACCTCTCAGGTAAGCATATCAGCGTTTGTTCCGAGTTTACAAACGGCACGTAATCGGCCCTTCCGGCACGGCTACATTTTGCGCCACGTTTCTCTTGGCAGTTCACAGCATGTGTGGGCGTATGTATGCGAAAATACTACTGGCAGACGGAAGCCTCAGGAGAGCATCTGAAATTATAGCAAAGCTGTACTGCCATAGATAAACACGGTTCTTAACGACTCCAATGACGAGTGGCCTGTCGCATCGAAAAATCCGTAGAATACCAAGTACTGCGTAACTTGAAGTGTAGTGTGACCAGTGTGACTTTCGCTGGCGAAGACAGCTTGTCGAAAAAGCAGTGGTCTATTCTGAAGATTTACTAGCGCTTTAGGTATATTACCGCGAATAATAAAAACGCAACCACGCTGTTTGGCAGTGTCAGGCGATGTGGCAGCACATATATTTTCGTAGCAGTAAGGCGGCTGCATGCACGAGCGAACAGACACAACCCTTTAAAAGCGCTGAAACAGAACAAATTAAATGTGCATTTGGCGTCAAGTCGGAAACACATTGGCTTACAGTATAAGCCGATGTATATTGCTATTATTTTTTATGTAATCTTTATTTTCACGGTAGCAAATATTTAAAAGCATGAATTTGCTGCAATCTTTATATAGTAAATCTTACTAGGCGCACAAAACCTGGCTGTGTTGTGTAGAGAATTTGTGCTATTTCTACTGAATTTTCTATTTTGAGTCCGCTGTTTTATGAAAAAGACGGTCTTTTTATTTGTAGTCTTATGTTAGTGCAGATATTTGGCAAGCAGAAATGAGTTGATTGCAAAGTTGTATCTCCCGGTGAGCTGCACATGAACCCAAGTTTATCCTATCTTGGCTATTGTAAGGTGCATATAACAATTTTAAGTATATACAGCCGTAGTTGGCTTTGTCACTGTAGCGTATTTTGTAAAAGTAGAATGCTATGATTATATTATTGTTTTCATGCAGAAATACCTTTTTTTCTTGTACCAAGAAACGCTCACATCATTGAATGAAATGAGGTGTGGTGTATTTTTCTACTAATTTAATAAAGGAAATTTCGTCTGCGGTGTATCAGAGATTAGTTTACTTTCTTTTACTAAACAATGCATTATCTCCTCTGCTACTGCTGTTCTGTGTATCTTTGTAATTTTGAAATGTACTTTATTTTAGGTATTCAAGAAATGGCAACATCCAGAAGAAGACGTCATCTTATCCAGCACGTTATGGGTGAGACAGATCGTAGCAGGCTCTTTTGCATATCTCATTAGCATATGATGCTATTTGTTTTAATTTTTGTGTCCACTTTCCTGGCCTTTTTCATTTCAGCATTATTGTGCAAAGGGTAATACTTTTACATCTAGATAGAGTAATCGTCCAAAAGAGAGAAACATGGCTGTAGGAGACGACACACATAAGCCTCCTTTGTCCGTATCTCTATGTTGCGCTGTTACTCTGTCATTATCTACCAACAAGCACAAATTCTTCATCAGCTACATCTACTAATTCTCCGTTATTACAATTTAATTGATACAACATTGAAAGTACAGAGGTTCACAGGAAGACAGAGACTTGAAATGATAAGAGCCGTAGAACAAGGAGCATCGCTGGAGCCAATGTTTCGACAAAGAGGAGATAAGTTTTCTTGCCAAACATTGGCTCCAGTAAAATTTCTTGTTCTATCACTATTTACGATTAAAAGACAGCATTAGTGCTCTTGCTGAAGTATTATGCATTATGGAATAAAAATTTGCAGGGTTAAATGTCAGGAATGTGAAATTTCTTGTGTATTTTAATGCTACAGCGAAAGCCAGAAAAACAAGATGTAGAGAACCACATTGTTATTTGTCACTACCCAGTTTGGCCAGCTTCATTCAGAGCTTGCACTTTGTTGCATTAATGACCACTGGAATTCATTAATTGAATTGCTTCGTGATTTACTTATATTCAGAGATATTGAACTTGTATTAATGCAGCTTAACATAGTGCACGTAAAAAATATACAATGACATTTTAAGAGGCTTGCAGTTGACTAGGAAATTGCTTGATGGTATGTGCTCAGGTTACCATTGAGCTTCCACGCACAAATCGGATGCACATTTTTTTTTCATTGCTTGGATTTTCATAAACATAAGTACCATTTCTTCTTTGTCGATGTTCTAGTTGTGTTGTAGGACCTAACTGTTTACATTTATTTGTATTGGTATCCATGTTACACGGACAGCTAAATTTTTCTTGTAAACTGTGACATGGTAGGACTAAGAGCGTTTGTGCCAATTTGCTGCAGGTACACTTTGGTGGCTCCCGCCCCTGCATCCTACGACCACCGTGTCCTCACTATTTTCACTAGGGAGTTCGAAGCCTTTGGAGGCTCCTGCCACTGCGTCCTGCCACCACCATGTCCTGACTACGTCCACTATGGAGTTGGCAGCCTTCGTGATGATGCCAAGCAGGCTGGAAGCTGACAGAACGATCGAGGTAAATACAGGTAATTAAGTGGCACATTTTTGAGTGAAGTGGCTCGTAGCCACTCAGCAATGAAAAAATTAACTTCGAAGCAGGTTAGACTCCCTGCTATCGGTGCAGGAATGCTCAAGTCCATCCATTTCGCCTTAGCCGCCAAGAGGCTATGTGGATTAGACAAAATGCGATGCAAATTTTGAAACTAGTAGGAGACCACTTGTACAATTTTTTTTCTTGCTTGACACAAAACTGCTTTGATAAAGCTTTAGCAATTTAAAAACAATACAGTGTACTTTCATACATGTTATTGGGCATAAATTTACTAGGACTGCCTCAATAGTAGGTATGTTGATAAACTTACACCAAAACTGACTTTTTTGCTAGTTCATCCTCATCTCTGTGCACTGCTGCATAATTTATCTTCCTGAAACCAGTTTTTGCGTGCAGCACAAGTCCTAAATATGTGGATTACATAAATTCTCAGCTTTTGCTGTAAGCGAGTTCTATGAAAATAAAGTTAATAGGCCACTTTGTCCATTTTTAATGACCCATAATAAACTGTGCAGTGGCTAATAAGCAGTTCAATTTTTGGTGTAAGGCCTCTCTTTATTGTCCTGAAAAATTAGGCCCCCTTAATGAAGGAACCAATTTTTTGTCTATGCCTTTTATGATACATAGTTTGGTGCGTTACACAAGTATTTCTTGAAATTAACATTTGTCCTATATTGAAGGGCCTCCAGTTTTTCGAAAAGAAATTTCAAGTGGTCGTGTGCCAGGTCGGGACAGCTCGCATGAAATAGCCTACTTACAGAAATAGGGAGGGCCATACCCGCCATGGTTGCTCAGTGGCTATGGTGTTGGGCTGCTGAGCACGAGGTCGCAGGATTGAACCCCGGCCACGGCGGCCGCATTTCGAGGGGGGCGAAATGCGAAAAGACCCGTGTACTTAGATTAAGGTGCACATTAAAGAACCTCAGGGGGTCGAACTTTCTGGTGTCCTCCACTACGGCGTGCCTCATAATCAGAAATTCGTTTTGGCACGTAAAACCCCATTATTTGAATTTCTTCAGGGAGGGCCCAGTACACTTGACTTTATGTTAAGATACTATTATTGATCTACAAAAGACGGAATGAAACATTCTGTCCTATAAGCAGCTCTTCACATTCATTTATACTTTTGCACATCTGTATACCTCAAGTCTGGTATGGTATGGTATGAAGAATTTTATTGAGGTCCTGAGGGATCAGTCTGGGACTGATGCGGGCCGCTCCCACGTCGGTACAGAGAGGCCGAGCCCCTCTGCAATCACACGGGCCCTCTGGACAGCCCTGAGTTGGTCTGGTGACCACAAGTCTGGTGACTTGTGTCTGTTTTCATTATCTGCTATGTGCCGATGGTAAACTTCAGGTTTGCCCTATGATGGAGAATATTTTGTTGCTTATAGATATGGATCTGTGTTTTTCAGGTTGCCTCGAAATTTTACCCAAGCCGTGCCACACACTTGGGCCAGGCCTCTTGCAAACGACGTATAAACAGGCTCAACGCAGGATGTCGAGTGAGTCCGGAGATCGAGGCAACCTGCTGTGCAACCAGCGTGCCACCTTTGGTGACCCTCAACATGTTCCACCTATTTCACAGTTGCACTCAGCTTCCACCTATCCAAACCGCATCACCAGCTGTGGTCACTCATCGAACCATGGATGAATGTTGGGGTGGAGTGATTTGAAGAGACATTTTTTGGTCTATTCAAATCCTTAGCAAATACTTGTGTTATTATAATTAACATGTGTCTTTAGTGCCTAGTTTTTAATGGTTCCTTTCTATTACAATTCTCGCCATCGATTCCTGCTATTATAATGTATGTCTGTCTTTATGCACAGTTTTTCATAGTTCTTTTGTACTTGTCTATGTAATTGATAGGTTCATACTTCTTGTTATACAGAAGGCTAAAGTGCAAACTTACGGCATTTTTTTCTTCCTTTTGATAATCTACAGCACTGCAAAGTGTTCACGAAATGCAACCCAACGTGGGCTCTGGGGCAGGAAAAATTTAAGAGCAATATAGAGTAGTTATTTCAAACACCCAATATTTTTGGAAAAGTAAAGAATATAGGAGCACAAAAAAGAAAATATTAAACTAGAGAAACATGAGTTCCCCTCATAAGTCTGATAATAATGTGACTTCCCATCACTGCAAAGACACCAGTAATATACTCGCATACAAGGTTTGAAACAAGAAAGCTATGATGCCCTTGTCATTTCTCAGTGCCTATTTGTCACACTGACGAATGTCAAAGGCATCGTAGGTTTCATGTACACATTGGCTGTGTTACACTTTTGAGTATTGCATTTCTCAAACACAAAGGTTTACAGCAGTGCTTTAAATAGCAAATGCATTTCCTAATTTATTAGTGCAAGAGGAACAGTACAGATCATGTAAAAATTTTTTTACAGACTATATGTCCATGGATGCACGCTTCTGATGACATAGCAGTGACGTGGTCGTGAGATGAATGACTTTATTTCAGATTTAAATATGGGCTTCCAGGTCTGGGTTAGTCTCCTACACTGAATAGTCTGGGTCATAGCCCATTTACTAGAGAAAGTGAATTAAACTAGGAATTATAAACATGAAAAGATCTTGTTTAGGAAATTAATGTGACAATCAGCAAGGTTCTTTGGGTATTCATTTCCAAATTTGTAGGATATATTTTATGACTGGTTTCATCATTGTGAGAACAAATATTTGTTTATTGTCACACTAGAGTTGGCTGCCCCCATTTGCATACAACCCCTTTACAGGCTAAAAATTCAGTGTGTTACCCTATTTATTCGCATAATGATCGCACTTTATTGTAAAGAAAATTGACTCAAATTCAGAGGTGCGATCATTACGCTGGGTAAATTTCCCACAAAAAGAAAAAAATATATCTTCTGGCATTTGCTACGGGATGACAACAGGTCAACAAAGAGGTGGCTGCCTCTGTATGTACTGCGGGACACACACACACAAAAAAAACATGGTGGCCGGCAGAGCAAGCCGAACGCGCCAAACACGATTTTTTTTTCTTTTCGTGAGTACATTACGTGCATTCAAACAGTTTCTTCCGTATCAGTAATGAATAATATCGGCAAGTTTGCGGCAATAACATAGCCATGTCCACTTTGAGGGGACAGAAACAGATGGGTGCGCTTAGCTGCCTGTGACATAGGAACACATGGCGGGCATGCTGCAGAAACTGCGGCATTTGTCTTCACCACTATCCTAATATGGCACGTTTCCGCTAAGGGTGGGCGAATATCTTAGCTGCGTTACAAACGTCGGCGAATGAATAGGGTACACTTCTAACGTATCACTGTAAACGTGGCTGCTATCATTGCCACTGGCGATTTGTTGCGTGCCCACAAGTGCAGACGAGAAGAAACGAAAGACGCCTTTTTTGTTGTTTTTGTTGACCACAACCATTACAAAGCTTACACATAATAAAGGCAAGTTTGGTTGTAGTTTTTTTTTTTCATATAAGTGCGGAAAGTGATGTAAGGAATGAAATGGGGCATCTGCTTAATGTGGTACGTGCAGACTGCTTGGTTTGTCTTGAAGAGTTGTTCTCATAGCAGTTGACAGATGGTAAGCGCGATCATTATTAGCTAGACTTGGCACATGACATATCGCTGCGGCAAGTTTGGGGTGCAATCTTACACGAGAAATAAAAAATCGAATTTTGACATCAGAATTTAGGGGTGCGATCATTACGCGAGTGCGATCATTATGCGAGTAAATACAGTATTAGGTTGTTTTTGGTTTTACGCACTCAATGTTAAGGGATGCAAATGGTGACATACAACGGAATGCAAAAATGACTAATGAATGCAAGCAGGGCGTGGGGCTTTTTAGGCAGATGCATGCGTGTGCTATTTATAAAGCTCCCCATGGTATGCCTGAAGGCATTTTCTAACACTTTGGTAGAAAACACTGACACCCACTTATTAAGGGGATATACTCCTCAAAACAACTTTTTTATATATTTGTACTAGAGATTTGAATATACTGTCATTCATAAAGTGTTTTATTAGATTTGAATTGTCATTGTTTTTTGTGTAGCTGCTCTTCTTTAGTTATGGTCCTACACAGTGGCAAAATATTCTTGTGGGCACTTTCCTGTGTATAAAATTTTCAGAAATAGCTTCATGCTGTATCTTATTTAGCTAGTTATATACTGCAAAGTGATGACACCTATCGAAACGGCTTGTACAATTACTGGAACTATGCAAAAAGTATTAGCCACATTCAATGAGATATCAGCATTCTGAATATCTTGAATAGTATGTATGCGAAATTTCGTTCGTATAGGACAATTATAGGTGCATAAGGTTATTGTCATGCTGTTGTGAGAAAAAGTTTTTGAAGTATATTCTAATTTTTTTTTCACAATAGCATGAGAAGTATGCAAGATTAGTAGGCAGGCCTGTCTGCCTGCCTACTAATCTTGCATACTTCTAGTAACTTTACATGCTGTTTGAATTGATATTGGCACTTTGCAGTCTACAAAGAGCTGAGTTAGATGCAGCACACTGCTTTTTGTGAAAATTTATTACACAAGAAAGTGCCTGCAAATATGACTATGTATTTTGCTGTTGTGTAGGACATAACTCGAGAAGCAGCTAAACAAAAACTAATGGAATATATAAAATCTGCATGAAGAACTCTACAATTGGCTCTCTTTTCATACCTCCAGTACAAATAATAAAAATATTTCGAGTAATATTCAATCAGCAAAATGTTCCCCTTGGTACAGTGACCTACAACAAAGCGATAAATTAAGGGAAGTCCTCTTGTCAAAGCTACTCTGGGCTGTCTTCTCAAGGGCTTCTGTTAAAGACTGCATTTTCCTGCATTTGTCAGGAGAGCAATACAAAAATGTTTGTGAATGTGAAAATGGTATTGGCACACTAACAGAAAAAAAGACAGTTCTGTGAAATGTAGACTTGATTATAACTTTGTTCGACATTTACATTCCGACTGCATATATTTATTTCGTGTTTTGTACTGAGTGTTTTAGCGGTGACTGCCGCTAATTATTGAACATAACTGCTTCATGACAGTGCGAGTAACAGAAATTTATAGCAGTAGCAGGTATTAGAATTACAGTACTCAATGACGTCTACTTTGTAAGAACTCAGACTAGCACCAGATCTGAGATACACATGCCCAAAAGGTAATGATCAAATAGATTTCTCTTTCACACAGAATTGTCCCACAAGGCTTACAGAACTCATTGTTTGTCATGTACAAGCAGATTATGTGCCAGATGTAATTTATGCTCAGTAAATACATAAATCAGTCATGCGAGGTGTCTCACTTTAGGTTGCAAGTTCGAACTTCTTTTTATCGTGCTTGTTTTTATTTTGTTTCCTTTGTGAGCATGAGTGAGTTGGTGACCTTGGCACATATTGTAAAAACTGTTTCTTCATCACTGGGAATCGCAAAATTTCATTTACACATGAAATTCCCAGTTACTGATATGGTAGGCTTCGAGCTTAATTCCCTTATCTTTCATATGTTTATCTACCAAGTAGTTTTATCGTTCATTGAAACATATCCATGCAATGCAGAGTGGGCACCCAAATTATAAATATCTGTTCTTGCTTTCTACCCTGCTCTGGTGTTTTCAAAACCTAGCATTGGTGCAATGGCCTGTCTGCACCTGCAGAAAAGTAGTGAAGTGGCTAAAGTTAAAGGTCAACAACATAATTAAGATACAAAGCAAAAATATAGGTTCGCAATTGTCCCCCATAACCAGAGTTTTGCTTAGAATTTTAAGAAATGGACATCCTGCTCGGGTGTGAGAGTTGCTTTGGGCACCAAGGGGACTACGTAGCACCTGTCCTAGTGTACAGAAAGCCAAAAAAAATCGCTCCAGATTGGAGCGGCAGCGGAAAGTTAAGCACAGATGTTTTATTTCACCCACCAATAATGTGGCTTATCATCTGCTCCTGTTGTATGGGAACGCATACATTGGGAAGACAATCCTTTGCGCCATTGTTACCTTAGCGGGACACCAGAGAAAGGTAGAAATAAATAAAATCGAGAACTGGTATTCACACTTGGTTGCACACAGTGTATTATATGGAAGTGTTTCACTCTACAAAAGACTACTGTGATAGATAATCATAATGACAAAGACAAAAGAATTAAAAGAGGTATGTGTCACTCATCCGTCCGTGACCTCCAGTGTTTATAGAAACACTTCTTTCTGTATATGTGCCAAGCCGTAGGGAGGCTTTATGTAACTCAGTCATGCTTGCTTAGTCAAAGATTGGAATAAGGGAAATCACAAGAACATTGTATGAGTGATTTGTAAATGTGGCACCTAATGCAATTTATTCATGTATGGGCTGAGGATAGATTACACCCAGTGCATAATGTGCTCTTACACGATGACTTGTGATGAGTAAAAGAAGCCTTCCTCACATCTTCCTCTTTGTTTCTTCTGGAACTTTGTGCACTATGTGTATTGTTACAGCTGCGTGCATGTAGCTGGGTATAGTTTATGTGTTCTGCTTCCTTCCTTGTCCTCATAATTCATGCGCCATCTTTGCCGTAACAAAATACAGCTACCTGTGCTACTTATTTTGTCAATGTGTTTGCATTATGGAAAGTTTTGTATCAGCGGTTATTTCTACCTGTGAAATTGTCTGTGTCAGCTATTATACTTAGTCTTGCAAAAGTATGTTTCTCAACATAAATAAATGATCAGTATAAGTGTTGCTGTATTTATTTTTGTAATTTTGTCAGTTATGAAGTTTTTATACACTGTTGCATGTTGTATGACAGAATAAAATTGAAGCACAACTTTTTAATGGGGTGTTTTTCAGATCAATTTTCATCTCACGCTAACATGCACAAATTGTGTGTGAAAAAGTGCCAACAAGAGTACCACAAGGTAAGACAGCTGTTTTTACTGTTAGATTGGATTATCAATTGCCAACCAGTTGTTTTTAACAAGCATAGTATAATGCATAGATAATGTAATCTAAGTTGGAAGGTTGTTTTTATTGCACTTGATTATATGAGTCTCATTTGCACATAAGTGCAGCCTTTCTTATTTGTTATGTGTAGCTTACTTGCTTAGAATGTTAAGTCGTAAGTTTAGAACAGGGAAATAGGTTGAACTTTTATATCTTTTGACATATTATAAGAGACTTGTGCAGGGGTGAATTAAACTTCTACGTGAGTTACATAATATTTTGGGGTCTCATCAAGGTTCTGAGTGGCATTGCAGTGTCATGCATATGCAGCTGCAGGATACATATTGGATTTTGCTTTTGCTACATTTTGCTTGGTTGGCTATTGATTCCAGTTTAATAGTAATGAGAACTGTCTTGCTTTCATAGTGATTCTGTGCTGACTGATACATTTGAATTTTCCAGAAGACAATAACAAAGATCGATGAAATATTAACTTTTTCTTGCTAGCGTGCCATGTGCTTTTTGGCACGTTTACTGTGGATTCTTTGTTATCCTATGTTGTCTTTTCACAGTAGTCTTCTTGTGAACTAGCCGTAGTCGTGTGTACTTACAGCAAGAGTTGTTGACACATTTTGAAAAGCGGCTCGACACTGCCATCCAAGAGTGAAATGACTTACATGGATCAGTTGCTTTACTTTATTTGCAAGAGACCGGCACCACGCACTAAGGATAACTTAGTGCGTGGTGCCGGTCTCTAAGTAAGGTCTCTAAGTAAGGGATACTCTTTTTTTTTCTTAGAGTGCAGCGTAGACCGGACACGTTTCGTGCTTCTAATGCAGGAGTGCGACGTGGCTGTGGGGCCCCTGGCACTGACCCAAGACCGCGTCAGTGCTATGCAGCCGCTGCCAGCCTACTTCTACGCAGATGCAAGCCACATGGCCGGCCGTAGGGAAGTATTCTTCAGTGATGTATTCGGATACATATACGCCTTCGATGAACAGGTGACTGAAGTGATCAAAGAGCTGCTTTGTACTTAAGCTACGGGAAGCTTTAGGACTTAGAAACAAAACCAGAGGTGTTGTTAGTATCAGTCTGGCTAAATGCCAGTGCATCGTCACGATTTGATTCGTCTTCAGCAGAACGTGTAGCATTTCGAAATAATTGGCAACTTTGGAACTCTGTTCATTGCGCGTCACTTGCGTTGCACTGAAGGGACGAAAACTTGCGTCAGAAATATAACCGCTATAGCAAATTTTGCGCTGAAGTAATGAGACTCAGACTCTCCGCGTTTGCAGTGCTCACGGAATATTATCTTCATGGTGCATCAGAAATGTTGGCAAAATGGGAATGTCCTCGCCTTTACGAGGACATTCCTGACAAAGAAAACGGGGATTGCAGTTCTGAAGGAAGCGCATTCTGACGCTGTGGTCGGCCAATACGCTCATATCTGTAGTTGTAAAAGCTGACTGTATTGTCTCATATTCAAGAGCAAATTGTTCGACATCGACGTAATCGTAAGGCAGGTGTATTCCATATCTTTTTTTTCTTCGAAGTGCAGGGCTGTACAGCACAATATCTTTCTCACTTCGTCGTACGATAATCTAAGCAGCGTTGTTGCTCCTGGCTAACTCTTTGGTGTTAGGACCCCATCTTACGCAAGTGCCTTTGCCGTGTGCTATCATTTATCCAACGTCCTGAAGGGCACTATCTACCGTTGTCCCTATATTGTTTGGGGTTGTTCAGTCCGATCATTCAGCCAACAATGTCATAGGTATTATACTGAAAAAGCAAACTTTTTAATTTCATTACGGATATTCTAGAAAAACTAACTCCGAATATTGAATAGAATATTTAATGATGTTGCATTTCTAAGCACAGTGAAATGCAGAGGGTTTATTCTATTTCTAAGAATTTAAAAACAAATTTACAATGTTTACCGGAATCGCGTCGTTAAAGATTAATTATGTGCCCTACCCTACATCATTAAAAAAAACCCACAAATTCATTACCTAATTAAGTTCATTACACTATAATTACCTTCTTAGTTACTAACAGTATGGCGCTTGTTTATATGAGATGGAACTGTCATAAAAGTCTACTTTCGTGTTTCTACAGTTCAAAATGACCATGTAGACTAAAATACCGGGCTTCAAACTATTATTCCAATTTGCCTTATTACGCTCATATCACTCGGAAACGAGTTTCTTCCTCTAGCCCTTCTGTGACGAAGGAGTGGGGGGTAAAATGTAGGAGCCGTCGCGCTTCCCTCTTCCAAAGAGCCTATTCTGTTCAACGTTTGCGCAACTCCGCACCCGACTTGTGACGCCTGTGGCGGAAAGGATGTTCCACATTCCCCGCCAATATTTGTGAGTGGTGGTGCTGGCTAACACTCTCAGGCTCCCAGGCTCCGTCCTGAAGTCCGGAGAGCTTGTCCGGAGAGCTGTCCGGAGAGCTTCTTTGGATTTTGTGGTGAATAGACGTGCTTTTCGGGGCTCAGTGGTGGCGACAAGATCATAAGTTTTTCTGCATGCTTTGAACTTGCTTCTGTTTCTTATTTGCAAATTTTTTGCCTTAAAGTAGTAATTGGGTGATTTTCTTTTTCTTTCCATTTTTTGTCTCTCGTATTTCGGGTGCGCGGGTGTGCTTCGTGTACATTTGTTTGACAGGATGGGTAGAGAGTCCCTTCTTGCCACGTGCTCCAACACGTGCAGCCGGGTGGGACGTTGAGTGTTTGTAGTCTTTAAATGGTAGCTTGGAAGTGGCAAGACAAATAGCTATTAGTGGTTTTACTGTGCCTGTTTGGTAGAAAAGCGAGAGCGTGGCCGCGTGGTTGAGCGCGTGCGATAGCGTGTCATACCTTCGGTCTCCGCGGAATTGATTGTTTTGGAAGCAGTGGTGACAGTTGCTTTGCGACATTTTGAGGATTTGGATCCTGTGCGTATCGGTCTTTGCTAAAAGGCACGCGCTCTGCATTGATATAGTATTATAGTATTTGCATCAGTAGTAGCAATATTATAGTATTGTATTATTTGCAAGAAGCCGTACAATAGATGGCGAGAAAGGCGGTAAAGCAAGCAGTGCGCGGGGGTCCCTCAAGGCAGATGAGGAGACGGATCAGAATGCAGAGGGCATCGAATCAACCGGCACAAAATGTGATGTCGATACTAGGCTGCAGAAAATGGAGATTTTCCAGGAAGAGCTTCTCAAAAAGGTGCAAGAGCTCAAAAATGAGCTAAACAGGAAGCGTGATGCACGGAAGGTAGTTGAAAACAGACTTAAAGCAGCTGAAGAAAAGTTGAACAGGGACGCCATTGTGAACGAGAATGTGCGTGACAATGGAACGCAGACCCCCTACGCGACAGGCGAGGGGGGCTCAGCGACATACGTGGAATGCATGCAGCGTGACGAAGGGTTAGCTGGAAAGAGCGGCACCTACACTGAGGCCGCCACGCGGAAAAAGCAGAAGATCAGGGGACAGTGCCCCTTGTCGAGTCCGAATCACGCGGAAAAGGACAAACCGACGCAGGGCGAGGTAGGAGAGAGTGAAAGGGTGATGATCTCTGGCGACTAGAACCTGGCTGGGTCATGAATTATTATGAATCACCAACTAGCCCAAGCAACCACCCTAGCTCAAAAGCAATTGTGGTGAGGGTGAAAGGCGACAAAAAAGTGGCGGTAGGGACATTTCCAGGGCGAACAGTGGGTTGTGTCATGGAGCGAGCAAAAGAAAAGCTCACGGAAAATGCCCCCGTGCGCAGCCTTGTCATAGTAGCAGGTGGGGTAAATGACGTCCTAAACCAGAAAGGGCCAGGAGTAGCCCAGCGTTGGGCGAAGGGGGTGGACGACTTGCGCGAGCTATCCCTTCAGGTGCAGATTGTGGTGTGCAAGGTATCGGAGGTGCCTGTGCGTGACAGTCACGTACAAAGAGCCGTAGTGGCTGCTCCTGAGGCAATATGGAAAATGAGCTGTCAGACTATATAGTAATGAAGAAGGTCCCCTAGGGGAACATCAGAAGAGCATCGCCGTCGAAAACAGAAAAAGGGGAAAAGCAAGAAAAGGAGCTCGCGATGCAATATTCCACATAAACATGCAGGGTGGCAGAAGAAAGGAAAAGTGGGCAGAGATTGAGGAGCAGTTACATAGAGAACACAAAGTGGTGTATGCGGTTACAGAAACTCACCTTAGAGACTCTGAAGAGCCGCCAGATATTGATAATTATGTTTGGGAAGGGTGCAACAGAACTAAGTCGGAAAGAAAGGGAGAGGTAGCCGGAATACTCATCCATCAGGGAGACATGTGGAAAAGAGTAACTTGACGATGTCAAGAGCAGCTTTGGTTATCAGGTTCAATGAGTGGGAAAGAAACTTGGCTGGGCGGTATGTATTTGTGGACCGGAAAAAATTGCACAGAGAAGAATAAAGAGTTATTGGAATGCATAACCGCTGATAATGAAGGTTTCGGGAACGGTGCTGAAATTGTCCTATTAGGTGACATGAATGCCCACATAAAGGATTTAGATGGCTATACCGACATTAACGGGAAGTCAATGCTAGACCTTTGTGAGCAACATAACCTCGTTATCGTGAACACAGGGCGTGAGTGTGAAGGGCGGATCACGTGAAAAGTGGGAAACCGACAATCAACCATTGATTGCTCTCTGATGACAGAAGGAATTCATGAGAAGTTGAGAGAAATGGTTATTGATGAGGAAGGGCATAGCAACATAGGGAGTGACCATAAACGCGTCATTTCAAAAATGAGATATGTTGTTGGGAAAGAGAGCAAGGAGAGCACAATGGCCAGTACACATTTGAACGCTGAACAAATAGCAAATATAGTCACTAGAGTTGAGGAAGAACATGGCAAATGGCCAAGTAAACAGTGGGAATATGGTGAGCTTCCAAGTGTAATAACGACAGAAATACGGAAAGAGAAACCACATGTTCGTTGGAAAGGAAAAAAGAAACCGAAAATCTGGTTGAACAAGGAGATACGAGAAGCGATCGCCGAACGACACAAAGCATCCCGAGAGCAGAGGCAGGCAAAGAAGGCGCCGTTGCTGCGGGATGAAGTAACCAGTAAATGGAAAATATACCGAGAGAAACAGTCTATTGTTCAAATGCTGGTGCAAGCAAAATTAAACGGTGAAAGTGAACGCTGGTTATCAGAAATACGTGAGAAAAAGAAGGCCGCAACTAGAGTATTTTGGAATCACATAAAATTATTAGGCAGGAAGTCAACAACAATACAACAGATCCTAGACGAAGATGAAAACAGACTGGAAGGACAAGCGGCAATAAATCACATCCGAAAAGTAACAGGCGAATGTTTCCAAGGCAATGACGAGGTTGTACTGGAAGAAAAAAAGAGCATGAAAGAGACCAAAATGGAAAAGGAGCTCGTGCTGACAAACTTCAACTGAAAGAAAGCGGAAGAGAAAATTCCTAAGTGCACAACCACAGGGCTAGACGAGGTTCCCGTTATGCTGATAAATGAACCAGGACCATGAAGTAAGGAAGCTCTGGTGAAAGCAGTGGAACAAACTTTAAAGGACAGACGAATACCAGACAGTTGACGACAAAGTAGAATGAATTTAATTTATAAAGGTAAGGGGGAAAAAGACAGAATTCGCTCGTATAGACCGTTGACCATTACATCAGTAATATATAGGCTAGCAATGCATGCAATCAAATTAAAGCTTCAAGCATGGGTGGAGAATAATGGCATTTTGGGAGAGCTTCAGAATGGCTTCAGAATAGCTAGACATTTTTATGATAACTTGTTTGTTCTTACTTAGTGTATTGAAATATCAAAAACAGAAAGCAGACCGTTGTATTTGGCCTTTTTAGACATTACAGGAGCCTACGACAATGTAGACCGCAACATTTCGTGCGATATTCTGGAAGGGGAAGGCTTAGGTAACGATTGTCTACAGCTTTTGAGAGAGATTTACCTAGAAAATACCATGGGCGTTGAATTAGAAGGGATGAGGAGCGAGGAGAAAATTCATATCCACAAGGGACAGAGGCAGAGGTGCCCTTTATCCCCGCTGCTATTTAGGTGCCCATGGTGAGGATGGAGAGGGCGCTAGAAGGATGGAATATCGGGTTTAATGTCTCATACAAACAGGCGGGTACAGTAGTAGAGCACCAACTCCCAGGTTTATTTTGTGCGGACAACATTGCGTTGCTAGCTAATGAACAAAGTGATTTGCAACGTCTGGCTAATCTCTGGGGAGAGGAAGGCAACAATTTCGGTTCTAAATTCAGTGTTAGAAAATCAGGTGTTATGGTATTCACTGAAAACAGTGAACAGACAGCGGAGATACAGGGCCAAGAAATACCTCGGGTAACAGAATATAAATACATTGGTATATGGATAAACGAATGCAATAGATATATGGAAACACAGGAAAAAACCATAACAGTAAAGGGGAAGAGAAATACAGCCATAATGAAACACATAGCGTTGTGGGGATGCAATAGGTACGAGGTCCCCTGAGGTATGTGGAAAGGTGCAATGGCTCCAGGACTTACTATGGAAATGCAGTTGTCTGCTTTAAATAAGGGGTACAATCAGGACTCGACGGGAACCAAAGGTCAGTGGGTCGCCTCGCATTCGGCGCTCACGGGAAGACTACAAATGAAGCTATGCAGGATGATATGGGCTGGACTAGTCTTGAAGTGAGGGAAACTCGCAGTAAAATTGAGTATGAAGAATGGCTGAGGAATATGGAAGAAAGTAAATGGGCTAGGATGGTGTTCATGTATCTGTACAGGAAAAACATTACCTTACAGTGGAGGAAAACAACTAGGAAGCTTGCCAGCAAGTATGCGGCCTGTAGGGTGGGCAACACAGCAACAAAGAAGGTCAAGCGAAAGTCAGAGAGGCTGAAATAATCTCATGGGTGGCGGCAATGGAAAAAAAAACCTGCAATCAGTAACTACTTATGAGGAAAAAATGAAATCAGGAAAGAAACCATTTATGATAACTCAAAGGGAACCTCATTACTTGTCGAAGCGAGATCAGGATGCATTAGAACACGCACCAATAAAGCGATATATAAGACGGAAGAAGGAGCATGCGCTTGCCGCGGTAAAGCTAGGGATGCGACGGAGCATGTTTTATTAGAATGTGAAGACGTTTACCCAGCTGTCGATTTAGGCACCACTGGCCTCCTTGAAGCCCTTGGCATCAGCGGGAGCAGTGGGAAAGCATACCTGTCCGTAATAGGCATTAGTAAGAGGCGATGGGAGAATTGGTGGAAGAGACGTAGGGAAACGGCAAAAGGCGGAGACGTACACTGTCGTCTTTATGAGAGGGAACACGCGAACGCGTGGCCTGCGCTCTGCGGCGGCTTACTACAGCGCCGTCAACCGCAGCTAAAGAAAGCGCGTCCGCTTTTGGCGTCATCTGTTGGCTAACAGGATAACCAGTCATGGCTGATGGACTAGCGCCGCTAGATTATGCTCCCCATCCGCTGGCGCAACGGGCGATGCCTGCAGCGCGTCGTCTGTTGCCAAAAAATCGAGCGTGGTGCGCGAGCGTGGTCGAAGCGTTGAATCTCTGTCTCTCGGCTTACGCCAGATGCGCTTCGCCTAAACTAGAGCTATTTAGTGATAGCAATGCACTCAGGGGAAGGTTTGGTTGTTCTTTATCTATAACTGAATGATACTCTGTATCATTCGGGAAACTCTGTGTCATGCGAGCTCCATGACTTCGCCGTAGAACTCGCTTTTGCTTGAGCCGCCACTGAATACATTTCCAAGAACACAATATGCAGCATTATAGTTCTCCAGCAAATAAAGGTGTTAATGTATATGAAAACATGCTTAGCTTCAGCTGCATTGTCCCTGCGTCGCGAATGAAAGTAGAAAAGCCAGTTTAGACTCGCTCCAGGATAAATTTCAAACCGACCTTGCATGGCACTAACCCCCGAATTCAAGCGTGTCCGTCCGCACGGGGATCTGCGTGGACATTAAAAAGACGGTGGTAGCGATTCCTGCTCGGCTGCCACTCGGCTAAAAACCGCTGCATGGTTTTCAGCCGAATGGCAGCGCTATTATCAGTTTGGTTGGTGGACCAAGTTCGAGTCTAGGATCATTTAAGAAAACCGGGGTAAAGATAGTAGTGATAATGCGCTACTTCATGCGTGTAACATATGGGCTCGAAAATACTACGAGAGGGAAAGGTAGGATGCTGAACGCCTTGCGTACTGGTTTGATAAGAAGTGATAGGGGCATGTGTAGTTCAATTCCTTTTTTTGGGCCACTAGGCAGCAGACCATCAAAATGGCTCGTGTTCCACTCGAGCAACGCGAAAAAATTATTGAGCTCAGTATTGCTGGCTACAGCCAGCGGTATATTGCATCAACCACAAGGAAGCCACTAAAAACAGTAAACGGGATTGTTCAGGCCTTCAAGAAGGAACGCCGTGTGAAGGACGCTCCGCTCAGGCGCAGACCTCGGGCAACAACTGAAGATGAAGACCGTGCGATTGTGGCTGCAGTAGCACTGAGGCCGCAGACAACAGTCCCTGAAGTACTCAAGGAACTTGGCATTAAGGCGTGCGAGACGACTGCGAAGCGCCGCCCCGCAGAAGCTGGTCTCAAAAAGAGGGTTGCTTGCAGGAAACCGCTGCTACGAGACACCATCAAAGTCAAACGCATGCAGTTTGCGAAGGATCACGCTGATTGGACTACCTTCGACTGGGAAACTGTCGTATTCACCGGCGAGAGTTCATTCAGGACCCGGTGGGACCAGAGGCAAAGAGTGTGGCGCCCCGACCACAGCCGGTAGGTGATGTTTTATGCTTAAAGTTAATTATATCACTGTTGGAAATGCTGGAAAAACTCTGTCGGACGGTTACATTTTTTGATACATTGTATGATGCTGTAGTCCCTTACATCGCGTATACCGCAGAGGGAACTTGATATTCAAGGCACGGTGTTAGATTACGTTCACCAGCGTTAAAGTGGAGTTGTGTTCTCTAATATTACTAATATTATTACCCTCATGAGTATTAGTTCGCATTTACAGATACTTTAGCACATGCTCAAAGTATAGACACGGAAGAGGGTAGGCTGAGTAGGCTGGCAACTGCCACAAACAGAGGCACACCACCAGCCCGATTGCTGTTTCGATACGAGAGAATAGAAAATAGCAAAATAACTTGAAAGAAATGGGAAAGTGAATCAAAACCTAAGACAGTACGAAACGTAGATATGAACAGCCGGCGATAAGTGTGCGCTATGTAGTACAGCGGAATACCGCATGTTTGGCGTAAAGGAAGGGTATTCGAGAAGAGTTGAGTGACGGTTGGTCTGGTGTCAATGCATCGTCTGATAATATTTTTCTGCAGGTACAGACCAGAATACCTCCAGCGAGTGGCTGCAACTGGGCGTTCAGCAGTGTCCGTGTGGGGCATCGTGACCAAAGAAGGGCTTGGTCCGCTTAGTCCGCATAGAGAGCAGATTCACGTCTGCCGCCTACTGTTCAATCCTGGACGACGTGATGGTGCCCTACTTGCTCAATGGGCCCTTCCCGGAAGGTGATTACATCTTCCAGCAAGACAACTCGCCCGTGCACACATCGCGAAGGGTAACAAGCTTTTGCGAGGAACGTGGAATCAACTGTCTAAGGTGGCCGCCCCAGTCTCCGGACATTAACGCTATTGAGAACGTGTGGGGCCTGTTGAAAACCGCGTTGGCGGCACGGTCTCTGCACGGACTGTCGGCCGACGACCTTTGGGGGGCCATAAAGGAGGAGTGGGAGCGGCTGAGAAGCAACAGATCACTAACGGCCGCTTTGTATTCCTCGCTGCCCTCAAGAATGGCAGCTGTCGTTGCAGCAAATGGGGACGCCACGAGGTACTGAGAAGTGCGTCGACAAAACATATTTCAGATTTTTTTTTTGTACGGAACACAAAGATAAAGTTTACGTGTATTATCTACGTCAATAAATGTATTGATACCTGTCTTTGCATTTCGTACTTGCTTCTTTTACATTACTGATGCAACATTTCATTAAAATGCTTACAAACATTTCGAACATTGTTTTGCTTCAAGTTTCTCACGTAGGAACATCTCCTTCGCTGTCATCACGTTCAGGGTGCTTTGATTGTGCATGGTGTTATAGTATCAGGCGCAGATACACTAAACGACACAGAACTTTCTCAGCCGACAGACCAGTACTTTCCCCGTAAGTGGGATTCTCCCTCGAAGGAAAATTTCCACGGAATTCAGTGATACACTTTTTAAAAAGCACACCACAGCCAAAGATTCCCCTGAGGGCATCGCTCTCATCTAAATAGCTCTGGTTTAGGCGAAGCGCATCTGGCGTAAGCCGAGAGGCAGATTCTACGCTTCGACCGCGCTCGCGCACCACGCTCGGTTTGTTGGCAGCAGACGGCGCGCTGCAGGCATCACCCGTTGTGCCAGCCGAGGGGGAGCATAATCCAGCAGCGCTAGTCCACCGACCATGACTCGTTATTTTGTTTGCCAACAGATGACGCAAAAAGCGAACGTGCTTTCTTTAGCTGTTGGTTGACGGCGCTGTAGGCAGCCGCCGCAGAGCGCGGGCCACACGCTCGCGTGTTCCCTTTCATAAAGGACGACAGTGTACAAAAGCACAGTTCGCAATAGGGGATCAGAAAATTTGGGCGTAGTAGTTCATAGTACTTTTTTTTCTCTTTTTTCATTGTTTAACCTAGGTAGGACATTAGGCAGTATAATAGCAAGAGCTTGGTGGCACAACCCAGCACCCCGTTCCAAAGGGGCTGCTCATAACATCCATCTATCCAGGCTTATTTCTAGTAGCAACACATAAATACCCCGGAAAGTAGATGGGAAGACGGCGCCGCAGTAGCTCAATCGGTTGGAGCATCGCGCGTGTTCCGAAGACGTGGGATCGTTCCCCACCTGTGGCAAGTTGTTCTTTCATACACTTTCAATTCCATTAATTAAGGATTTCTTTATTTCAATCAGTAAGTACAAATTATTTCCCTTGTGTTTGCCTTGGTGTATTTGTTGGCCTCCTATGTTATGATCAGTAAAAATGAGGTCCCTCAGGTAACCCCTTTTCTTCTCGTTCTACATTAGAGAATTTTCATGCATCCGGTATCCCGGCAAGCGCGGGCGGTTTGCCGGTTTTGCGGGGATGTATACGTGAGCGACCAGGGGCCCTATAACGTGAACCTATTCCAATATGTTTCTATTCCAATGTGCTGACGTCAAATTTGCGTAACCACCGACGCAAGCACCGGGCGGTCACCCGCAGGGTTGACTGAACAGACTAATCAAACGCTCTCCTCGTTCATAGGAGGTCACTTTTGTTTGCTTCAAAAACGAATAACGTTGCCTACACTGAGCGGCTTGTCGTATCTAATTGGCTGACAAGAGGCGAGGAGAACGCTCAAGTGGAGAGGGATTCACTGGGGCAGAGCCAGTGCACTGAAAATCGATAACCGGATGAAGAGGGTGGTGCCGGCGTCTGCGATCGGTCGGCTTTCCCTTACTTAGCTTGTGGTGCCTGTTGGAAAATCACGGTGGCATGCAACGGAAGCTTAAGAATGACGCTAAAACTGACCCTCAGCAAGAATGAATTGGCAGAATGAGGTGGTAACCGTGCCGAAAGGGCTCGAATGCGTTACACGGCCAGCAAGAAGTTTTATTATAAGCAAATACACCCATGCTCTCCAGCAGGTGCGAGTAGCAAGCGTCTCAGCGATTGGCGGCTGTCATTTATTATTCCTTTCGGAACGGGGCATCCTGCGGCTATTCCGAAGAAAATTCAGTTTTGTTCGGCATATTAATGCATCTTTATCGCGCACACGTCAATTTGACGCGATGAGTTTGTGCTGTTTTGTGACGTCGCGTTGACAGGCAGGGGAAGTGGGTGAAGCCACACTTCTTACCAATAGCGGAGGGCTAATAGCGAAAAGGGGTCGAATCAGAAATAACAGATTTTTTTCTTTTTTCTGTAAAATCATACATAATTAGTGTGTACACATCATATCAGATGGGGAGGTATTGTGGTTTTCGTGACGTCGCGTTACAGACAGGAGAGGTGGGCGTGGTCGAAAAGGTTTTTGACCAATCGTGGAGGGCTGATAGCAGAATTGGAATAGAAAAGTTTGGAATAGTTTTACGCTATAGCGCCCCAGTATGCTGGCGCAAGCTTGTGGCGCAAAGCTCAACCATGCATACACAAAGCAAATTTTATATTCTGCATAAGTGCTGGTGTAAATATTTGACAGCGCCCTAACGATGTTCGCAATTACACCGCTGCCAAAAATTTGCACTAGCAGCTAAGCGGAATATAGTGGGTTACTACAGTTTTAGCTCTGTGTTTGTCCGGTAGAACTCTACACCACCGTGCGGCTGTACCGCTCTGGCCGCTCACGTTTATGGCCCCGCAAATCCGCCAATCCGCATGAACCACCCCCGTTTGCCGGAATAGCGGACAGGCTAAAAGCCTCTATTGTCCCTGTAGTTCCTCTTGAGTAGACGTGCGCTATGTGTCAGCAGCCTCGTCTTCAGAATGAGAGAGTGGCAATCTACCGATCAATAAATGAGCGGGTGTAAGCGGTGGTCTTTTAAGATGACTCGATAATGCTATCATTAAGCGTGAGTTCAGCAATGATTCCATTTATTTATTTATTTAAAAATGCCTTACAGGCCTCAAAGTGAGGCATTGAGTAAGGGGGGCTGTACATAGAAAATACATTGAATACAAGACATCTATAAACCGTATCTCTTTAAACCGCATATATTTTGTGTCACTAGAGTCTGTAGTTGACCGTATTTCAAAAAGCTTCCCATCAAAGCCTTTCGTAGCGCTGTCTTGACTGTGTGTATGGGCCGTTTCCAGACACCAGCCCCACTAGCAGCACGCTGCGCAAAAAAACTTCCATTTAATTCGATGTTCTCTGAAATGCTACAAGAAACGTTTATCGCAAATTGACTTCCAAACTCTTTTCAGGTCTTCTGAAACCCGTTTAAACGTAAGACAGTTGTCAGAATAAATTGCATTGGAGACTCCTCCTCTTGCAGTAAACCGCCTGAGTGCATTCAAAAATTTCACGAACGACTACGATACTCTCTAAAGCTTATTTCGAGCTTAGCTGTTTACGCGTGTTGCCTTGGCGATATATTTCATTTCATTTCATTTCATTTCATTTATTGATACTGTCAGCTCAACTTTTGGCTGTTACAGGAGTGGTAGGTGACAATACAAGCAACAATATATTTACAGGAAAAAGAAAAAAAATATCATTTTGGGGAATGCACTGATAGTAGTATTATGGCAAATACAGCATGTAATACAATGCCAAGGTGATTACAGTATTAACATTTGGCCGAGTTATGATATGCGTACGCACGTTCTTTTTGACATTTTCAATAAGTCGCGTATAGATGACAGCAAAGAATTATGGCAAAGAATTTCATACTGAAGGACAAGGTGCTCTCAGCGCTGACGCTCAGCCTCTTCTCTTGGAGCTCATTGAGCAGCAGCGGCAGACGAAGCCTTTTCCCCGGTTGCATTGCTCATTGTTGAGAAAGAAAGTGTGAATACAGGAACGCGTGGCTCATGCGGAGACGCAGTCTGTACTGGCGGCGGCGCCACAGGCGAAGTAGCGCCTGCGCAGTGGGTCCGAAGGCCATGCCAGCCCTTTGTTTCTGCGCTGACCGCATACCAGGTTGCGCCGACACTCCGCTTTCCTCTTCACCCTTCTCGCCATACCCTTCTCCGCTTTAAGCCTCCTGGCTGCGCTGCACCCTCTTCCCTGCTTGCCTCCTCGCGTCTTTCATCGCCTCGCAGCGCTCCGCGTTCGCTTTCATATTTCGCTGTTGTGCTCGTTCCCTCGGTTGCGCCGAAGCCAACCTTCGCCGCAAGAAGGGGCGCCAAAGAGCTGGGCTCTAAACGTCTGCTGTGCTGAGCTTGAAAGCGAGTTCTAGGGGCACTGCAAGTATGACTGCACAAGTGAAGATGACAATGTATGCTGCAATTGGGCTGGATGTTGTGTCTATTACAACAATAGAAAATGGCTCGCATTATGACATTTTGTCTTGCATTAGAGGTGGAAACGGTTCACGCATAGGCTTTGCTCCAGATGTTTGGCTTTCGCAGGAGTTACCAAAAATTTCCTTGACCATCTGTAGGCCTCTTAAAATTCCAGTAGCCGTGTTGTAATTGTGTATCTATGTAACGAAGTTTAGCGTGTAGAAGGCGTTGGTGCTCCCTTTCGATCACCTGTTTTGTGAATTCCTGTTCTGGAGGAAGCACAATGGATGCTTCTCGGCGTTCATAATTTCTGCATTCTGCAGTCTGCCAGCAGCTGCTATTAAGTTTTTGTCATCCTTGTAATGAGCAAATTTCATCATAATACGGTGATACGTCTAATGCATTTTTTGTACTGTACACATCTGAAATGTCTTTGCTCTTTGCGCTTAAAATTTTTATTCCTTGACAGTGGTACTGTCATCTTTGGGCCCGCATTCATTGTTTCTTGAAGGAAACGGAAAATTCATCCCCTGATGTTCATTCTCCTAGTCAGGTCTGCCAAAACAGCTGCATTTTTCGTGGTAGCACGTTATATTCTTCTTTCTTCTTCATCTGTTTTCTTTGGAGCATTGAGGAGCACAATTGAACAAAATTCTATTTCTTTAATCACCCAGTAAGTTTAAGTTCACCAAAGGACGCTTTCCTGAAAACGCATTCGTGTTGTGCCACGCGTGAGGAAATCGGCTGGGTTATGGTGCGATGGGCAGTACCTCCGCTGAACTAGTTAACTTAAGGCTTGTATGCGCTTTACCCTGTTCGCTACGAAAGCCTTCCGATTTTCATGGCCTCATTTATCTATCCAACAACAGCTTCAAATCAGATCCGAACAATATTTCTTAGGCTGGCGATACCTCTTTCTGCGTGGTGTACGTCAGATGTTCTACCGTTATAGCTCCCAACAGTTCTAATCGAGGAAAGTTATTCCTTTCAGTGGTGCCAATGTTAACTTTGCGATCACGAGTCTTGTTACCACTCGAGATTAATTTGTCATTGTTCGATCATGAACTGCGGCTCCGTAGGCTACAGTGCTGGCATCTAAAAAAACATGGAATGTCGTTTTGTTCAGCCGTCTTGCAGCCTAAATTACACGTGGGATACGGTTCGTATTTATTTGAAGAAACTGTGTCGCTTCTTTCCACGGGCAAAAATGTGGTCCCAATTTAATTTTTCTGCCATAAGTAAGAAAATTATTTTTGCTTTCACTGCAACGGGAGACAGAAAACCATAAAGATCGTAAATTAGAGCGGCCAGCTTTAGAAAAGCTATTTGGCTTGTTGGCATGGATTCCACTGTCTGCTTAATTTCTGAGTGTCTAACCCATACATGGGGTTATCAGCGTGTCACAGGACACCGGGAGTTTCCTTGGTTCTTGGAACTATGAACTTAGCATGAACGTTGATTTCCGACTGTCTTCTTCACTGAGATGCTGTAGACACGCGGAGTTAATTGTCCTTTTACATGAATGCGTTCCTGCTTCGTTGACGTTAGGTGCATTCCTGGAAACCAACAAGGCTTTATCCGTCATGTGTGGTCGTGTCACGAAGCCATCGACATGAAATTTATGCTTCAATTACCTGGTCATTTCATTTTTGCCTTTCGTAGCCTCGCAGTAATGATGAACCGCGGCACTCAGAAGTAATGAGCTTGAAGCTGGCTCCGAAAGTCACAATTAATTCTCCGTACAACTTGTTCTGGCGTTTCTGCTATACGTTTGGTGGGACATTCCTATCAAAAGTAACGAAGTGCAGTGCGGTCAACTACAGCGAGATGCACTTTGAGAAAAGACTTCTCGACGCCTGTTGTGACGCCTGTTGTGTTGTGAATTGTGATTGTTGTGATAGAAAACTTCAAAAAAAGGTCAATAACTGGACGGATACAAGTTTCGTCCCGCATGCACAACCTCATTTAGTGACAGCTTCTCGACGCCTGTTGTGACGCCTGTTGTGTTGTGAATTGTGATTGTTGTGATACAGAACTTCAAAAAAAGGTCAATAACTGGACGGATACAAGTTTCGTCCCGCATGCACAACCTCATTTAGTGACAGCTTACCAAGGCTACTTGAACATGCGTCAAACACAAAGCGTGTGTTTGTTGTTTCTCTTTGGTTGTTGATGATTGTCCTGTGCGGTAAATAGTAGATAGGCACGACCTCTTGGTCTACAAGTACTAACTTCGCTAGATTATATTTTCATGCTCCTGTATTGATGTTTTTATCATTGAGCCAACAATTCTTCGTTGTTCAGGAGTCGTCATGTCAACTTCGTGAGATGACACCTTGCTTCCCTTACATTCCTGTCAAATTTATTGGTTTACTCTTTCCAGTGAAAATGAGCATCATACATCCTGTGAATTTTTCTAACGGTTCATTTAAATATTTGGGGTACTGTGTCTTGGAGCACTGGTGGAATTTGTTTCAGGTAGTATTCCCATGTGCTATACTTTCCAGAATACTTCCAACTGTTTGGATATGTCATCGTTAAGGCTGCAGTTGCGAACAACTTTCATCAATGTGGTAGAATAAGTTTTGTGACATTTCCAAAAATTGGGACGGAAACCTTCAACGCCCAAACAAACAAAGTTTCTACCGTGGTGAATTTATTATGCAGTCTTAGCATTCCTCCCGTGAGACTCCTATGCTGTCATTGCTGCTGCTCAGACCAGGGTGAGGTCCACTTCTTGAAGCCTCGGCTAAGTAAGCGAAAAGGATGTCCCGATGCAAATCACAGGGACTTCGAGGACGTCAACTAGATTCTGATTTCCATCATATTGGCTCATCACAAAGAGTTCTACAGGTCGTAGTTTCTTGGGACAGGTGGAAACTTCAGCAAATGAAGACAATGTTTTACTTTCTCTCCCTGAAATTTCCATAAACTTTTCATGCTGTGTCATGAGTGACGAAAGTGTGTTGACTTACGCAATCGATGAGGCAACATACTGCCAAGCACTGTTGGCTTGAACCTTGAGCTCAAGGTTTGACCGCTTGCAGCCACAGGTAAACAACATGTTTGGAAAGCGCTCTTGTAAATTCCATGTCTTCCACTGCTTTCTTCCCTGCATCACTCTCCAATAGCCAGGCGTGGGATTCGCATAGAAACGTGAAATGCCTTCTTTGGCATAGGTCACAACGCGAAAACCTGGTGGCGATACTTTCGCAACGATCCTTCTTACGCGAAAATCCTGTGGCGCTGATACTTCGTACGGCAACGAAAGCATCGCCCGCATCGCTTAAGCTTTTTTTCTTCTCTTCTTGCGACATCTCTTTGTCGCACCTATCAGAAAGATGTTGGTGCCTCAGACACATAAAAGGCAAACTTCCTTTTGATACACGTAGGCTGCAGTTAGAGTTGCAGTGGAGGACAAATAGCGTTGAGCACTTCCACTTGCATTGTCCTGAATTATTTCTGCCGGCTTCAGCCGTTATGAGCAATTAAAAAAGCTTCTTCTCTGCTGTGAACTTCCTTTTTTAAAAGCTGAATAAGCTGAACTTGTATCTACGTTACTGCAGTTACTTAGAAAACAGTGAAGCACAGCCTTCGGAGGTGAATATTTTTCCTCGGCAACTCTTTGCAAGGTGTTGTATGCTTCTTGACTTCTACCAAGAACTTAAAGGCTTCGAACGTTCTTGAATACTTCGTCATAAAGAAGTCGCAAGGAAGTCATGTCGCTGGCTGAAGCCACAGGTTTTACCTGAAGCAGTAGACTGATGAGATCTTTCACAGCAACGCTATTTCCTCCAAAGCTTTTTGGAGCAGCTTTATAGAAATCTGATAATTTATTTCAGTGAAAGGCTAGTTATGCTGCCCTCTGCCTCTCCGACGAAGTAGCGCTTCAGAAAGATAAAGTTGTCAGCGTTCGACAGGGCCTCAGTATTATGTATAGAACACTGACATCTATCCCAAGAAGGGCATCAATATTGAAGGTTTTCATCAAATTTGCCGATCTCCGATTTCGGAAGCTTCACGGAAGGCCGAGATTCACTGTTTCGTTCATGGGTTACGCCTTTTCTTGAGGCAAACAAGGCTCTTGAGTGGCTCCAGCTCCGTTCTGTATTTCGTCTGTGCGTCTGGCAACATTAGACTTAGCAAAACATTCACCAACCTCATGCCTATCAACAGTTGCAAGCTCCAATTCAAAACACACATCTCCTACAAGCTGTTCGATTGTGCTATACAATTTTCGTAGAGCTGCTCTCTTTCGTCGGAAGAACGTTGAAGTCTCGCAGTACCTATTGTCGTCGACGTTGATCACAGATGCGATTCGAGGTTCATGACGTTCGCGACTCCAGCCCGCATTACACACCGCATTTTTTTATTGCGATCCACTTTTCGTTGTGCTCAAAGCGGGATCGCCCGTCGCACAGAGTGTAGTCCTAGTTGTAGCTCCCAGCAGCTGGTAGCCATGGTCTAAAATGCCGACTCTGCACTTCACAGGACTTAGCTGCGCTGACTCTCATTAGGACATTTTTGGAGGTCCCTTATGGTGATGTCGTCCTCTTGAGACGTCGGGTTCCCGGCACCTTCATTCTAAAGTGACCGAAATTGTACATCTGTCTAGACCATCTACAGTGTTTATTTGAACGAGCAAGAAGTGAAAAGAAAAGGTCGCCCGCCAATAGCCTTTAGAAATTATCTTGCCTTCCTTCATTTGGCTAAATTTCCAACAGCATCATTACCATAAGTGCAAAAGTTTTAGATGCTCTATTCAGGAATCTTCACTGCAAAAGTTCTTTCATGGGCACAGCGTGACAGCTTTGCTGACTTGTAGACAACGAATTGATAGACACTTTTTATTTATTTATTTATTTAACCCTCAGTGTTTGCACATTACAGAAGGGAGGGGCATATTACAGACCAAAATTGGAAAAACAGTTCATACAATAACAATGAGAAGCACGAACAATCACCAGCTTAATACAGAAATGAAATGAAACAGCCGCAACTAAGATAAAGCAGAGTAATTTGAACATCTAAAACTAAAACAACAATAAGCTAAAAACAGAAGAACAAATTCAATACAAATAATTAAACAATGTTAAGCATGTTATTCAAGAAGTCCGTGAAGCGTGTTGTATGCGTGATAGCTTTGCTGCTTCTGGCAGCTGATTTCATTCCTAGGTGGCTCTAGGTAAAAATGCATGTGAGTAGGTTACAGTTCTATAACGAGGAGGATCAACTTTTGGTAGTGGTCAATTCTAGATGAAATGAAAGGAGAGGATTTATTGAAACTGACTGCGGAGATTATTGTTGTGACAGCAAAATTTATGAAAAAGAGCGAGCCGGGCTATTTTACGCCAAATTTTACGTTCTGGAAGGTTAGGTAGTGACTTCATCGTGGTAACACTGGCTGTGCGGTCATAATTGGATAAGATGAAGCGAACGGAACGATTCTGCACTCTTTCAAGTTCGTTTATCAATGTAGTACCACCGCGATCCCAGATAGATGATGCGTATTCAAGTGGCGGACGAATGTAAGTCATGTAGAGAAGCTATTTAAATGAGGGGGTGCCATATAGAAGTTTCTTCGAAAGTACCCAAGTGATCTGTTAGCTTTGGTGACGTTGTGCTTCACACGACGGTTTCATGATAGGTTACTACAAATGTTAACACCGAGATATTAGTAAGATGAAACAGACTCAAGAGGCGTATTATCAAGATGATAGTGTGGTGATGCTAATAAGGTGCGAGATACGCGCATTGATTTGCATTTAGAAATGTTCAATTCCATGTACCACATTTGACACAAGGAATGTATGGTATTTAAGTCAGTCAGAAGTAAGGCAACATCGTCTTGGTTATCTATTTTCTGATAAATTACACAGCCATCCGCAAATAGGCAAAGATTCGATGAGATGTTATCGGGTATGTCGTTTACGAAAATTAAAAAAGTAAGGGTCCCTATACAGACCCCTGGGGAACACCCGATAGCACTGGCTGAACTGGAGAATCAACAGCATTTGCGGAAACAGACTGAGTACGGTTAAAAACGAAACTCGAATGCAGTTTAGAAAATTAAGATCTAGATTTAACTGGCCGAGCCTAAAAAGTAGTAAATGATGACTAGCCTTATTGAATGCTTTAGAGTAATCTAAAATGTTACAGTCTATTGTGAATCCAGAATCAAGTAAATGATGCAGGTCGTTAGTAAAGACTAGAAGCGGTGTTTCGAAAAAAAAAAATTCTTGCGGAAGCCATATTGTGAGGGTGTAAAAAACTGGTACGACTCAAGAAAATTAAGAAGGTGAATGAAAATAATGTGTTCAAAAACTTTGCATGGAACAGATGTGACCGAATTTGGACAGAAATTTGATGGATATTGTGTTACCCCAGACTTGTGAACTGGCACAACCTCACCTATCAGCCAGTCTTTCGGAAGGCTACAAGCTGCAGGGACTGTGAAGAAATGCGCGGCAGAATGATAGAAGAGTATTCAATAGTATTTTTCAAGAATGTTGTACTGATGCTGTCGACGCCACATGATGATGAGTTTTCAATTTCTGAATGATTGCACGAATACCCTCAGAAGTAATAAAGATAGCGCCCATGGGCAAGTAATGGCGTAATGGCAAGGTATGTTGGGCATTGGTAACTACTGGGCAAGAAAAAGCCTTTACACATGTATCATTTAGGACAGACACGCATTCTACGTCAGGCACTGGATGTCCTTCGGTTTTTAGGAACGCTATTGCATTGCGCTCATTGCCCCGTACGACACTCTAAAATTGTGTAGAATTATTTTTTAGCATATCTGCAAGGATGCGATTAAAAAACAAAAATTTATATCGTTTCTTTTCAGATAAGTAAGTTGTGGTGGCATATTTATAAGCTGACCAACGTTTATCCGACCGTGATTTGATAGCAGTGCGTTGCGCCTTTTCTTGCGGTTAGAAAGACGGTTCATATATCTGCTGTACCACGGGGCGCTCGTTTTCAAAAAGAACTTCATTGATGGGGATGCATTTAAAGGTTAGTTCAAAGCAAAAGATGCTCAAAAGCTGCCTGTATTGCAGGTATGGATGGGCATTGGCCTTTCGCTTGCAACGGTTGCCATTCTGATGGTTATGTTCCAGACCAACTTCAAGATAGTCGGCGCAACAGGAAAACTCTTCCAGTTCACATTTCTGCTCTTCGCTATGCTTTTAACCAAAGGTAAGTGTACTAATACTGCAGATCCCTATTGAAAATTTTATTCGAGAAATTGAAGGAGACGTATGCATATCGCGCAGATTTGACGAGAAATGAACAATATGCTATGCATATTGAACGAGTTCTCATAGAAAATGGGGGAGATTTGTGTGATGTGCCACGCAGACCTTTACGAAGTGCGCGATATTTATGCGATGTGCTATAAGAATACGTAGAAGTTGTATGATATGTGTGCTACGTGCTGTGTAGTCCTAAGGAGATGAAGTATGAGGTGTGTGAGGTGGCGTTTGATGTGTTCGCACTGTAGTCGTATGAGCACCATGATCTTTGAGGATGACTAAGGTGCAGCAGTGGTGTAGAGGTAAAATATCCGCCTCGCGTGCAAGAGGACCGCGGTTCGAATCCAGGTGCCGCGCAATTTTCCACCGAATAAAAAGTCCGCGTATTAATAAAATTGCATAAACAGGCCTGGAGTGCGGCCTGATCCCGGTGAGAAGAACCGGCAACGTACTCCCTCACCACTGCACGATTGGCCACTCTAGTGCAATACTTGGCCACAACCTCCCATATGAACACAACAATCAAACCCCGGCGCTCATTCCCCAGCAGCTGTGAAGTAACTGACCACAGCGGTGGGCAGACCTCTGATGCAGCGGAGGGTGCTAAGAATCCCTGGTTCCGGACAGGCCGCCATTGGAATCTGAACCTGGCAACGTTTAACGCTAGAATGTTGTCTAGTGAGCCGAATATAATAGTGCTATTGGAGGAATTAAAGGGCAGCAAATGGGATATGATAGGGCGCAGTGAAGTTAGGTGGACGAAAGAAGCATTTACAGTGCTGAAAAGCGGGCACGTCCTGTGCTACCGGGGCTTAGCGGAGAGACGAGAACTAGGAGTCGAATTCCTGATTAATAAGGATATAGCTGGTAATATACAGGAAATCTATAGCAGTAACGAGAGGGTGGCAGGTCTTGCTGTGAAAGTTAATAAGAGATACAAATTGAAGGTAGTACAGCTCTACGCCCCTACATCCAGTCATGATGACCAGGAAGTCGAGAACTTCTATGAAGACGTGGAATCGGCGATGGGTAAAGTCAGAACAAAATACACTATACTGATGGCGACTTCAATGCCAGGAAAGGCAAGAAGCAGGACGGAGATTAGACAGTGGGGGAACATGTGATAGGCTCTAGGAATAGCAGGGAGAGTTATTATTAGAGCTTGCAGAACAGAATATTATGCGGATAATGAATACCTTCTTCCGTAAGTGGGATAGCCGAAAGTGACGTGGAGAAGCCCGCATGGCTATACTAGAAGTGAAATAGACCTTATACAGTGAAAGCTCGTTAATTCGAACTTCAATAATTCGAATTTATGGATAATTCGAACTGTACGATTTGGTCCGGCCAAGCTCCACAGAAGTCTATGTATAAAAAAGTCCGTTAATTCGAACGCGAGAAGGTTCCCTCATAGATAATTCGAACTACGCTCACCTGGCACACGGCCAGAGAAAAGCGCCTACTGCGTACACACAAAGCTGTATTGCCTCCGAAACGGAGAGAACGGCGAGAGAAGGCAAAAGCGGAAAAAAATCTAACCGACGCGGGGTCAGCCAGAAGGAAGTGGCGGCTGCCGCCTCTCCGTTCTACGTAACCTCCAAGACTTCTTGCCCGTTGCGAATCTCGGAGGCTTTGCTAATGTTGTGCGGAGATGGCACGGCAAGCGCCAAAACACAGCGAATCAAGTACGTCGCAGCTGCGCTTGCAATCAAGAACCAACGAATCAGGGCCTTCGCCACCTTCACATGTTCAGCGTCTTTGTCTCGGCAGTCTTCATCGGTTGTGCACCTCTGTTTTCAGCTTAGGAGGTATCGGCCGTCGCGAATCATTGTGATAGTGTTAAGCCTCGGCTAACGTTCGTTTCGGTGGACATATCGGTGGTGTGGCACAGTCGGACCCAGAGCTTCGACTTGAAGCACACGCCATCACTTTCTGACACGCCAAATTTCTGACATGCCCTACTGCTTCCAAATCGCAGTGTACTGTTGCTCTCCTTCACTTTCGTTAGTTCGAACTTTCGTTAATTCGAACTGAAGCGGCTTCTCCTTGCGGTTCGAATTAGCGAGCTTTTACTGTACTCTGCGCTAACCCTGGAATCATACAAGATATGGACGTGCTACGCAAGGTGCGCTGCAGTGATCATGGGATGGTAAGAGCTCGAATTAGCCTAGACCTGAGGAGGGAACGGAAGAAAGTTGTACATAAGAAGCCGATCAATTTGTTATCGGTAAGAGGGAAAACAGACAAATTCCGGATCAAGCTACAGAACAGGTATTCAGCTTTAACTCAGGCAGATGACCTTAGTGATGGAGATATGAATGACAGTCTCATGGGCATCGTTAAGGAATGTGCAATAGAAGTCGGTGGTAACTCCGTTAGACAGGATGTCAGTAAGCCATCGCAGCAAACGAAAGATCTTATGAAGAAACGCCAATGTATGAAAGCCTCTAACCCTACAGATATAAGAGAACCGGCAGAACTTTCCAAGTTAATCAACAAGTTTAAGACAGCTGACATAAAGAAGTACAATATGGAAAGAATTAAACATGCTCTCAGGAACGGAGGAAGCCTAAAAGCAGTGACGAAGAAACTATGAATAGGTAAGAATCAGATGTATGCGTTAAAAGACAAAGCCGGCAATATCATTACTATGACGAGTTCTATAGAGATCTATACAGTACCGATGGATTCCACGACTATTGTGGAAGAGAGAATAGTCTAGAGGAATTTGAAATCCCGCAAGTAACGCCGGAGGTAGTAAACAAAGCCACGGGAGCTATGCAAAGGGGGAAGGCAATTGGGGAGGATCAGGTAATAGCAGACTTGTTGAAGGATGGTGGGCAGATTGTTCTAGAAAAACTGGTCACCCTGTACGCGCAATACAGCATGACTTCGGGCGTACCGGATTCTTGGAAGAATGCTCTCCTAATTCATAAAAGAGCGGACATCAAAGACTTAAAAAATTATAGACCGATCAGCTTACTGTCCATTGCCTACAAAGTATTTACTAAAGTAAATGCAAATAGAATCAGAAACCCCTTAGACTTCCCTCAACCAAAGGACCAGGCAGGATTCCGTAAAGGCTCCTCAACTATACACCATATTCACACTATCAATCAGGTGGTAGAGAAATGTGAGGAATATAAACAACCCTTATATACAGCTTTCATTGATTAGGAGAAAGCGTTTGTTTCAGTAGAAACCTCAGCAGTCATGGAGGCATTACGGAATCAGGGCGTAGACGAGCCATAGCTAAAAATACTGAAAGATATCTATAGCGGCTCCGCAGCAACCGTAGTCCTACATACAGAATGCTACAAAATCGCAATAAAGAAAGGCTTCCGGCAGGGAGATACGATCTCTCAAATGCTATTCACAGTGTGCTTACAGAAGGTTTTCAGAGACTTGTGGTGCTATGCAGGATGAGCCGAGTTTCTCGTTCACCCGAGTTTTACCCAAGTTTGCTCGACGGCATTCAGTGAACGGAGATAGAGCGAAACGCGCCGAAGGTGCAGGCAAAAAAATATGTAGACAAAAAACCGCGTATGACAACATGAGCGCACCCTGCGCGGCACGCTGCTTCCACGTTTCAAGCGCAGAATACTGCACAACGAAACGCGCCAGCGCCGCGTATTGTTATCAACGGATTATCGCAACTTGGCGATACCGTGACTGTCCCGCTGTCTGTCTGCACACTTGCCGTGAGCCGCTTGCCACGCCTTTCCCGGGTGCGTCAAGGGCGTGCCTCATCTTTCGGGCACTGTCTTTCTGTCGTTCATCGAATGCGAACAGGGTACATGCTGCGCATTCTTGCACCTACACTTTCACTCAAACGAATACGTTAAAATACAACCAATAAAATAACGAACATTATTATTTCTTGAGGTATCTGTTTTTCGTTTTCAACGCTAGAAATTTGTGGTGACAAACGGAGATCGAGCAAATTATTAAATTTTGCACTTCTTGCCGCGAGTGGCGACAGGGAGGCGAAAGCTTAGAAGCGGTACATTGAAGCGGGTCGCACGCACGAGGGCGTTCATACGGTGATAAGTCGCCTAGGGGCGCTGCAGTGCTATTCTCAATAAAGTCGGTCATGATCCATGGAGGGTCATGGCCACTCTTTCTCTATTAGGGGAATAGAAACGCAGCGGCGTGGTACGGCTGTTCATCGCAGGCGCTTCACTGGGCTATTAAGGCCCCCGCTTTACCGACTAAAAACGACACAACAGCTGTCGCTGCAAAATGGCGGTATGGTATTTTAGAGTGCGTAGTGACGCAGTTCAGTGAAAATGTACCAGTTTATCTTTGTGTGCAAAGCCTCTGCGATACATTGCGAAAAGTGCGTGCTTCCCCAGCGACACAATTCATCGCTTGTCGTCGCTTGCCCAGTGAAGGCGCCTCTGAGCGCATGTACGCAGTATATGAGTGGGTTGTGCAGTCGAAGGTGCTTGCGGATTACCTCTGCTGGAGCCAGCAGCGATCGCAGATGGATATCGTAACGACACCGCAGCACTCGCATTTTGGCAGGTGAGGGCTCTTGTGTGCAGTTATGAAATTAGATTTCGAACGGAGAGAGGTGTTGGAACTGTTGAGTGCACAGTGCTTGTGATAAAGAAATGCCATGGCACTGGGTCTAGAAGAGCGAGCGATTCTAGAAGAGCGAGCGATTCTCGGTCGCTGATCGTGTTTACGACGCTGTGGCTCCGTTTCATCACCGATGACAGAGCAGCCATCTCAAACGACTGCTGCAATACGCACTCCTCAGCATCGTCGTCCCCCTCGACGCACCGACGCCTTGCAAGCAGTTACAGTGACGTGCCGATAATTATTTACTGTGCACTACGCGCCACAATGCAGGCAATGAAACCATATTGTGCGGCCATCTCAGCCCGAGAAGATGTATGCATAAGCCAGCGACAGTCAACGCTTTGTTTTTGATAGTGGTGCTCAGTACATCACCGATGACGGTGCGTTGTGCGTGTTTTATGTCGGCGGCCAAGATTGTTGATACCTCTCAGCTCGACACCGCGTCGCTGTTGCCGGAAGATAAGTTGGGCGTGGCCCAACTGTAGTGGGTGCGCGCGCAATAGTTAAAGTCCTCGCGCGGGGCGTGAACTCTGGTTTTGATTGACAGGCGAACTCGTGCTAAACTCGTACATCGCGAAACCCCCTCCGAGTTCAACTCGGGAACATGGCGGCGGCAGCAGCAGCCTGTTTCATTGCATCCAGCGGCAGCAAGCGTCAGTATGACCGTCCGGACCCGTTCACCTGCATGACCGACGGGGAGTGCCAGCGTCATTTTCACCTGTCGAAGACATCAGTGTGCTGGCTGTGTGACGAGCTAGGCGAAGACTCTCGTCTGCGGAGACAGCATTGCGGGCTTCATTCGCTCACCGTCGTAGAGCAAGTCATCTGTGCCCTCCGTTTCTACGGGACTGGGAGTTTTCAGGGAAGCGTCGGCGCCGAGCGTTACATTGGATGCCATCAAACTACTGTTAGCAACTGTGTCAGAGATGTGTCTGACGCGCTTATCGATGCGGCAGTGCGTAGGCGGTGGCTAGCTTTCCAGAATATTGCGGCGGAGCGGGCATATATAAAAGAATGCTTCCTACTTCGTGGGAACCTTACGAATGTAGTCGGGTGTGTCGACGGAACGTACGTAGGAATTAAGGCGCCTTCAATATCAGCGTTACTGTGATTAACAGACTTTTTCGCTGGTTGATCACTTTTTGCCGATTGTTCTACTTGTCTGACAGGGTGCCTTCCAAATGGCTCACTTTCTTGGGAAAGAGGTTAAGTATAAATACATAAATGGATATCACAAATTTTGTGAAGTAACCTATGAATCCTAATCTCATAAAGAACTTGGGGTTCTTCATTGGTGAAGTTACTAAGTATGCACAATGCTGAATTTTGGTCATGCGTAATCTATCGGCCGCACTATGAAACAGCGAGGCATTGCACAATTTGTTGCAGCGCGAGATGTGGATGTTGCGCCAAGCCGGTTGTGCTTATGCATTTGTGGCGAAATGAAAATGCATTGAGGATATTAGTGTGTTGGCTTGCATGAAGAAAATACTTCAGATTGTTTGCTCTGTTCACTGTCGATGAGTGTGCCAGAGGTTCAGTGCATCTTCTTTTTTTTTGGGGGGGGGGGCGGCGTTATTCTGGATGGATAAATTGTATATTTTCGTCTCATAATGGGGCTCTAATTGTTAACCAGTAGAACAATGCACATCCAATACTCTGCAGAACTCTCTGTACCTGAAGATGTCATGAACCACCAAGGCAAAATTACATATCGGGAGAATTGTGCAGATGCCAATGAAAAGTGGGTCTTTAACCCACCATGATAAAAATAAAAATTGCAGAGCAAATAGACCATTTGTACAGCTTTAGAGCAATGATTACAAAAAACGTGATATTCCCAAACAAGTAAACGCTTGCCGCAATGCCAAAGTAGGCTGAGCGACATGCAGCATATATTGGCATTGAACATGTCTCGTAACCGTTATTTTTATTGTAAGCCCTCGCTGTCACACCTTTCCCTCCGGCAGTCCCTTTACTGAAACGTGGCACTGTCTTTCCATTGGTGTCATGATGATTATGGTAACGGCAGCAGCAAGGCTGGTTATTGCTTGCCCCTTTGATTCCTGCGAGTTTAGTGGTAAAGAATATGGCACCAGCATACATACACCTGTGCTGCAAAATTTAACATTTGTGATTTTTTGGAGAGATCAATTTTCCTGGGAAATTTCAAAGATGTGCACCATTGTGGCCTAATAACTAGAGCATTGGTGAGGTTGATGACTGGGTGTATTGGTATAGAAGCTTGAAATTTAATTGTACAACAATTCGACAAGACACAAAGAAGAGAAATAGACACAGCAGAATGCTTTGCTGTGTGTGTTACTCTTCTTTGTGTGCCGTTGAATTGTTGTGCGATCCAACTTCGAATAGAGCATTGGACTTCTTTGGTGCAGGACCGAGGAAGTGTAAGCTCTTCGACAACATGCCAGTGCCTTGCCACACAATTATGGAAGTCGGAAGGTTTGCAAACAAAGCTTTGTTTTCAAATCCACCTGCTCATGTAATACAAGCACTGATTGAAACAACCATCATACAAACATAATGGTGAAATCAATGGCCTGTGAAAAGTGTAATTTGTATATTGACACTGTTGACATACTAGGTGCCATACCGGCCTCGATACTGTACTGGACAGAGCAGTTTGTTTCCTATGTGAAGCACAACCTCCCATTACATGCTGTGCAGATAACCAAGCTCAGTTTGTTTTGACGTGCTACACAACGTTCACTGTAATCTGTTTTTGATTCTAAAGAAGTGCCAAACACCACCTCTTTTTCAAGGACGTCATGAGAATATTTGGCGAGACCTTTTTACAGACCCTCATAATCGAAGTGTCGCCAGCCAGCTTTGCTTGGATACCTTTATAGATTTCTGCTCCTGATCACTGTGTGCTATCAAGTAGCAGAAGCCTATGCAACTGGTGCAAGGCATTACATGTTGTTATAGTCGGATACAACTTTAGGAGGCTGCGGAATCTGCACCTTGAGGCAGGTGAACACAAACCTGCACCAATGGGCGCGCACTCTAGACTGACATCGTGCCGCCAAACAGACTAATACCTGCTAGTTGGAGAGGGACTATTTCTTTAGACGTGGAGACAATCGGCTGCTGCGCTTTGGTCATCTGGCCGGGCCTCTCCTGTCTTCTGAAGTTTTATCCGACTGTAAAGGATGCTGCTTTTCATACAACACAAAAGGACAAAGTGTACAGTTATTTGGCCTATGAAATGGATACATCAGAAGTGTGCTATGCAAAGGCTTAAGATGTGCGAAATATAGTACATGCAATTATAAGACAACGTTAAAGAATATGTGCTATCGAACATGCATGTAATGGCACATTTGAATCAGGGAGTGTTGCAGTCATATGCACAGTCTATAGGTGATAGCATCATTAAGCTCCTGCAGTTTTCTGTCTTCATTGTGAATTACACACACTGTTCATCTTGTGGCTAATCAACACGCACTGTATTCTTGCACATAAAAAGAACAAACTGCACGATGACGTGTATGCTGCATTAGTGTATTTTTTATTTACATGGTCCAAGAGTGGCACAGGTTGTCTTACGTTTTTGCCTATTTTGAAGGGACACCAAGTGCATGTTACAAGTCTCCTAATATGCACAGCACAATGTTTACTGCAATAATGTTATTCATGTTCTTGAATAATAAACAAAATATTAAACTGATAGCTCCTTTATGAAGTGCCTTCTGTGGGCTCGACAGGAGAGCAGTGAGGGCACCGATACTACTGTTGCAGAGCAGCTCTCTGGACCTCTGCCACACTCTCAAGAGCACGTGCCTGGCGCTCGCCTACTGCCACCAGGCGGTTGAGTGCCTCCAGCAGCAGATTGTTTTCCTGCAAAAAGTGTATTGGAATGAATCAGCCGCATACAAACCATTATTTACAAAGAAAAATGCTCGTTGCACTATTAGTTCTAAGTGCCCTTAACTGTGGAAGCCTTTAGTGAGTGTAGTATGCATAATAAAACAACGTGTTGGGACAACGTTGCTTTATTTTTCATAACGGGTTTTCTTTTTCAGAGCCAATTGTCACGTTCATTAGTGTGCCAGCAGCTGAGGTGGCCCCGCACCTTCGCGAGTCTGTACTGTCAGCACCACAAACCTATTTTTGTTCGCTGCAAAACAAATGCCTCACCCTATAATCCCGTCTTATACCAGCTGATTGCATCCTATGCCTACAAACATCATATTTTTGCCCTTACGCAATTTTCTACCATCCTCAAGTGTAGTTCTCTCCTTGACATCCATTCTGACACGCTTATGTAATCACCTGTTATGAATTGGCAACAAGTGATCGAATACGTGCATGGCCTGCCTGCCGATTCCTTTTTTTTTCTTAGTCTCCAACTAGCATATCAGTTGCCACGGTTTACTACGCCACTGTCTTCCTACCTTATTGGTATCTCCAATTTTGTTACTTCGCTTTCTGCACAGTCCTTGACATCTCAAGTTTCTTTGTTAACCTCCAGGTTTATGTCTCATATTGCATAACCGGTAGAATGCAATAGTTCTAAACTTTTTTCAAGGATATCGGTAACGTGGCGATCACGATTCGGTAATGCCTTCCATGTGCTGTTCAACCCATGAAATTTTTATATAAGTTTCCTGTTTTATATCAGCACCTGCTATTGATATTTCACCTGGATAAAGATACGCTTCCATAAATTTTGCGGGCTTAATGTCACTCATGAATTTCTGTTATCTCACCAAGTTAGTGAAGGTTACCTTCATCTTTTCCATATTTTCGCGGGCCCACTTGCATGTAAAAGCACGAGCACTCATTGGTTCTCACTGCCTTCTTTACACTGCTGGATATTCAGTTCGTTACTACGAAAGTGACTTAATCCATGCACTCTTATTATGCTAAATAATAAACAGTAGAAATATACTTATCTGCAGTTTGTCGATGTCTCCTTCACTTTGTTGGTAGCGAGATCCATTGTCGGTACAACCTCCTTGTCGCATCATAGCTATATAGGATGTCTACCTTTTGCCCACACTATGTAATATTCATGACGTTCACAGTTACGCAAGTTGTTCCTTCAGGACTGCGCCGTGAACAGTAGGTGCGTGTTGCGATCTGTAAAATCGCCGAAGCTATTGGCAGTCTTTCGGGGTGCACGGAAAGATTGCTCACGGAGGAACAGAAATATCCAAGAAATATCCAAGAAATAGTGGTCATCGTCGAGCCTGATCACTACGTCGCGCACTGCGAGCTCGTTGTACGAGTTTGTTTACACTGTGCGCCTCCGATGCTTAGCCGCCATGCTCGCCCGGTGAATGGATGTGTGACGCCACCACAGCCTTCCCTCGTGGTATAATGCGAAGCGTACTAAATTACAAATTAGTCTAATGCGCATTCGGTATACAAGCTGTAAGCTTTAAAATGCTTCTAAACCACGTTAAACTAACTAATAATATTGTACCAAGTGTGTTTGCTTTATAACTAGCTTGTGCATGTAATGCACTCGGTGGAACGACAAACAAGTGAAAGAAGGCACGACCATGCATCGACGGTATGATCACGTGAGCCCCAGTTTGTCGACCGCCCAGAAAGCAACGCCCAAGGAATGATAGCCAGCCAGAGTGAATCTAGATAAACCAATGAAACTGGAGGCTTGTCGAAAGATAAACTGTGTCTCGGTACCATTCGTGCTTTCATCTTGGGGTGTCCCCAGAGCTCGTGAAGATCCCGAGTTTCGCCAAACTCGGCGCATCCTGCATAGCACCCCTGGATTGGCAAGAATTGGGGATAAGTGTTAATAAGTGTTAATGGAGAATGCCTTTGTAACTTGCGATTCACTGGTGATATTGCCTTGCTTAGTAACTCAGGGGACCAACTGCAATGCATGCTCACTGACCTAGAGAGGCAAAGCAGAAGGGTAGGTCTAAAAATTAATCAGCAGAAAAGTAAAGTAATGTTTAACAGTGTCGAAAGAGAACATCAGTTTAGGATAGGTAGCGAGGCACTGGAAGTGGTAAGAGTATACATCTACTTAGGACAGGTAGTGACTGCGGGTCCGGATCATGAGACTGAAATAATCAGAAGAATAAGAATGGGCTGGGGTGCGTTTGGCAGACATTCTCATAACATAAAGAGCAGGTTGCCATTATCCCTCAAGAGAAAAGTGTATAACAGCAGTGTCTTACCAGTACTCACGTACGGGGCAGAAACCTGGAGGCGCACGAAGAGGGTTCTAGTTAAATTGAGGACGACGGAACGAGCTATGGAAAGCTAAATTATAGGTGTAAGAATAGGGAATAAGAAAAGAGCAGATTGGGTGAGGGAACAAACGCGAGGTAATGACATCTTAGTTTAAATGAAGAAATAGAAATGGCAGGACATGTAATGAGGAGAGAGAGAGAATAAACATTTTTATTGAGTGAATGCAGCTCTGGAGAAGTGTCCTCATTCCAGAATGCTTCAGCTCGGGCCGCGTCCTTTGCCCTCGCCATCAGCCGTTGCTGATTCTCTAGGTCGGAGCTGACCAAGGCTCTCTCCCAAAGCTTGTTAGGGGGCTAAGGGTTCGGAGGAATTAATGGTGCCGCTGTGCAACCCCCTACTATGTACCTGAGGGACCCGGGCTCTGCGCAGAAGCGGCATTGCGGAGAGAATTGTGTAGGGTCTATGAAGTGATTTCTGGTTGGGCGGGGGAATGTATTAACCTGTAGAACTCGGAGAAATCGCTCCTGCTATCTAGGTAGTGACTTGTGTGGGGGTGCATATGTTCTGCGGTTTAGCTTGTAGAGTTGTGTGATGTCTTGGTAAGAGATTAGAGGGTGCATGCGCTCGGGTTCAGATTCCTCGGCGTCGGCTCGGTGGGTCAGATCTCGAGCCACGTGGTTGGCGACCTCGTTGCCAGGAATGCCTTGATGAGCTGGCGCCCAGATGATCATGACTGATCTCGTTGGCGGCTTTTGATTGATGATCCGGAGCGTAGTGGTATTAATTCTGCCGCTAGCAAAGTTGCGGCACGCCTGTTGGGAGTCGGTCACTATGACTTCAACCTCTGTTTGGGAGAGCGCAAAGGCTATGGACGCTTCCTCGGCGTCGAGGGGATTGTTTCGTGTGAGCGAAATGCTGCTCCGATGTTCTATGTTGACGACTACGGTGGCTCTTGTGTCTGCGCGCCTGGAGTAAGAAGCCGCGAGGAGGGAAGATAACCGATGTTCATTAAGAGGAAGCTTTAGCTCGGGCCCATCTCCAACGCGGCCTATTCAAATGCATGTAAAACGGAAAAACGTTTTTTTGAGATAACATCAGGACCGATTTTAATTAAATTTGTTGCGTTTGAAAGATAAAGTTAAATTATAGAGACTGTTGGAAGCGGAATTTCGATTTTGGGCCTGCATTGTGGTAAAAGACTTTAAAAAATCCGAAAGTTTTAAAAAATTAGAAGCATAAATTTTATAAATTATTGGCTCTGCAACAAGAACAGATATCGAGGTTCTGTAAACGGCGTCTATTAGATCATTCAAAGCGGACAAATTCGATATGTCGTTTTATATCTCACGTGAATTTGTTACGTTGTTTACAAAGGTTCCGCAAACGCTGCATTTCCATAATAATATTTTTTTTAGATTCACGTTTGACATGTAAGTTTTCTCCGCTTTCGATGTACTATTATATGCAATTCTAAGAATTGTGATATCGTTTTTTGTCGCTTTTGTGACAAAATCACAATTGTGAAGATATTGTGACAATTGTGACAAATCACAATTGTGACGATATCACAATTCTCAGAATTGTGATAACGATATCAATTATCAACGATATCAATTGATATCAAAAAACGATATCACAATTCTCAGAATTGTGATATCGTTTTTTGTCGATATCGCTTTAAATGTGCTGGTGACATTTAAGCAAATTTCTGTGGCATATTTTAATAGATTCTGGTGCTGTTCCAATGCAACCTTCAACATGGGTAGTATATCTAAATGTATTTTCCTATGAACAAAACACTAGAATATTTTTGACAACTAACTTTTATTTAGCACATTTCAAAACCTGCGCGCAAGCATCGATGACATGTTTTTGATCTCCGCACTGTCGAAGTGCCTTGCTGTGTAGCCTAAGGGAAGAGAAAAAGTAAAGACTACAGCCTTATGTCTGTGTTAATGTATCTGGGCAGGACAGCACAAAGGAGAGATCCACACGATTTTAACTTCAAATTACGAATTAAAGAAAACATTTTAGTCGTCTGCGCTACGACACATACTCAGAAGTCGTGCTGCTTGGTTCAGAAATGAAGTAGCTCCATTTTTGTTATAGAAGCAGAATTAACTGCACCTGCAATCAATGTAATGGAATTGTTGAAGTAGTACTAGTACTGCTGCACAGAACATGAACTGTTATATGAAGGAACTGTACAGTTGTGAGAACTAACCTAAAAGAAGCAAAGTAGCCATAAATCAGTTGCAGTAGGGATATTCGAAGTTTAGGACAACCAGAGCTGCACTAACGGCCAATAAATGTGGTGTCATCACTTAAGCGTTACGCCCATCTTTAAAGGCAAACACGAAAGATCCTTCAAATAGTCTTTATTGTTAAAATAACTTTACATTTAGGAAAATTGAAGTGATTCGCACTAGACCTAGCTGTGCGGGCTGCTCGGCTATAGAATATCCATCTTAATAGTGTCTCACAAATGGTATACTGCACTGTATTTTTTAGATTACTTCTGAACAGGTCCTTAGAACGAATTCTTCCTATTGAATAAAGTCATGGACAAATTTCAAGAAAATTTGCCAAATTCTATATTTTCTGGCTAGTACACTGGAGAGAAATGAGATGGGAAAGGCAGGGAGGCTAACTGGAAGACAGATATTCAGTTTGCTACCCTACAGTGGGGAAGGAACAAAGGCAGGCAGGAATTAAATGCGCATGGTGCATTACAAATGAAGGCTATGTGTATTTTACGAGAATGTTCCACATCAACTACTGCACTACACTTAAGAGTATACAACGTGTGAGAGTTTGCGGTAGCTGCTCCATGCAGCAGGCTTTCCTAATAAATGAAAAGCAAGGTTTTGTGCATGTTCTGCTAAATAAGAATAGTTCTGATAAGATCACTTGACAGAAGAAAGCTAATATATGCTGTTGCTTGACTGTAGGAAAAAGAAATTGATTGACCTTTTAAGCTTTTGCTATATCGTAATTGCCAGGGGTCAATTACCTCCCCACAAGTCTGCCCCAAGAAATCGCATCAGCTTCTTATTTTTGGTGCTGACACGACTGCGACGGGCTCAGCACCACTGACCCCACTTGTTTTATCAAGGATGTGTTTCAACCTCCTTACCATCCTTGAGGGGTCTTCAAAAAAGAAAGCTACACTGTGAACAAATGAATTGTACCTTGGTTGAAGGTGCACATGTTGATCTGACTACTCCAGCCAATTCTTACCGCAATTCACTAGCTGGTGATGCTGTTCCTAGTGATTACTGCTGCAGTACCCCATTCTACCTCAACAATTTCTGACGCTGGTTATTTACGCAGTAGCGCAGGAGCACATGGACGAAAGAAATGGGACACAGTGCTAACTATCAACTGAGTGTTTACTGCATGAGAGCAAATATAATATCACTGCACAGAAAAGGAAGGGAGAAGAAAGACACAACCAAATCAACCCAGCAAGATGAACTCACACAGGCAGCTAATGTGACAAAAACATTTCTTTCTCCAATAAGGAGACTGATGGGCAACTAACACAATTCCTATTTCCTAATCTCTGCAGCTTCTACTATTTCTCTGGTAAACTGGTCAGGTGTCTTGCCTGCGATTGAATGCGATAAAACAGAGGCTTGCATCTGCAGCGTGCGCAATGTCCGGCAAGGTCGCCAGATAGGGCTAGTTTCTCAACGCTGTTTGTCTGCTCACGTAATCGCTTGTTGATGCATCTACTAGTCTGTCCGACATACTCTTTGCCACAGCCCAACGGGACGCAGTAAACCACCCCTTCAACACAAGAAACAAATGGTTTTCGGTAGGTCTTGTTGCACCCACGTGGCTTGCGCGTATCCGCATTTACACTCCTTCACAAACTAGACAGCTTTGAAGGAGCAGGGAAACCGATATCTACACCGAGACATTTCCTGAGCATTTTCAGATTGGCACTAATCTCATGTAGGTAGGGCAAGACGATTACATTCTTTACTTGTGTCACCTGGTCAGTGGCATACTTATTAGCTCATGAATGTCGATAACCACAGCGTCTTACAATGCGTATTCTACGTTCTATTTGACAGATTACTGCTGAACAAGTATTTAGAAGAAATGCTCCATATTGAATAGAGGTACGAACAAATTTCAATAACAGTAATTGCCAAACTTTATATCTTATTGCTTGTAGATTGAAAAAATTAAATGCACAGAATGCATAATGAAAGAAATCTTATCTACATTTACAGCAAGGTTCCACAATTATGTGCCCTATACTCAAAAGTATAATGTGCATGTAAATTTGTATTTTCTCGGCTAGATTGAACTTTGGCAGACATGCAACTGAAAAGAACTTTCCTTGAAGCAAATGGCAACTCGTGGCATCGAATGCTTTGACAGAGCACACAGCAATGATTAAGCACAACAGTGACTGCATGAACTCTAGTGCAAATGGCCAGGAAAGGAACTGGAAGCCACACCTGTACCTATGAGGTAGGTCCCTAGAGATACAATCAACAGGACACACACTTACCGAAACGAAGGAACCCTCTCCGTGTTATGCACGATGCATGCGTCACATGCTTAAACCTACCAAGTAGGGACTTCTACTTTTTGGCCTCATTGAAAATAAGGCTTTCAAATAGACGCCAAACTGTCTAGCTGTTAAAGTTTTATTTGATTAGTAGATGTCATTCTTTGTCATTTTCCACCGCGACCAGACAAGCTTACGTCAAACTCTCAATGATAGAACTTTTTTGCAAAAAAATTAAGGTACTTTTTGCCTAAACCATGTATGTGGGAAGCAGAACACATTTTTCTGGGTGCTCTAGAGTGCAATATTCGCAGTATGAAACCTCAATTTGATAAGAAGTGCACCAAATAATTGCACTATATCAAAAAGTAAATAGTTCAAAAATTAGGTGCAGGGCAGCTTGAGCTTGAAGCAAGCCTCCTTGCGACATCTTGGTAAATCCGAGGGAAAGTAAAATGAATTCTTTGCATTGCACATAAGTAATTGCAAAGAACAAGCTTTATCCCATGCCAAATGAAAAAGGAAAAAGAAATGGAGAAAACTCATGGCAATGTAACAGTGAATTGTCAGCATTGAGCTATGCTGTCATGGTATGGTTTGCAACTACTGCACTGGGCTGGTTGTTATATGATTCAGCAGTTTCCTATACCATGTTACCAACTCAAATTTCTGTAATGTATAAAGGAGACCAGCTTCCAGCCTGAAGCGAACCTGCACTTGGGACTCATTGTGAGGTTCTAACATTAAAAGGTGAATAATTTCTTACAAGTTTGAGGAATTGAACACTCATACTGACTAGGAATTCAGCAGCTACCTAATAAAGCAAGAAAACATATTGTTTTATGCAAATTTATCTAGGAGGTGAAGTATGGCATGCAATACATGTGTGACCGATTGGAGGGAAGAATATAGGAGACAGGAAATAGTGTGATAATTTAACTCCATAATACTGCATAATGAAAAAGATAAAAATTATACACGTCTGGACCACCTCATGCAACTCAACAAGGTTCTTATAAAGGCAAATTGGCTAGATAATTATAGCGTCCGTATGCGGGATATCACGCATAATTACTTAAGCCCCCCCATTATATGCAACTCAGAGGAGGCTACTATGGTAAGTTTATTAAACTGAGGGCACTCAAGATAAGCAAAAGATAAAATAAAGTGATCTGCTACTAGAAATCCCGAAAATGGCACATACAGTAAAATAATTGCATATTGCATAAACCTATCCTACAACTCACAAGCTAGCGATAGTTTTCTACGCACCTTTGTGAAAGCATGCAGATCAGGTGCTTTATCGTTGTGCTTCCCAGCTTTCAGCAGTGGAGCAGGTTCCTGCGGGGTGTAGGGATGCCTCCAGAATCCGCATAGCCTTCCACAGTAAGAAATGATTGTTTATTGTACTGTGAAGGAGGAAATTTGTGATTTACCAGTGTCATGTGGAATCGCAAAGAGTGCCTCACATAACCAGCTGCACCAATCTATGTCTGGTTGTACAAATCTCTCTTCGTTATATCTCAGGAGGTTTACATTGCTATTTTGTAACAAGTGAAATTTCAGGGAGGAACGAAATCAGCAGCAACAGCCTACTAGGACGATCATCAACAAAACTCGAATATATATTATAACACAGAGAATTGGATTAAGAAAAAATAATATTGAGCGCATGGGAAGCATTCTGAAAGATAGGCCGTGATTTCGTAGTGATGCTATTGTTTTCGCTATTCGTTAGTGGTCTGACCAACGCCTCGGCCCTTGTTAGCCGGCCGTTAGCAGTGGGCGACAAGAGTGGCATACAATCGAGCGGTAAGCATCACTACAAAATCGCAGTACCTTATTAAGCACTAGCCCTAACCTACGATTGCCAATAGCTAACATTCAGTTCTTCACACACACACGCACACGCACACGCACACACACACACACACACACACACACACACACACACATATATATATATATATATATATATATATATATATATATATATATATATATATATATATATATAGGGTCAGCGTCTCACTGAAATGTCTCGATTGCAAAGAAACCTTGTTATTGTATTATCGGCCGACATCTGCTCTGGATCACAGACAAATTCGTGAAGACACTCAAGAACATCAACGATACAGGCAGGTTCTCGCGACGCAGACCTTCAAACCCAACTGCATACGTACAAAAATCTTCATACAAGGCTATATCTGCTCAATCGTCGAACTTAGCTATCGTGTGCCAAAGCGCGAAGCCCATCACACATCGACGTATACAGTTCACATGTACTATAATTGCGGCAAGGCCGACATAACGAAAAATTTCTTGCGAGGAAACTACCGAGCAAACAGCAACTTTCAGTGTTTTGTTAATTGTGTGCCTATTCAGTCATAGCAATCAAGGCGGGTAGCATATACTTCACAGAAGAGTACTAGTAAGCTGCAACATCAGACGAAGCTTTCGTGAAATTGCTAGCTAAAGGAACACAGCAACATGAGCAACCTGCGATCAGAAAATGCTCTGCTCTGGCTAGTTACAGGACTCTCACTACATAAACCATAAGCTTCAAGAATGCGCGCAAGCGCCAAACTTGCTTACCTTTCAAGACGTAGTCAGCAAACGCTCCTTACGTACCGTGGCACCGACGTTTTTCTGGCGCAAGCACTGTAGAACATTTCATGAACTGCAGCTCTGCAAAATCACCATCTTCAACAAAGTCTTCCATACACTATGATTCGAAGCCCCAGTACCAGGCTTTTCACGAGAGCGCGGGTGGGCACTTCGGCAGAACAAAGGAAGCTCGGACAGGGGCTGCAGTAGGACACTCGCTGTCGACACTGGTGGATCGCACGAAACACACGGTGAACTAATGTCATTACACGAGTGCGGAAGGTTTTGCGATGGTTAATGCACACGACAAGGTGCACATTTTGTCTAGACACTCATAAAACATAATTCCACTACCGTTTTACAGCAACGGACACTTCGTACAACTAACGTGGTCGGTGAACTGAACAAATACTGCGGTAGCGCCACACTGCGGTTCTTTGAAAAATGTATCGTAAATTAGAAAATTGCGTGTTTTTTCCTAATAAGAATCGGTAGAGACCATTTAACGAATTTGGTGGGTTCAAAAGATGTGTAATTTGTAAAAGTATGCACTTTGTGTTACGAAGTTTAAGGAAATGTATATAAGAAAAAAAAACGAAGTGGATATTGCCTCAAAGATTCCCATCCTCTTTAGGCGCATGCGGCTTTCAAAAGCACCGCCTTCGAGATCGGATTTTGTTACTCCGGGGAAGCCGCAGCTGGGAGGAGGGCAGGCATTTAGGCCCCATTTGGTGGGCTTACAGTATCTGGGTAAGCTTGCTTATTTATAAAGCATATACACGGACTTAAGCCGAACCATGACCAAAATTTCGTTGGCGAACACGAGCCTGTCAGCGTGCCGTCCGTGCAGGTCCGTTTGCTTACAATGGTGGACGGCCTACTGACTTCTTTGACACCTACCGAGCACACACTCATGATCACAGCCCATATACACGCTTCCAGTGTCCAGTGCAGCGCCGGATTATGGGCCCAGTGCCGCACTCTGTATGCTGGGGCGCTGGGCAGGCGCATCGTACTGGGAGGCGCTGGCGCGGAAAACAGCTCTAGCGTGTTAAATACGCGGTGCCTGACATCCCATATATATTGTTGAACGCAAAAAGCAACAGAGAGCGTTTTAGTGCATTAGAAAACGAAAAAAAAACCGTAAAAGTAAATTCGATCCTCCGACCTACCGCTCCCAATCCCGGTACTCTACCACTGCGCCACGCCAACAAAATGGAATAGAGGGATAGTTTGTAATGATAAAATTGTGAAGCAGTTTTAGTTTTCCAGAGATACGTTTTGCAGAGACATGGTAGTGCGTTAGATGCGCTATCGCCCAGCAACTAATGCTCACGCCTGTACCACAAAGTCAAATCTGCTGCCCGTATTCAACATGCCTTCCAGTCGACACGTTTGCCTAGTCATATATCTTCGTCAGAGAAGCGCAGGCTAGTGGTTGGAGCCATCGGCGACAGCACATATACCTGTGTTTATGACGCGTAGCATCGGCGCTGATCGCTTGTGCTGAGACTGTAAACATGAAAAAATGGTTTATTTAAGAACACCGATGCAAAATCCAAAAATAAAGAGTGATTTATCCTTGTTAGACTTCTTGATTCCTGAGCCTAGACGCGCTGATAGCGCGCAGACGGACTCGGAGGTATACGCTGTGCCTATGCTTCGGTGGCGACCGATCTCGGCGCGGGTAGTTGGCGAACGCTAAAATGTGTCTATTTGAGCCTCAGAACACTTTTTAGTACAATAGGGAAAGTGGAAGCGCACAAATCGCCTCATATTTGCTACCGGTGCGATAATATGAATCAGCGGTAGGCTTTGAACTCGGGGTCCGTTCGAGTGCGTCTGAACGGCTTCTGGATTTCATGTCCACTCCACAACACTGCGACAACGGTGACAACTCCGAGTCATATGTACGTGCGAACTACTAGAAAACGCGGCGTCCTCTCCGCTTGCGTGGTTTCGTTCAAGAATTTAGCTATCCGCCCTGTGAAAAGGGAAAAAGGCAAGAAAGCGTCGCGATCTAAAGTATACAGCCTTACAATACGTCAAGAAGTCCAATAGGGCCACTGTTTTAGATGGAGCAGAGGTAGTGTCTCTGCCTAACACGGAGACGTAAAGGGACTCCAAATGTATCAGAGTACTTTTTTTTAAGTAGAAGAAACGTCCTAAATACACAATTTCACTGGCGTAGGCAGATATATTTTACTTTTGCTTCCGCTGATTATATGTCCATACGCAGCAAAAAATTATTTTGTCTCCTATTATTGCTTTTTTAATTCAAACTGCACGAAGGAATTATCACTGGGACACTCTCGCATTCGTACTAATTATTGCATTACCAATTAATTTGCATAATATGTTTTTTTATCGCAGTACTAAATGAACAAATGAATTAGGCAAATACAATTGGTATAATTTTCTTTAAACGAAAGTAAGAACAGAGCCTACCAACTTTTCTAGAACTTTCTTGTAACAAATTTTCTTTAAAAAAAGTAAAAACACAGCCTACCAACATTTTTAAAACTTTCTTTTAACAAACTATCTTCAAACCAAAGTAAAAACAGGGCCTACCAACTTTTTAAAACTTTCTTTCAACAAACTTTCTTCAAAGAAAAGTAAGAACAGATCCTACCAACTTCCTTTCAACAAACTTTCTTCAAACGAAAGTAAATACGAAGCCTACCAACTTCCTTTAAACTTTATTTTAACAAACTTTCGTCAAACCAAAGTAAATACAAAGCCTACCAACTTCCATTAAGCTTTTTTTTAACAAACGTTCTTCAAAGGAAAGTAAATACAAAGCCTACCAACTTTCTTGTAACAAGCGTTAGTAGGAAGTAGAAGTACATAGGATGTTAATAAAGTTGACAGAAAGTTGGAAAAAAGTCCACAGAAAGTAAGTATGCATTTTTGTATGGGTTGCGACGGCCCGGGTGGCCGATGTGATAGTCATCGTTTGATGGTACTTACGCGGTGCTTAGAGAAAATGTGCTCCTTTTTTTGTTCGATAACGATCACTAAGCTCTTGGGCCTGTGCAACGCTATTAGCTCGCTGTAGGTTTCTTGCGGTGGGCCGTTGTTGATCACCGCAGTTTGGACCATGCGCGCTTTCTTTGGACCCGGCTCATGATAACCTATGGTACTCTCACCGCTCCCGCATCGGGTCACAGTGCACTGAAGAATGTGTTGATCACGTGCTGTAGTTCACCGCAATTCAGCACTACGCTGGACGGACTGTTGGTGCAGTCGATGAGGCGTGAACTGACACGAAGGAGCGCTTGCCTCAAAAGGTAAGTGTGGCGCCTAGCGCATTCTTATGGCTCGTGTAGTGTGCCTTGTCAAACGCAGCAGAAGATGATTAGTACAGCTACAAAACAATAAAAGTGATTCCCTAATGTTCGATGTCATAGTGTACACTTAGCAAAAGTTTCACGAAAATTACCCCGAGATTGATGTTGCTGAAAGCTTCATCTATTGTTTATTTGCTTTTCGTTATGAAGTATGACAGCGCCGGGCATCGCTTAATCTGAACTGCACAAAAATTCAAGCATTGAATGTCATGGCTTCCGTACGTGATTTCTCAGCAAGAAATTGTATGGACATTTCTAGAAGTACGTTGATGTGTTGCTTTCACAGCTAACGTCAACGCGCGATGGCATCCGAATGCTCTCGCTTCTGAGAAGATTTTAACATGTATGCAAATTTTTCTGCTTATAGATGGTCGCCAAGGCAACCTGTATTTCTTGTGTTTTGTGTGCTTTGTGTTTTCCTTCCGTTGACACGCTGAATTACCGCCTGTGAGGTAAAAATCAGATATTCAATTTGTCTAAACGGATGCAGCTTCATGTAACTGACTGTACGAGACCTTTTCCTAATTTAACGCGTTATTGTAAAATCACAAGTTCACAGTCTCAGCAGTGATTACAATAAGCTGAACATTTCTTAATGCTTAGGGGTGTCACACTTTCCTAAGACGGAGGCATCTCTGCGCCAAACAGGACTCTGCAGCACTAATGCATCCTGAACTGCACGACAAAGCATCTGATTTGCTTGCTCTGAGAAGGTGCGTACAAAACGGTCACGGCCACTTGTGTGTTCAAGGTTCTGTTCGTGTATTTGGTACGTGCCAGCTTCCTGAATCTCACGCAATATACAAATTCTTGCTGACATGAAGGAGCGACCATTTTACCACGTTACTAATGTTCAATTAAGTAATGAGAATGAAGTTCTGTTGGTGAAGATGTTTTAAAGCTGTTCAGAGATGTAGTTGCATAGGATTGAGAAAATGCACTAAAAATAGTTATTGCACTTAAGCTGCTTTCTTAATGGTTAGCAGTGAAAAATCCCTAACGAAACTCCAAGAGGGGCACTTGCTTTAGGCAAGTTTATTAAGATACGTTTCAGAAGCAGGCTTAATTGGCCGCAAAAAAAAAAGCACTGAGAAAAACTCGCTGATCTAAAAACATGTTAGTTTCTGCTGTTCCAAGTGTATTGCTTCAGTACAATGTGTCAATGTAAATAATGGTTAATAATGTATGCATAGAAAAATGTGGGTACTGAGAGAAAGCTTTAAGAAAGTGCTGCTGTCTTTCCAACACTGCCTTTCTATCTACGATTTTTGCAAAATATAAAGTGCACAGGCTGGCAGGTTTGAGAAAAAATGTTCAACACTATTGCTTTAGATTTCAATGCACCCACTTCACTATGTGCCCCTTGTACAGCTCAGCGTCAATTTTGAAGCTGATCTCTCATGTCAAATCAATCGCAGGTTGTAATAACGTTGTATCACAAACTGCGTGTTACGCATGTCAGTCAACCTGGGGCAGTGGTCACACGTGTGAGTATAACCGAAAGCTGGGTATTCTTTGCCCTTCTGCAAATGATGTGGGATAGAGATTGAACTGTGCTGTAGTAGCACCATCTCCCTCACCTTCTCCTCCTCACTATTCGGTCTACTTGCTAAAATGCACAACTTCTACAAGCTTGATTATGGCGTTGACCGCGGAACTTTGCTGATGTGAATTTCAGTAGTTTGTGGTAGCCTCAAAGCCATGTTGTACTTTGCATGCATTTTAAAATGGTCAATTTGAAATATGTAATTGGCTGTGGCATTCTCAGAGAAACAAGGCATCTTGTTGTGTATAATGCGTATATGCATTCTTCGCATTTTCTGGCACTCTTTCGAGCAGTAGCCCATAGGCTGCTCCCCGAAAGAGTAGAAGTATATATTTTCTCACTCAACAAAAGTGTTTTATGCATGCCATGCTCAAGCCGTGCGGTCTGACGATAGTTATAGCCGCTATGTCAACAGCTACACACTATTGAAAGCGGCAAGCCAAGGTAATAACGGACTTTAGTTTGACGTTTACCATATTATGGCTACCTGAGGTTTAGCCTTAGCCCTCTCTGGCGTAGACAGCATTAGTGCAAAGGGAGGCGTATGTCATTACCAAGCATTTAGGATAAGTGCATACTGAATAAGCATGTGTTAAGATATTGAGGTAGCGCTTTAATACCCCACACAAAGCTTAATTTCATTTTTATCTTTCCATTTACTCCTTGGAGCCCCGTTTCTCTTTAGCCGGTGCAGTTGCTTCACATTAGGGGAATCCCATTTATTTCTCTCTTTACAGTGACTCCTATCATTTAGTTTCATGTTGTTTGGTATACAAAGGCACTTTAAGCAAGGCCGAAAGTAACTGGTTAGAACGTGTACTAATATCTCACTGATTAAACTTATGGATTTGGCCTTAAAGGAACACTAAAGAGGAACACTAATTCATTTCAGATGCATCAAGTATTCTTTCATTTTGTGCCTATTTCCTGATGGGAGGTTATTTATAGAAGAGTGTATGAAAGTCAAAGCTTCATTTTCTACCAAATTTTGCACCAACCCATCACTGCCGCTACGTCAGGGGAACATTATGCATTCCAGAGTACTTTACTGTAGTTTGGCTGCTGCGGCTCAGTACATTGGCTCGAAAATTACTAAATTAAAATATTTGGCTCTTTCAGAAGGCTATATAGTGAATATTTCTCCAGAACATATTATTCGGGCCTTGGCAGCCATCGAGCAAGTGCGGCAACCTTATTGTGGTTTAGCCACCTTTATTTCATTCTTGTCTCTTTTCTGTGTTACCAAGCCTCCTCTTTTTGTAACTGCAGTCTTCTTCTTGTGTTTCGGAAGAGTAATATAATAATGCAGCTCAGATAAATATTTTTCCCTCTGCAGTGTCCCTTTAAAAAATTCCCTGAGTGATGGGCATGAGACAATGCTGCCCGAAAAATATTTTAAATGTCAGCGGTTTGTGTTGCCGTGTAATCACCAGTAGTGTCCGAGGTGCTCAGACATGTCACTGAACTTGCTCCTCATTTTCCGTAGTCACTAAGAAGCCATAAAGAGCATCTATTGGAAATGTCCTGCAGTAAACTATATCATACTGTGTTCTCTGAAGCTCTGGTAGACGACTGCAACAAAAAACACCGTCTTCTTCAAAGCATTTACAATGTGTCAGAGAGGTGTTGGCGATTCTTTTTACCTCAACAGTCATGGAAAGATTGATTTGCTGTGTTGACTGTGGCACAGTTATATCAAGCCTGATCTCTGTAGCTGACTGTATGCATATTTATTACTCAAAAATTGAGCTAGTTTTCGATGATGCTACCTTTTACAATACTGCAGAACTACCAGTTTGCCGAAATAGTGGAATCAACGTAACTATATTTTCTCTAAAAGAAAACTACTGTCTTGCACAGCAACTTGAGTAAGCTTTTTCAGCGCAATGGCAGGCTTAGGATGAAAGTTAAAAATTGAAACGCTTAAAAGTGTGCCGCATCGGAGGGCATGATTCTTGCTCCTTGTATCCATTGTACCATTCTATGCTCTCAGTGTTCCTTTCCATGCCATTCACAGTGCACACATACTAAAGTGATAAGGGACAGGCAAATGGAGAAATGCACAGCATGCAAAATCCAATAAGGGACACGCAGTGTGCTAAAGAGGACAGCGTTTGAACACTCTGTTTGTTGCTTATTTTTTGGTGTGTGTGCAATCTAAACACCGTGAAAATGACCTGTTACCAACTTCACCAAACTTCAGTTCTCGCGATTGATGTTTTTGTTCAGAAAACGCGCATATGTCATTAGTAGTGCTGGTGATATTTGCATGCATGAAAGAGAGGAATGTTTGATTCCAGAACAATTTGATTTGTTCTACATATGATAGTAAATTTGCCAGTCTTATATCAAGCATGGAATTGGGTTGAAAGATATTGTTTTGTTTTGTTTGGTGCCCTAGTGCATTCACCTTGTGCACATAATTCAAGCTTGGATGTTTTGATAAAAATTGGGCTTAAGTCATAGGAAGACAGTTGTAAAAGTGTAGTGAAAACCTCCGGATAGAGCTGCTGAGTTTGGGTACTGTGGACACCTATTGGTTAACCTTACTGATTAATGCTGTTAGGCTTATGGGTGATCTTAAACTGTAGGGCCTACAGGATGGCTAGCATTACAAAACACACTAAAACGACTAAGTATGCATGTCCTGCTATAGTTTAATAGTTTACCCAAGAAATTAGCACCTTTGCTTATATTACGTGGCAGTCTAGCCCAGTTTACTTAACCTGACTGCCTTCTATGCATGAGGACGGGGAGGACGGAAGCAGAGAAAAGGGACCTTCGAATGATGTTTTTGCACAAATGGCTCATACACTGCATTTTTCTTATTAAGCAGGCTTTGTTACTCAAAATTTTCTAAGGGCAAATATCAGCATTTCATTCCTGTTTATACCTAATAAGAATTGCTTTGTTCAAAGTGTCCCTTTTTATATTATACTCTTGGGGCCCAGCTCACTTGCTTTAATGCAGATGTGGCTGGGCCTGCAGAATAAGTGTAAGCAGACTACTGTATTGCTGATCAGTGCTGATCGCTACGTCTGAGTTGGTCCCACAACATCCAGGCATCACTCTGCTTTGCTTCATTGACAAGGTTGTGTGATATGGACACCTTGCACCACAGTATGTTTTGAGTTTTGACATATATGTTAAGAAGGCACAAGGTTTGGGCTTGGGAGTAAATACACTCGTGTTCTTTTATTAAAGTGCTCTTTTTTGCAGTGTTCCTCATCTACATGTTTTCAGAAGATTCTTACACTTCCTTAATGCGAACTCCTATGGAGCTTGTTTATGCCCTGAAGTAGCACTCTTTCTCCAATAAAAAAGCCTTAATATTGCACAATTAATAAGAAAGGTAAGGAGGTGACAAGACATAACACAGTCTAACAACCATCCAATTTTACTGCTTGCACAGCAATATAAATCGAGAGGCGAAAGAGCGAGAACAGATAAATCAATAATGCATGTTGCTCGCAGAACTGCGGGAAGGACACATGGCATGGCTACTATGACACTTGTTTTACAATGATAAATAAGCAGTCTTGCTATCTGATAATCCTCTGGAGGGAGCAAACTCGCAGATTCACTGTCACACATATAGGGAAAGGCTCACAAATCTTTCCAGCCCTATGCTCTTTATGCATTGCCACAGTTCCAGAGTTTTCAAACAAAATTATGCAAGTGAGCTTTGCAATACCAAGTGGCTACCATATAACCTGAGCATCAAATTACGATGTTTGCAAATCCAGTCATTTATACATTGGGCTGTTTCGCCGACGTAGTGTCTACTGCACGAAAGTGGTATTTTATATCCATCAATACCCCTGTGCTCTACGTACTCTTTTTGTATGCGTGTTTACAGGTAGTGGAGGGTCACCTGATACCAGAACAATTTGGTTTGTTGTACTCACGATACTGAATTTGCCAGTCTTAAATGAAACATGGAATTGGGCGGGAACATAATGTGGTATTTTGTATGGTGCCCTGGTGTATTCAGCTGGTTCAGGTCCTTCAAGCTTGTATTCTCTTCACAAAAATTGGGCTGAAGCCATAGGGAGAGAGTTGTAAAAGTGTAACGAAAGCCTGCTGGTAGATATGCTGAGTTGTGCTGCTGTGGACACTTATTGGTTATCCCTACTGGATAACGCTGTTAAGGTTATGGGTGCTTTGACGCTGTAGGACCTACAGGATGGCTAACATTACAGAACACAATAAAACGACTGTATAAATGCTTGTCTTGCTATGGTATCATAATTTGCCCACGATGTTACCACCTTTGCTTACACTATGTGGCAATCTGCTCTAGTTTACTCAACTTGACGGCCATCTATGCACGAGGAGGGGGGAGCAAAAGAAAGAAGGGACTTTCCATTATTGTTTTGCGCAGATGGCCTATACATTGGAATTTTCTTATCTTGCGGGCTTTGTTACCAAATACTTTCTATGGGCGAATATCAGCATTAATATCCTATTTATACCTAATAAGTACTGATTTGTTCACAGTGTCACTTCTTTATTATAATGTTAAGACTCTAAGCCCCCTTGTTGCAATGCAGGAGTAGCTGAGCCTGCAGAAAAAAGTGTAAGCAGACTGCTGTGTTGCGGATCAGTGCTGATTTCCTCGTCGGAGTTGGTCTCACAACATCCAGGCACCACTGTGCTTTGACAAGGTAACATGATACGGACACCTTGCACTTCCGTATCAGTTTGAGTTTGAGTTTAGATAAATATTTAAGAAGACACAAGGGTTGGCCTTGGTGATAATTACACTCGTGTTGTTTTTTATAGTGCTCTTTTTGCAGTGTTCCACATGCACACATTTTGAGAGGATGCTTACACTCCTTAAATGCAAACAGCCATAGAGCTTGTTTATGCCTTAACGTAGTACTCTTTCAGCAAGAAAAAGCCAAGAAAAAAGCACAATTCATAAGAACGACAAGGAGGTGAAAGGACATAACACAGTCTAACAGCTATCCAATTTCACTGCTTGCACAGCAATATGAAGTGAAATGCGAAAGGGCAAGAACAGATAAATCGGCAATTCATGTTGATCACACAACTGCGAATACAACACATGGCATGGCTAATATGACACTTGTTTGCATTGATAAATAAAAATTATTCCTATCTTGATATTCCTGTGGAGGGAAAGCCAACACGTAGATTCTTTGTCACACATATAACGAAAGCCTCACAAATTTCGCCAGCCCAAAGGTCCTTATACATTGCCAAAGTTGCATAGATTTCTAGCAAAATATTGCAAGGCAGTTGTGCACTGCCAAGTGTCCCCCAAGTGAACTGAGCATCAAGTTTACATGATTGCAAATCGAGTGATTTACACATTGGCCTGTTTTCCGACGTAGTATCTACTAAACAATAGCGGTATTTATTATCTATCAACATCTCTGCGATCTACGTACTTTTTTGCATGCTTTTGTCAAAGGTAGTGATGCATGCCTCTTCATTATTTACATGCCTACACAGGAAAGCAAGCTTTTGCCACGGCGAGAAAGAAGTGTAGGAAAAGCCGACGTGAGGCTACTTCTCTCAAAGCTGAGCAAGTTCGGTTTTTCGGTTTGGGTTTGCGTTCATTGGCTCGATTGTTTATGGAGCCCCATAGGAGTTTCTTGCTCAAACTAAGGCAGACAATCTTGTGGGATATGCTTGTGCACTTTATACAGTATACCAAAAGTCCAATTGTGGGCCTCATCTTTAAATGGAAGTGCACTAATGGCACCATTCACGGTGCAAATTATTCTCATTGAGCCAGGCAAGGCACCAGTGTTAATGTTTGTACCCTTGCCTAAAACAGCAGGTTTATGTTCAGTGTAGTTGTAGGAAGACATGTTAAACGTAATTTGGAGTGCGTCCATTTGCCTGAGGGCATAAATATTATTTTTCTTGCAACTATCCTGGGGGGGGGGGGGGGGGCACTAGTGCTTCCTTAGCATCAGCATCCAGTTGCCATGAAGTCGTGATTCACGAAAATTGTAAACAATGACCCTTTAGTTGGCAAATTGCGAAGTAGAGATCAGCTTTGATGCCCATCATTTTCTGTGGAGATATTTGTGGTGTGAGTAATTTCTTCTCAGCATCGTGAATTATATTTAGGCCCCAAGCTGACGCTACTGATGTCTTCAAAGGCAGACTTTTCAGGATATGTCTCCTGGCTTTGCAAGTGTGGTTGAAGAAAAGGTGGCACTCACAGGTAAATATTCTAGATGTGAGTGAAACTGGCAAATCTTGGTTGCATCGTGTGTTTAGTTGTGTAGGAGGTAAAAGTTGGATGAAAATTCATCTCGTCTCTAACGTCATGATAATCACTTGCTTGGTCAGTGACCATACCTTCACAAATCATGTTACGCAAGTAAATGAATTTTCGTCGAACACTTCACAGCGCTTTCTACCGAACATATTAACAGAACATTGTAACCGAGACTTCCTGCTTCATCTCAATGGCATCCAAAATAGAAATCTCCAAGTGCCACCTTACCTTGTAAAGCAAGCAAGCAAGGAGACTTGTAAAGCAAGTAATCTCAATCCAAAAAGCATGCATTTGAAGGCATCGGTAGTGTCAGCGTGCTGCCTCAAGATAATTCGGCTAGCTTGGAAGAAATTACTGCCAGCAAGATCTCACTGCTGACAGGAAATAGAGCGTTTGGAAACTCGGGGGTTCTTTTCGGGGAGGGAACTATACCAAATTATTATTTCTGTCTTCTGGGACATATAGTGTTGTGATTTCAGGGTGGAGGACGATAGATAAACTGTTTCCGCAGGCGAACTAGAAATAAAAAGATTTATACAATATATACAGATAGTGGATGATAGCGTACATGTAGCAGTAAGAGTGCATCTGGGCAGCTGGAAGAGACGGTTTTTCTCACATTGGACCAGTTCTCTTTTTTAGTACACTTGGCGACCCTCGTCGGTAAAAACCAAGGGGGGGGGAGGGTGCTGACGTCGCCCGCCTCGAATTCTTCATTTGGCACAGAGATTGCTGGGTGTTTCTTGAAGTCGCCTCGCGTGTCGTATTCTTGATTCGTGGCAAAGAAGTGGGAGCTCTCATCCCCTCGCTGATATGCACGGGGCGCACATAGTATGGCAGCTCCCGTCGCCTCGTGGTAGTCACGTGGCGCGACTATTATGGCACAACAGCACCCCTGTCAGTTAGGCAATGCATCCAGAAGGTGAGCTGTTGGGTGCGGATCGACGTATGCGATGTGCTGATTGAGTGACGTCTTTGATGGGGTTAAGAAAATGGCTTTGTCGCCCTTCTATCGGCGGGTCTTTGCTTGGGTGTGAGAAAGCTCGTGGTGTGACTGAAAATCAAGACCATCCACTCCGGTGAAATGGAGCACCCTTCCAATGTTCTTCACAACGCCGGACCAAACTCCACGAAAACAAACGCGCTAACCCCCTCTGTGCTCTCAACAGCACCATTACAGTTATTGTACTAAACACAAAACACGCACCCGATAAAGAGCCCGGAATGCAGACCTGCACAAATAGCGCCCTCAACTAGGATACATGGAAAGAGAATAAAGAGCTACAAAGAGTAGATTGCAAATCAATTTCTAACAGTCATTCGGGCTACAAGACACAGCTGAGGCGATCAAAGAAAGTTTATATTTTACCCTGTCTCGCTCTGAGGGAAATTTTGTCACTTGTCATTGGGTTTACCAACTTGCTGACATGCGTCCCATGACGGAAAAAGTGTTTCAACCTCTTTCCAGCATCCTGGCCAATAGAAAACTTGCGCTAACCTAGCCTTTGTCTTCTTGGTACTGAAGCGACCCGCCCAAGCATTCCCGTGTGATAACTCTAAAAGCTGTGGTCGATACTTGTCTGGCACGAGTAGCTGGTTGTACGTCCAACCATTGAAATCCTGATATTTCCGGTGCTTGAGATCTGACCTAGTGTAGAATGAGTTGTTCTTTCCGGCGACTCTTTCGTTTATATTAGCCTGTAGCACAGTTAGCGAGGGTCACTTTTCTGTGCCGCGATAAGCGCCTCTCGTTTAACACTACTAAGCTGCTCCAAGCAAAAAGATGCGGGACTAAGCTGTGAACCTTCCACTTCAGCCCTAAGCACCCTGTTTTTCCTAGTCTCGAAAGGCTCCTCACCCATTATCATTGATGCGGTAATTGATCCATTACAAGTCTGAGTTATCTGCTATTCATCAGCCGTATCTCCCGGCCTACACTGCCGCTGTGAGGACGTTACATTGCCAGTTTCCTCGTTTGAAAATTGGCTTTCACATTTCTTTGAGGGCGCGTGACCGCGATCGTGTTAATGCCATGCAAGCGAGACCGGTAGAAAACGACTGGCCCTCCTTTTCTAAAAGCTGCTCCGATTTGTTCGAAAAAAAGACATGAAAAGTGCTTGGCTATACTTGGACTAACGGCTGCCTCCGTTTGCAACATTTGCTACCCTGGCAACTGGAAAGCACGCGCTCTGCTTTTCTGAGACTTGTCTGATCCAGGTGCATTCGTCTGTATAGTCTCTGGGAGATACACAGGACGAATGAGTAACATCCACGGTGGCGGTGGAACCGCGAAGTGCCCTGCACACCTTCTTGTTTACCGCGGCCTCCATATATGGCTCGACCAGCTTCAGATTTTTGTCTAAATGGCCAATGCTGGCGAAAGTGATTTGCTCTTTGCAATTTGAGAAAATATGGCCATCCTGGTTACAACGGAAGCAGATAATTGGTCTCCGGGCCTCGAACGCGCGCTCTACGTCTGCCTTAGCTTTAGCGGCCCCAGCTGACTGGGCTGTTTCTGCTAGCCCTTCTCTCGCCACCTGAGCATTAGTCGATACTCCTTTGCTGAAGTCGTCGTTCGTGTATTTCGTATTCGGCGAAACTGGGTCGCGAGAGGAAAGCGGCTTTACAGAATAGTGCCTTTTCTCTAGCATATCTTCCTGAATTGGTTTTTTTCTTGAAATTTCACCGCGTGTAATATTCCTCCGCGAGCTGCACTGCCTTCTCTAGGTCTACCTCTGGGAGCCTGTCCTGCAGTCAAAGTCTAACTTCTTCTGGAAAAACTCGATACAACTGCTCCAGTGCTATGCATTCAAGCACCTTGTCGTGGTTGCCATACTCTTCTGTACTTTTGAGCCACCCTTTTAAATTAGACTTCACCCGTACGCGAACTCAATGTGCGACTCGCTTCCCCTTTTTGCCCTTCTAAACCGTTGTCAAAATACCTCGGCAGAGAGGCGGTCTTTACGAAGAAGCGCGGCTTTTACCTTTCCATAGTTCTCGTAGTCTTCTTTAGACAAGCGTGCGAGAACTTCCGCGGCCTCTCTTGGGACAACTGAAAGATGTTTTTCACAGCATAGGCTTTCGAGAAAAAGTGTGATATCACCGCTTACTATGTACGGTAGCGTCATATCCTGTATTCTCACTTTGGGCATTTCATCTCCACCGGAAAGGGAACTTGAAGGCGCCCAGCTGACTGGAATTTGCTCTATTTCCAGTTCTCTCATTAAAAAAAAATATTCTCGCTCTTCGCGCCTTTATTCTCCTCTCCCTCCTCGCGCCTTTTTTTTCCCTCTGCCTTCTCGAGCCCTTTTCTCTCCTCTGCCTCCTCGCACCTTTTCTGCTCCACTTCGCACATTTCTTCTTCCTTGTGCTCTCAAACATTTGTCCCCAAACCTCTGCAACTTCCTCCTCAGTTGCCTCTTGGGCCCTCATAACATCCAGAATGGTTTTCTTTCGCCTTGCCGCGGCAACCAAAAAGCCCATCCCCTGACAATCATCAAGAATGTCCTGTATCCTGAGCTTCTCCATCGCAATCTGGCGGCTCGTCTCCGGTTTTGCTTCTGAATTATCTTTGCTTCCGAAACCGGAAATATATGCAAGGCCTGAAGCGAACTAAGACAAAACCACTACAACCCTTTCAGAAACTTGAGGACTGGTTCTTAGCATTTACGTTTGCGAGAAAGGTCTGGTGGTGCGAAAGGCAAATGTCGGGCACTCGCCCCTCCAAGTCAGCTGGCACTGGTGGTCCTCGTAGATGCAGTTGAGCGGTGTAGTGGGCGTTATCTGGCTTCGAATCCCACAGCTTGCCATCCACTCTTGTGCCTTCGGGGTGGAAGACCAAAGACGGACTCTTTCCGCAGATGAAGAAGCAACAAAAAAATTGTACAATATTTACAGATAGTGGATGACAGCGTAGAGGTAGCAGTAGGAGCGCATCAGACCAACTGGGCAGCTGTAAGCGACTGTCTCTTCTCACAATAAGCCGGTTTTCGGTTTTAGTCCCTTTGGTGATCCTCGACGGCAGTAACCAGGTGGGTCAGGGTGATGACGTCGCCGTACCGAATTCTCGATTTGTCGCGGAGATGGCTGGGTGCTTCTTAAGGTCGCCTCGCGTGTTGAATTCTTTATTCATCATGGGGAATTGGGAGCTACCATCGCCTCGTTGATATGCACGTGGTGCACGTAGTATGGCCCAAGAACAGCTAAATGTCATCTTCACGGCGACACTAAAGGCCCACCTGTGGGGACCGTTTAAAAAAAACGATGTATTAAAACCAAAAGAGCCCATTGAAACCACAACGATATCTTGAGGTTGGCTTCCTACAAGCCCAGTAAACTAGCAACTGCCATTCCGCACAGGGATCAACGATGGCAATTCACCTAACCCTAACAATAGTCACCAATACCGTGGAACGTGCGAACCGTGAGGTCTTTGTGACGCAAGACCACGAACTTAAAGGGACCCTGAAACGATTTTGACGATTTTATACAAACGTACTGAGTCGTTAGAGTAGGTCCTTCTGATCATTAATTGACACATCTTAGTGCTCATCGCAAAGCGTGTAATTTATTATAAGGTTTTAAAAATGCACATCGCTGCCTATCGCAGCACGCTGCTGGTCGGAATTTTAAGCCTCCCCTACACATATGACGGAAATCGCCCATATGACGTCAGTAGGGCGAGCTCTCCGATTGGCTGACCAGGGCGCGTGATCGATAATTTTTCCAACTTTATGGTAAACAAATGATGTTTGCAATAGTTGGAATGTTAGTTAATTTGATTTTATAGAAACGAAGTAACCAAAAGAGAATACACAAGACCAATTTTTCAGTGCGCTTAAGCACTTCCGGCACACAGAAATTGTCGTCTGCTTGTGTTACAACGTGCTCCGTCTTTGACGATAGCTCCGCGGTCAGTGTCGGTCTGTCTTTTCGCGAGCGCTATGATTCGATTTTGTTGCGTTGTGGACTGCAAACGTAGTGACTGGCAATATGTTAAGTTGTGACATCGTGTCCTTCTGCAAGCCGGTAGACGAGTGGGCTGGCTGCAGCGCATTGTACAGCCGCTATCTGATTGGCGCCAGGATATGCGCGACTGCGGCCGTCACTTTACACCGCAAGATTACTAATGCAATAGCGTTTCGCGAGTCCAGTCTTAGGGTAAACGCAAGCGCAAGGTGACAGGGCCTGGCCGTGTCCCCTTGCGTGTCGTTTCAGGGGACGAACAGAAGCGCAAATGTGAATGGTGTCCACGGTGCAGCCACCTGGTGGCATAGAGCTCAACCACACACAGTAGCAGTAACAAACTGTATACTTCGTTGCTGCTGCTGTAAATTTTTAGCAGGAGTGTAGTCGTTAACATGTTGTTTTTGTAAATGTTTGAAATGGTTTACACTTGGTTAGAGCAATATTATCTCTTTGGCTGGTAAAGCTCTGTGCCAACGGGTGGCTGGACCGTGGAGAACGATGAGGCAGCTCACGTACATCTACGCTAAAGTTCCTTCATCAGCTTGAGTTTACGCCTTCACCGTCCCGTCGAAATATTCTGCTAGTGTGTGATTACCGGAATACCAGACACGTTCGGCGCTACGACAGAATGCTCGCAACGCCCGCTGCTTCGATAGCTCTCGCTTGGGGTTGATGGCCAAGCCTCTAACGGAGACGTTTCGCGTGGGCGGGGGCGGGCTCCAAAACAAACAGAAGTGGACGATGTGACGTGGCATCGTGACGCAGAACCAGTGAAGGCGAAGCTTAGCCCCGATCGCCGGGGAACGAGTTGAGGAGGAAAAGCATGGCTAGGGAGGAGGGTAACTTCTAATCGCTTGTAGCTCCATTATTACGTAACGCTTCACTTAAATTGTGGTGCGAATATTATACTTAAGCTGTACCCTACGCGTTTACTAAATTTGTCTGAACCATTTCGGGGGCCCTTTAACATGCCAGAACAGGAGCTCTGTTGGCTTGACTTGGGTCAGTGACCATAATTTAATTATTATGAAACAGCATGCATTACCAATTTCAAACTCAGGTTAATGTCTTCATGGGTATCATATTGTGGACAACAGATGAAGAAAGGTCCAGTGGGACTAGTGATCCTGCCCAGGAGTCTGTGATGTCAAGAAGTGTGAAAATCATTTGTATAGGTTAGAAATCGTAAAGCAAACTTGTGCTGTCTCTTGAAACAATACCATGCACTTTAAGGTGTGGTGCCAAATTTTTTAGGTGTAATGAGCACCTGCACTGCACATATAATTTAGTTAAAAATAGAGTAAGGCAGAATGGTCGATATAACACTTATGAATATTATTTCCGCATAAATAGATATTTGCTCAAATCCTCTGATGATTTATTATATTAGGAAGTATGAAATTTTGTTAAATGTAGCTGCTGTGAGATGATTCTGTATAAGCATTTGCCCTGTTGCATATACTATTTTCCCTAAGTAAATTAAATTCTGGAGTTTTATCTGCCAATACCAGAATATGATTATGAAGGATGCGTTAGTGGGGCACTCCGGATTAATTTTGGGCACTCGGGATTCTTTATTGTACAACCAATGCAGCTTATGTTTTTTGCATTTTGTCAGCATTGATATGTGGGCATTGTGGCAGGGATTTTGTCCTGCGCCATTTACCTTAGCCGTGCAAAGTCAAAGCTGTTGCTGGTAGAGGGCTAGTTTTCATATAATTTAGTTTGCTCGACCTGTTTGTTCTACTTTTTGAAATTACATTTAGGGCTTGTTACTTATCTTGTTTCGATAATAGTAATTATTGTTGATGAGACAGTGTTTCTCTTTTACGGTAGTAACTGGTTCCAGTGGTTAGCTAATGCGACAGGTTATTCTACCACATTAATGCGTGTTCCGTTAGAAATCATGAACGCTGGAGCAATTTTACCTATGTGAATGTAGAGAAAACTGATTTTGCCTATGCGCTAACTTGTTGCATAAGTGAAAATAAATTGTTGGCTTTACTTTTTCAGGTGCCCTGCAAACTCTGACTCAAGGAACACATTCCAATGGTCATCTGTCAGCAGACTGGGTGTATGAAAGTACCATTGGAAAGTCCAATAAACCCCTTGTGAGATGTATGACAAGCTTGTCCTTAAATTCAGAGGACATCACTATTATTGAAAACTTCAATGGCAGTGCAAAAGAACTTGTGTAAAGTAGATTCTTTTATTTAGGAACACAAGCGTTTGCTTCGTCTGATATTTTTACCTCAACATTAGTCTTTACCGTAGAATTGTGAACAACCCATTACAGCAAGAGAACACTGCAGTAAGGCCAGCACAAGTGATTTATGCATGTAGTACCACTTACAAGAATTCCATTTGAAATATTGTAGTAAATGTAAAGGAAGTGAGAATATTTTTTAGGGTTCATATACTGGCCGGTCGCACAAGGTCGTTCATCTTGTATGTACTTAGCTCGTACAAACTCATTCAGGCTGTATGAGAATCTCGTTCATTGGCAAGAACGCAATCTCATACACACGTGCAGTACGACAAATCGTTCAGTCGAAGACAAATCGTACAGTCTATGGAGCAATAATAGCGTACAAGATTTCTTGTAGATTCTCGTTCACATTTTTTATTACGGATAAATCATCCATTTTGTATCAAGCTCGCATTTTGGACTCTGACGATGCAATCTGTGGTCCCCAATACGACGACCATGTGTCGAAGATGATTTAGAGTAGCTTAAGCATTTACGTATGGAATGTAGCTTCATCAAAACGATATTTGTTCCGCCGCTATAATTCGAACCGTGAGACCAGGTGTTGTGTATCTAATACATGCGCCCATTGCGCAAGCGCCTGGGTCTTTTTCGAGGTGCATGGTGGCATTTGTTTCCATGTGCAGTGAAAGTCGTGGCCCACACGCAAATAATTAAGTGGGCGTCTGTGAGGCGTACACGTACACGCGCAAACAGTACACGAGCAAACACGTACACGAGCAAAAGAGTACACGACTAAACACGCACAGACAGATCCATTACCCGAGGTGGAATGAATGCGTGCGATTTGCAGTAAGCGCTGCCGGTAGGTGCCTTGATCTCTCGAGAATACGAAAAGCAGCCAGCGCTTAACTAACTTATCCATGTATGGAAAACGATATGTTGGTTTCTTTATTGAGACAGAAAACCATTTATTCATCGCATCGTCGTAATGCGTGTTGTAACACTGTCCCTAGGGTATAGATATCTCGCCGGGGAAGACCACTGGCTATGACGTTGTTGTACTGAGTTCGAGGTCACTGATTCCCTTACGGTCGTGGTGGCCATATTTGGATGGGATAGAGATAAAAAAAGAACACCCGTCTATTTACAAGCAGGTGCACGGCAAAAATTCACAGGTGGTCAACATTGATCCAGAATTCTCATCAATGGCACGCCTTATCTTCATGTTTTGATTTTCATACCTGAAACCCCCTGAGCTCGATTTCAAGTCATAAATAAGCTAATTGGATAAATCATTACATACGCACCAGAAGCAAGAGCAACATTCAGGTACGCGTCTATATACAGTTTGATTTTTTTTTTTCATGTATACCAAGCAGCTCAGAAAGTAAACGATGATTGGGCGATATCTACAGCGTACTGGGAGGGCCACAGCGCAAATACACATGACAATGACGAAAGGAGACAAACACGGAGCGGTGTCTGTGTTCTCTCACCACTGCCGTCTTTGTTATCACTGTTTTCGCAAAGTTCGTCAATGTACCCACGGGCCCAGTTCAACACGATTCTGAACACACTCCTCTGCCCATGCAAAAATATATGGCTACGGGGCGCGTCATTACAGCAGCAACCTTACCATTCGTTTCTTTGTGGAAGCTAGCGCTTTGATACGCTTGTTGCATGCGGTACTTCGCATAATATTTAATAGAAAAGTGAGGATTATGTCCACCATACACTCATGGCCACTAATGCGTTGAGACTCTCTGTGACATTGTACTGCCCTCGGGACTGGGCCACATAGAAAGGACGCGCACGGCATCGAGGGTTATATAACACTGCTATAGTATTGAACAATTTTGTGTGGCATTGAGGGGAAGCTACAATGAGGGAGCTTCCGTACGAGTTGCTGCTACAAGTAGCCTCACCTAGTTTGCGTGCACTTGTGGTTTCTTTGAACAGACATTGGGAGGCAAGTAGCTTCCGCTCGCGGCACTTCGCATAGCAAGAATTGTTAAAGTGAGAGTTACCTCCCCTATGTCATCTTTGCCGTCAATGCGTCGAGACTCCATATGATATTGTACTGCCATCGGGACTGGGCAACATAGAAAGGACGCAGACAGCGTCGAGGGTTAGGTAACACTGCTATACTATTGAAGAACCTTCTGTGGCAAATGAAGGGAAAGCTACAGTGATGGAGCTTCTGTATGAGTTGTTGCACCATGTAGTCTTGCTTACCTTCGCGGCGCTTGTGGTTTATTTTAACAGATACTGGGAGGAAATCAGCTCAGGTTCCACGTGCAGCACATCACATAGCAAGAATTCGTAAAGTGAGAGTCACGTCCGCCATACCGTCATCGGAATGCGTTTAGACTATATGAGACATTGTGCTGCCTTGGGGAAAGGATCGCATTGAATGGACGCGCACGGCGTCGCGGGTTATCTGACACTGCTATACTGTTGAACAACCTTCTGCAACAATAAAGGAAAGGTACAGGGACGGAGCTTCCGTGCGAGTTGTTGCGCCTTGTGCACTTGCCAAGCTAGGCGGTGGTTCTGATTTCTTTCAACAGATACTCGGAGGCAATAAGCATAACCTCCTCGTGCGGAACTTCACATAGCAGGAATTGTAAAAGTTAGAGCTACCTCCACCATACCCTCATCCCTACTCATGTGTCGAGACTCTCTCTCCCATTGTATTGCCATAAGGATTGGGCCATATAGAAAGAACGCGCACGGCATCGGGGGGTTAATACTGCCTAACTGTTGAACAACTTTCTGCGGCAGTAAGGAAAAGTTACAGGGACGGAGTTTCCGCACGAGTTGTAGCGACAAGTAATCTTGCCTAGCTTGGAGGTACTTGTGGCTTCATTGAACTGGCACTGTGACGCAATCAGCTTACCTTTCACGTGAGGCATTTCGCATAGCAGGAATTGTAAAAGTGAGAGTTACCTTCCCCATACCGTCATCACCGCTAATGCGTCGTGACTCTCTGTGACATATTGCTGCCCTCGGGATGGTCCAAATATAAAGGACGCGCATGGCTGCGCTGGTTATGTCACACTGTATCGTACTCAACAACCTACTGCGGCAATGAAGGGAAAGTAAGACGGAAGGAACTTCCGTACGAGGTTGGTTGCGCCCAGTTGTGTTGCGTAGCTTGGTGACGCTTGTGGTTTCTTTTTACAGGTACTGGAAGGCAGTCAGCTTAGCATCCACGCGCGGCACTTCGCATAGCGAGAATTCTTCAAGTGAGAGGTAACTTCCCTATATCCTCTTTGCCACTAATGCGTCGAGACTCTCGGTGCCATTGTACTGGCCTAACGAATGGACCACATAGAAAGGACGCCCACGGCATCGCGGGTTACGTAACACTGCTGTACTGTTGAACAACCTCCTGCTCCAATGAAGGGAAAGTTACAGGGATGGAGCTTCCGTCCGAGCTGTTGCACCTTGTAGCCTTGCCTAGCTTGGCGGAGCTTGTTGTTTCTTTTCACACATACTGGGAGGCAATCAGCTTAGTTTCCACGTGCGGCACATCGCATAGCAAGGATTGAAAAAGGGACAGTTACCTCCATATTACCCTCATCGCCGATAACGCATCGAGACACTATGGGACATTCCCCTGCCCTAGAGAATGGACCACCTAGAAAGGACGCGCACGGCATTGCGGGTAATGTACCACTGCTATATATTGAACAACCTTCTGCTGCGTTGAAGGGAAAGCTACAAGGAGGCAGTTTCAGTACGAGTTGTTTCGCCAAGTATTCTTGCCTTGCTTAGCGGCGCTTGTGGTTTCTTTGAACAGATACTGGGACGTAATTAGCTTGGCTTCCACGTGCTGCACATCGCATAGTAAGAATTGCAATAGTGAGAGTTACCTCCACCATAACCTCATCGTCGCTAAATCGTGAAGACTATCTGTGATATTGTACAGCACTCGCGACTTGACCGCATAGAAAGCACGCGAACGGCATCGTTTGTTATGTAACACTGCTCTCCTATCGAACAACCTTCTGCAACATTGAAGGGAAAGCTACAAGGACGTTGCTTTCGTATGAAATGTTGCGCCGACTAGCCCTGCCTATCTTGGTGGAGCATGTGGTTCCGTTCCACACATACTAGGAAGCAATCAGCTTAGCTTCCACGTGCGGCACATCGCATAGCAAGGATTAAAAAGGGGAGAGTTACCTCCACCAGCATTTCACCATCTTCCACGGCGCTAACGTGTCGAGACTCTCTGTGACATTGCCCTGCCCTTGGGACTGGACCACCTAGATAGAATGCGCATGGCATTACGGATAATGTAACACTGCTACAATATTGAACAACCTTCTGCGGCATTGAAGGGAAGCTACAAGGAATCAGCGACCGTACGAGTTGGTGCGCCAAGTAGTCTTGCCTAGCTTAGCGGCGCTTGTGGTTTCATTGAACAGATACTGAGAGGAGTGGTCGAGCGCACTCTTCGGTTATTATGCGATGCTTTTCGACGGGGGTTTCTCGAATCCTCGATGACGTCGAAAAGCAGTCTTTGTATCGTCGAAGCACACTTCTGAGCTGTTGCTTCTTAATCACGGGGAGACTTGGATTTATGTCGAAGTCTGGCTCGGGAACTACGGTCGTCGGGGTAGATGCAACAGAATCCGAGAGGACAAACGCATCGCTGGTTTCCTGAAATTCCTCGACGTATGCGATCGTCGTGCCCTTGTTGATGTGCTTGAACTCCTGGCTGAAGTTTGTCAGCAACACCTTCGTGTTTCCTCCGTGCGGTCGAGCGATCCCTCTTGCGACGCAAATTTCACGGTCGAGCAGTAGACGTTGGTCGCCTTCGATGACGCCTTCTACGTCAACGGGTGTTTCGGGGCCGACCGAAATGACAATGCTGGAGCGAGGCGGGATGCTCACTTGATCTTCGAGCACCCTCAAGGCGTGGTGACTATGAGGGCTCTCCGGCGATATCGCTTGATCTTCCGACAGCGTTATTGACTTCGACTTCAGGTCGATGATTGCGCCGTGTTGGTTCAGGAAGTCCATGCCGAGAATGACGTCTCGTGAACACTGTTGGAGGATAACGAAGGTGGCAGGTTAAGTCGGGTCATGAACAGTAATTCTTGCCGTGCAGACTCCAGACGGCGTGATGAGGTGTCCTCCAGCGGTTCGAATTTGAGGGCCTTCCCACGTAGTCTTAACTTTCTTCAACTGGGCGGCGATGTGTCCACTCATGACGGAGTAATCAGCCCCTGTGTCGACTAGGGCAGTGACTGGGTGGCTGTCGAGAAGCACGTTGAGGTCGATGGTTCTTTGTCTGGCGTTGCAGTTAGGTCGTGGCGTAGGATCACGGCTGCGTCGTGTTGAACTGAAGTTGGAACGTCGCGTCATCAAGTCGTCGTTCGTCGGTGTAGTCTTGCCTTCCTGACTTCGTCGGGACGGCGGCGTGTATTTGCGCCGTCGAGGTCGTTTCGTCGTCGTCTTCGTCGGCGGCGGAGGATCTTCGTCAGTTCGACGAACAGCAACCGCACCTCCATCGGTTGCTGCTTTTAGTTTTCCGGATATGGGCTCGCTGACCGGCTCCGGGCTGGGCCAGTGTATGGTCGGCGCTGCGGCGACAGGTAGCGGCCTGGTGATGGCGAACGGGACGGCCGTCGAGGGCTCCACTGAGTAGCGGCGAGGTAATCGGCGATGTCACGTGGGCGCTCGCCAAGCTGTGGACGCGGCGCGTTGAAGGCGAAACCTCGCAGTCCCATCTCCCGGTACGGACATCGTCGGTAGACGTGACCCGCTTCTCTGCAGTGGTGGCAGAGCGGGCGGTGGTCAGGAGCACGCCAGATGTCCGTCTTCCTCGTGTAGGTGCGCTGGGCGACGGGTGGTCGTGCTGGCGGCGGCGGCGGCGGACGACGAAACTGTGGCGTGACAGGGCCCTGGCGCGGTCACGGAGGGGGTCCTTGACGGCGTGCGACGGCGGCGTAGGTCATCGCTTGCGGCTCACGCTGCGGCGATTCAGGGGCTACTCCAAGTTGTTGTTGGAGTTCCTCACGCACGGCGTCGGCAATCGAAGCCACTTGAGGCTGTGATGATGGGAACAGCTTTTGTAGCTCCTCCCGCACGACAGCTCGGATAGTCTCGCGTAGGTCGTCGGCGGCCAGTGACTGAACTCCGGTGTAGTTTGTCGAGGTCGTGCGACGGTCGAATTGCCGGTTTCGCATCCCGAGTGTCTTCTGGATGCTGGTGGCCTCGTGAAGAAACTCGTCGACGGTCTTCGGTGGGCTTCGTACCATTCCGGCAAAAAGTTCCTCCTTCACACCACGCATCAGCAGGCGGACTTTCTTCTCCTCGGGCATTTCAGGGTCGGCGTGGCGGAAGAGACGGCTCATTTCTTCCGTGTAGATCGCGGTCGTCTCATTAGGTAGCTGCACCCGGGTTTCCAATAGCGCTTGGGCTCGTTCTCGGCGTACGACGCTTGCGAATGTCTGCAGGAAGCCGCTTCGGAAAAGTTCCCAGGTCGTTAGGGTGGCTTCTCGGTTCTCGAACCACGTGCTGGCCGCGTCTTCCAATGCGAAGAAGACATATCGCAGTTTGTCGTCGCTGTTCCAGTTGTTAAACGTAGCGACTCTCTTGTACGTCTCAAGCCAGCCTTCCGGGTCCTCGAAAGTTGAACCACGGAACGTCGGAGGCCCCCTGGGCTGCTGTAGCACGATGGGCGACGCCGGGGCTGCCATTGGGGTGGACTTGGTGGCAATCTTTCTGGTCGTCTCAGGCAAAAGTCCGTGCTCCGGGGGCAGTTGTTGAAGACGGCGGCTTGCTCGATAGTCCGGGACTGTGTTGGTGTTATCTTTGCGTTCCGGGCTTGGATCACGGCTTGTCGGGGGCGTCCGGTATATGGACCAAAAGCACCTCCACCAGATGTCACGTGGTGGTGACGTTAAGAACACAGCAGCAAAACTGCGATAGACAAAACTAACTTTTATTGGGCGAACCTGTGCCCACAAAACAGGTTACACTTATAGCACAACGATAGCGGCGAACACGGTCGGCAATCGTCGAAAATCTGATCGACGCGTCGGCTCAATAGGCTCGTCGGCTTTTATACACAATCGTCGAATGTTCCAGACTAATCGTTGGGACCCGCGTGCCTTCCATAAAGTTCTACATCATTCGCGTCAGGCGAATAAATCAGATAACACAAGGTTCGGCAACAACAGACTGCGGATAGAAGCATCGATAACTTTCCAGAAACTTCGGATACATGCAAGCGCGTTCCGCGCTGTGCGATAAGATTTGTTAGGCGGTGAAACCTGGTCGCCCGATAAATATAAATACACGTGTCAATATAGGTGTGAATACTGGAGGAAGTACACTGTCGTAAGCTATTATATTTGCTGAGGCAACGCCATCGGGGCCGCAAGAGAGGGGAGGCTTCAAGCATTTATGTCATTCGCGGACGAGCTTTTCATCAAACAACAAAACACTATATAGATGTAGGAACCGCCGTTTGCTGTTTACTGACTCCAGCATACAGACCTTCACCTTTACCTAAGGAGCAAAATGGGCAGCAAAACAATCCGCGACTGCTTGGACTTCCACTGCTCTAGAGTCAAGCTGGCGGAAACACTCTCCACGTATATAACAGCGCTTACGGATGTACTTCCCAAATTCCTCTGGCTGGACGGAGGCACTTTTTTCCAAGAATGTAATACATGAGTCTTGATCCCGCTTATAGCGGCGGTTTACAGATAATCAGGAATAAAGCGGAATTCTTCTGTCCACTCATTAGGCACAGGAATTCTTGATATTTGATGCGCGCAATCTTTATGTTTCAGGGCAATTATGAGTTGAGAGGAGAACCAGTGGGGATATTTAGAGCGTTTAGGTATGTACTGGGGAATGTAATTCCGCATACTGTTCAAAACAATCTACGAAAACTGATCTACTTGGTCATCAACATTGGTTTGGTCTGTAACCGATAACTAATCTCTGGTGGGCAAGAAACCTAGAAACCAAGATAATCACCACCCTTAAAATCAAAGTGAGATGAGTCATTTATGCCATTGAAGGAGACCTGCCTCAGGGCTGACACAGAGGCAGATATCTTAAGTGACGGATGAAACTTATCGGGACACACAAGGGACGCAACAAAACGAGAGACATCCAAAACTTGAGCATTCGAAATGCAAAAGTCGAAAACGTTGCCACATGAATTGACAATGATTGACAATGACAACAACCTATGCAATGAGTGCAATGACAATATATAAGCAGGTTCCAATCAATTCTAGGTGTACTAAAATCACCAAGAATGATTACCCTGTGCTTACTATGGGAAGATATTGCTCTTTCAATAGAAGAGATAACTTCATCGAACAAACATGGCAAATATTCCGCTGTACATAGAAAGATCCAATAAACAATTTTTCGCAACGCGCTAAGCTGACTTCTAGCCAATCGACTCCTGTACACTTTCAATGTCATTGCGCCGAACACATCTCAGTAATTTGTCAACAGCTACTAGTACGCGAACACCTTTTTGTTGACATCCACAGAAGCCCTGGTCGTTGACGTGGACGTTGTAGTATGATGGAAAGACGTCTGATGAGGAAATTTCACTGTAGAGCCAAGTTTCAGAAATAACAAAATAGGAACTGAAGAACAAATAATTGTAGAAAAATTCATGCCCTGTGGTGCGAAGTCCACGAATGTTTTGGTAAAAGCTTTCCAAATTACAAGCCATTTTGATCCTTGGTGATTATCTCGGAAGCATGAAGCATGTCGTCATGTAGCAGCCCACGGAACGGCTTAAACAGGCATCCCATTGGCCACATTGACGGGTCTTTCAGGCACTAAAAGCTTCATCATCCACGGCTACTTGAAAGGAAGAATACGTGTGATATTTTGTTCTAACATGGCAGGCAATGGGAGAAACACCCTTCAAGTGCTTCGTCAGTCCGGAAAAGGTTGTTTCAGTGCTTAAATTAGAAACAAAAATAGCCTTAGATGGTTGTCGCTGTTGAGCTACACGCAATCTCAAAATTTTTAGGGCTCCAACGGAGGCAGAGCTGTCGTTTTTTTTTTTGTGTGTGTAGTCTCGGGGGCATTTTAAGTCGTAGGAACGAAATCACGTGGGAAAACGGCGGCTCCTTGTTCTGTAGGGCGTAGAAACACAGGTATATCTTGTGCAGGCGAGGCAAGAGTAGAAGAAGTAGAAGACCTTCCGGAATGGACAAACGCCTTCCCAGGCCTGGCAGTGCATGACGCAAGAGCTTGTCGAGCAGGCTACAAACCTCTCGAACGCAGGTGCTGACTTGGCTCTGTTATTCCACACCATAGGAGGGGACGTTACGAAGGCGTTCGTTCTCCTCTCGCAGTTGGGAAACTTCGCTGCTAAAGAACTCGGTTCCCTCTGGTGCGTCGAGAAGGAGGCAACGCGGACCGGTCATGCCGCCGTCAAGGTCCTCTTGTGGGGCATAAGAGGGGGAAATTGTTTGGAAAAAGGAAAGCTGCAAGGAGCACGCCGTGGGATCGCTGTGACTAGGCTTAAAACCCTGCTGTTTTAAATCACACATATTGCAGCAAAAGGAGTGCGATCAAAACTTCAAAAGCTCCAGTCTATCGTCTGGCCAGATCAGACACTTCGTATGCAGACGCTTTTCACAGTTTTCACAGCAATAGAACTGCTGTTTACCGTAAAAAGGGCCTGAGCAGAGCAAGCATGCGTACTTACTGGGCGCCATGCTGTGGCACTACCACTACTACGACTACAGCTACTACTACTACCTATAATAATACCTATATATACGTAGATGCACCGATTGAGGTGAAACACACCACAGCTTCGCTTCTTGTCCTCTGTTACGTATTCGACGGCTAGACGCCAAGGGCGGCAGGACGACCGGCCCAAGGAACAGACGACCAACGCAGCGCCAGGAAGACAATGATGTTTATTCGTTCGGCGACGCGCTTTTTGAGCGCTAAGCAGCCAATCAGGGAGTGGCAAAAGAAAGGAAGATATTGTGGCAACCGGGGGCAATCTTATCTGTAGATTACAATGGAGAATGCGACCAGCACCGCGAATGTTACACCTCTTCACAGAGTAGAAGGGCTGATTAATATTTTTAATGATAGTCTGCAATTTTCTCATTCACACCTTTCCCCCGTATATAATATTTGAGCAGCTGATTAAATAAAAGCTAGTCCTGTACCTAGGAGAAAAGCCAAAAAATAAACTTTACTATATATGGAAATTGAAAGCAAGAAAGCCAACCCAGCTTATTTTCTTGGAATAATGCTGTTGACAAATATCCTTGTACCACGTGGCTACATGAATTATTCTCTTGCGTGCTATCGTGCTTTCGGACCGCCTAACTACGACGTCTATATTGCCCTGCCACGTGTTATCGAAGTCCTGTTTTTATTAGGCTTGGCTGGTAACGTTGCAGCAACTTCAACACATCCTCTTCTCACTCTTACGCCCCTTCGAGTCCACAAGCCTTTTTTTCCTAATAGAAAAGCATTTGGGGGGGGGGGGGGTGTAGTACTGACAGCTTCCCGAGCACTCATCAAGCCTGGTCAAATAATAGAAAATCAATGGGTGTACAAATGAGACAATGTGACGCTGTTCCCTCATCGAAATAACGCAGACTACACAAGTACATGCCGTTGAGTGGACTGTAGGCTTTCTCAATTTCACTTGGGTAGCTCAGCTCCCCGTACGATGAACATTTCATGCAGACTGACACTTTCTGCCAGTCTCCAGTTAAAGCCATGACATCTAAAGTTTAAAACAAATTGAGGCCTCCCAGTGCGGGCCGCATGACATTGTACCCGGCTGCTAGCTGCCACTTTGTAAACCCAACCCCCGAAGGACACAGCGCACTTTTTGGATGGTTGGCAACCGATGTTCCGAAGAAGCCAGTAGGCCACCTCACAACCGCTACATCTGCGTCTGGTGCTTGACAGGTGTTTCAGCGAGCGACGCCCACAAAGGAAAAAATTGCAAGGCCTGTTGTTGACTGCCGCCGGTTTTTAATAATTACGAAACACTCAACTCACATTGCTTTCAAACATATATAGGGACTCACGGCTTTGTCATGGCAACAACTGAAAGGACTAAACCGCGGATGTCCTGCTTAGGCATATTCTTTCATATGTATTACATGTGAAGCTTGGTGAGTACTGCGACGCCACCTGGCATTATAGGCTTGAAAATTTTAGAAACTCACGGTCACGTGAAGCATCGGTTATGGTCTTCTGCTGGTGAGCACAAGGTAGTCAGATCAATTCGTAGTCGTGACCACTATATTCTCATAGCCGTACGACGCAACAACTCCCGTGTTCTGCGACGGCATTGCGTAGTAACATCCCTATGCAGTCGACGTTCATTCAGAGCCCCTAACTTATCAGTATCCCACAACTCCTAATTTGCTGTGACATATTAAAACTAGGCGGATCCGGATCATGAGACGGAAATAATAAGGAGAATAAGAATGGGCTGGGGTGCGTTTGGCAGGCATTTTCAGATCATGAACAGCAGGTTGCCATTATCCCTCAAGAGAAAAGTATATAATAGCTGTGTCTTACCAGTACTCACCTACGGGGCAGAAACCTGGAGGCTTACGAAAAGAGTTCTACTCAAATTGAGGACGACGCGACGAGCTATGGGAAGAAGAATGATAGGTTTAACGTTAAGGGATAAGAAAAGAGCAGATTGGGTGAGGGAACAAACGCGAGTCAATGACATCTTAGTGAAATCAAGAAAAAGAAATGGGCATGGGCAGGACATGTTGTGAGGAGGGAGGATAACCGATGGTCATTAAGAGTTACTGACTGGATGCCAAGAAAAGGAAAGCGTAGCAGGGGGTGGCAGAAAGTCAGGTGGGCGGATGAGATTAAGAAGTTTGCAGGGACGGCATGGCCACAATTAGTACATGACCGGGGTTGTTGGAGAAATATGGGAGAGGCCTTTGCGCTGCAGTGGGCGTAACCAGGCTGATGATGATGATGATGATTAAAACTAGTAATTTAACATCAGCGGGCAGAAAGCCGTTATGTCAGCTGTCATTTTTGCAAACCACTTTACCGATTTCTTCTTTGGTGTCCACTAGTTTCTAGATATAAAAGTGCGCAACAAAGTGAATGCTGTGCAAATGGTCGCTTTATCGCACTAGTAGGGTGCAGTATTTAGTCTAGGCGCTACCCCTTACAACTATCGTTTACGACCGCATTCATTTCAAGGCCTCTGTGAAAATATGACTCTGCTATTGCACAGGGCCCGCCGGGGTTCGGTTTAATTTCCTTTTAAAGCACAACCGCAAGTGGCCACCTCACAAACACAGCACTTGTTTACGATTATTTCTTTTTATTTATATTCCCTGACACACACCTGATGACGTGACCAATCGAGCGATCACATCCACTCGCGTCCTTGCGTGATGTGAGGTTAGGTGTTTGTAAAAGCAGGAATTCTACAGGAAATGCAAAGTTGTATGAACATTTGTACGTCTGTGCTATAGTGACCTGACCTTGCGCGACTTACGTCGTGGAATATTCCAGAGTTCATGACGTGATTTGCACGCGCAGGTCCATCACGGTGCCCCCAGAACACCCGCATGCTCATTGGTGTGTGGTGGGTCGCCGTTGTCTTCGCGACCACTTCGTTCACGAGTCACATGCAGGCCAGCATGGCCATAAAGACTGACGTTCCCCGTCTCGAAAGTGTCGCCGATATCATCAAGCACCGGCGCATTGTACCGACCATCATCGATGGCATGGCTTTTGATGTCTTTTTCAAAGTACGTACTAAAGATTACCGCATGTCTACTTTGAGATCGTGAGAGGTATGCTGCACTCTCTGCAAATAGGGCTTCTTTCGCGGTTTTAAATAAGTCATTTCCGAGCGTGTGGAAAGAGTAGATAAAACACTACGTTCTTTTTCTTGTGCTAGATGTTAATTTTCTTTCTTTCGGCAGACGTCCACCAACGCCGATGACCAAGAGCTTTGGCGCCGAGTCCAGCAACATCATAGCCAGCTTCCCTTCAGTAAAGTCTTCCGGCGGGAAACTTATGAGGCTGTACTGGATGGTCGACAGGTAGGACAAATCAGTGCACACACCCTTGGATGCACTTCCGTAGATTGGCTCAAGGATGTTCAGAGGATGCAAAGAAGTAGGAACAACAAAAGATAAGCCAACACATTCACTGCAACTCATTAGCAACAGCTGTTTTATTTTTTCATTACACACGATTCAAGTGACCCGAATCAGGACCTACTGGAATTTTCTCGGCTTTGTCATCGAAGCACACGGTTTTTCGTTGAACACTGTACGAGAAGGTTATTTCGCTGGAAGTTAAAATTCTTGCGTAACAAATACGCCTTTAGCTACCGTGAGATAGGGAGAACGGGACAAAATGCCGCTGTGCGTTTAGCCATATTGGATGCTTTGCTATCGTGGTAGTTCTGTATACAAACGAGCCGTCAGTTTTCAAATAAGGACATCTAAGGCATACAATGGCCTTTTCTTGAGGGGTATCACAAGGGAGAATTGGAAGTACAGAAAAGTAACGCATCGATATCAGAAACACATAGCGATACGTTTGCATCTCAGCCAGGTTATACTAGTAGGAGCCTGAAAAGGCATTGAATTGAATTACAGTGACCTCATCAGAATCAATACAGATATAAAAGCGTTATCTGCCTAAAAGATAATCTCACATTGTGTGACTCCGCAATGAAGATATTCCGGAGCGGACGTTGGTTCAGAGATTAGCACTCGATAAAACGTGTTGCACTGTGTCAACATTTCGTTCCTGGTTTGGCTTCTGCTGTTAAATTATTATCGTTAGAAGCCACTTATATCAATAGAACGTAAATAATAAGGATTATTCTTTTGTGTGCGCACCTTGAATACTTCAATACGTAAACAGTCCGTCTACCGGCATCATTTATGAGTTCGCAATGGTTTTTATTTTTCAGAGCATATAGATGAGCTTGGCTCTTTCAGGTAGACTGCTTTAAGAACGAGTAGTGCTTGTGGGGCAAATCGCGGAGTCGGAGTAGCTAATCAAAAAGAACCCCTAAAGTTTTAACTATAGGCTTAAGGGCCCATCTTACATTTACATAAATGAGGCCCAGCACTTTTTAAGTTCATTGAATTTGTTTATATTTGATTATTTATTTCACCACCTGCCTACTAGTGTGAAGCCTCGGCGACAGGTCCCCACACTCTAGTCAATGCCGGCTTAAAATAACGCATATAACGCGGAAGTAGATCAAAATCTTTATGCTGGTACATGGCTCACTCCAAGCGGCCTACTGCCTATTTTGATTATTTTATGCGGCTCTTGCATATGCGGATCGCATCTGAGTGGCCCGATCCGTTGCAGAGAGGGGCCACATGGAAAGCGGCAACCATAACACCAAATCTTTATGCGGTATTTCAGATCAAATCTGTCCGGCTTACTAAGTCTCAAATGTATACGGCTCAATATTATACGGCCAAATGTCATTTTTCATGAAAAAATTACTTTTATCGAGGTGCTGCCCAGAGTTCTTTCGCATGCGATTTCATGCGAGTACCTCATAACAAAATTATACGAAGTCGGTAACACTCATCACACAAACATGGAAACACACATTACACAAACATGGACACACTGGGAATTGAACCCGGGTACATCACGCTATAATTGAATACTCTAACCACAACACTAAATGGCTATTTTTTTTCTCTTTATTTCCAGACATTCGGCAAATACATGAATGCACACTGCTGCTACCATCTGACAATATTTGCTTTCCCACCGCTGCAGTTTGAGCATGCTGTTCAGATTACAAAATTTGCATTTTGGCAAGAGCATCCACCAATACCAACAATTCATCGTCATCGGCTAATTTCTCAAACACTTCACGTAGTTTACTCATATTTTCAGCAAATAAGACTTTACTATTCTGACATTTATAACACAATTCCTTACAGTCATGCGGTTTTTCCATATGCTGTGAAGGCTGAGAAGAGAGAACAAGTCATAATGTATACTGTCTTGCCCTGTGGCTGAGTAATGAATACCATGTGGTGTTAACGGTAATTCTTTTTTAATAGTTGTTTGCTTAATATACCTAAAAAAGACGCACTACAACAGACTAGAAAAACGTACGTGTCCTATTTTATGAAGGTCCTGAGCTGTTCCCCATTCAATATAAAGAAATTTCATATAGCATTCGTTGTTTATGTGGCAATCAGAACATGAAAGACAAGCAGGAACAACTTGTTTCGCAAGTTGGATCAGGGGGACTTGTCATTAGCAAATTTATACTTGAAGCAACTGGTTTCTAGATTTTTGTTCTTGCGAGACACGAAAAATCCTTTCTTGCGAACAGTTATTGAAGTCCGATTGAGCAATGTCTTACCTAACTTTGTTGTCTCGATAAGGGTGGGTGGGGATTACGCAACGAGCAAATTTTTAAGTGTGTAGGTCGTGGCATATACATTTTTAAACCCACACATTTCCCTAATATATTTTGTCACAAGTGACGCGTAACCAGATATGCCCAGATTTATTAGACATTATGTTCCCAAAACCTTTATATCGTATATTGTACCGCAAAGGGCAGTGGAAAGATGCGCTAAAACGTGTGAAACGAATGATGGTACCAGGGGGAGTGAAAACATTCTTTTTTAAACTGCATGCTAATAGCTCGCCCGTGAAAATATGGCTAGAAAAAAGAGGGCCTGTTTAACCAGGGGGGCTAACTGCTTGATTTGCAAGGAACCAGAATCTATAGAACTGCACTAGATCACTGCGCTGAAACGTTGGATTCGCATAGCTATTTGTATTACATTTGCGCTTCCGAGGCGGCCTTTTTATGTCAATTGGTCACCGTCGACGATCGTGTGTGGTATACATATAGTTTGTTTAACTGTTGCCGTTGGTTGTGTGGTTGGTGATTGTAAAGATGTGTTTAATTAAGTAACTGTGTACGACTACCGCTTTCAACAGCTGTTATGTGCGGCGGGAAAGTTAGAAGGGTTAAGATTACGGAGCATTGGAGCTGGGCGAAAACTGCTTCGCTAGGTGAATGTTTTTCTTGAATCTTTCTTTCTTTATTCGCTATGCTGCGGATTATTCACTGCAGTGGCTGTTGAAATGGGAACTCGGCTCTGTACGAGGAACTTTCTACCTCTTTCACAAGCTTTAGTCAAATATGATCCCCCGCGCACATGCGCACCTAAAAATACATGTATGTGTTGATACCTTTCCGACGTCCACATCCGGCCATCAGTGGATCGTCGTGGTTACTAAGTGCCTTACGCACTACGCCAAAGCGAAAGCCCTGCCAAAAGGCAGCGTCGATGAAGAGGGGAAAAGTGTCGAGAGCATCTTGTTAGAATGCAGTGCCCCAGAAGTCCTCATCACCGATAGAGGAAGGGCTTTTAGAGCGAAGCTTACTCGAGCGATCCTGCAAACAGTCACAGAAGTCGCCGTAGGACAATCGCCTATGACCCAAACGCGAATTGGTTTACAGAGCACCTCAATAAATATTCGCCGACCAATTAGCGATATCGTCGTCGAACACAACATGTGGGATGCCGTCCTACCGTACGTGTTCTTTTGTTCACAACAAGGCTGTGCAAGAAGTAACGCAGATGACGCAGTTCAAGCTGCTTTATGGAATGAACACGGCGGCAATGCTTAACCTCATGCTTTCACCCGGGCGGCCATGTTTGATTTTGGACGCCAGGACAAGCCGACTTGCACTTAGTGTACACCTACCACCACGGTAATTCGTGCCATGCAAATACTCCGATGTCTTGGTGAGCAAGAATATGGGGTGATGCTTACGCCTTCGTTCAATGGTGGGCGCGACGTGTGCGACACGTGATAACAGACAAATATGTGAGTCGTGTGTTTGTTTATTGACAAAACAACGCTCAAGAGCGGTTCGTCTTGGTGCCAAGGCAAAAGGCGGGATTAGTTACTTTTCGCTTACGTACCTTATTCGCTTTCATCTTCTGACTGCACCATTGCTACCACGATATTTAAGAGTGGGGCATTGACACGTCTTCATTGTTTTTTCCGGTGACCGTTGTTTCACGGGCGAGCATCTTTTACCGCGGGTAGGACAGCTGGTATATCCCCCAGGTAAATGGAAATGGCTTCACGAGCGCAAATTTCTTCCCTGGTGTTTGGTAGGCCAAACTCCGAGACGAAAATACAAAGAAAAGAATGCAGCCTGCTTCCATGGCAACGGCTTTCTTGATGGTCGAGGGGGGTAAACACCATGCCTCTTGTCGTGTTGTATGCGCTCGACGTGCACACGACTTTCTCTGCAGGCGCCAATAGAAATCAACACCACTTGCATTAATTTTTTTAAACCGTTTTCCTCCTTCAGTTCTTCTTTTCCACATACTTCGGCTTCTAATTTTATTTCCTTAGTCACGATATATGTGCAAAGCATCTGTGTGAAAACATATTTTTCTGTATGACACGCGAAAACGCAGCGCTGACGCGAAGCGACTTCATCATACCGGGCAGTGCATTCCGAGGACAATGCCAGAAAGGCAGGTGGGCAGTACGAAAGGTATCGGAGTTCTGCCGCGAGGGGAATGACATACGCGCCCTTTGTATTCCCGAGTTGGCAAGTTTTACAGGAGCTTTGAGACAGCGGACGCTTCGAGTACGGCCATGCGTCAGCACGCCACACGACGCGGATATATTGTTTCGGGAAAACGTATGTAGGCAGAAAAATGTGTTTTATTCACTGTTTTTATTAGCAACCTGTCGCACAGCAAGGCATTCAATACACAATACAATAATGTAGAACTTAGTTTCTCATTCATCAATAAAAATGGATGCATTCTGTACTTCGATCACACATACCTAAGGCTCTACCAAAGCACTTTTTATCGCATACAGTTGTTTATGAATAATAAAAACATTATCAACAGCAGCAGACCCACATTTCTTGCATAACAGTAGTGAAAAGTTCATTTTTCAATCCACACAAAAGGTACACTTGCTAGTCCAAAGAACATGCATCAAGTCCATTTTCTGCATAGCTCTCCGTGTGCTCACGTGCCGATAAATATCCAGTAAATTCTATTAAAATCATCTATAGCCTTTTACAGTGGAGCTGTTAGAACCTCGCTTGGTTTCTCTTGACTTAAGCGGCTTCGCCGAGCTGTGGGAGAGAGAGCTGAGAGAGAGGGAAACCAGAGTATAAAATAGCATCGCGCCGCATAGTGTCGCAGCGAGGGTGGGTGGAGGCTACAGACTAAACATTTTAACGCCCTCAAGGATGTAAATCAGCTTGTCGCCATACGAACACCCTAAGGGTGCTGTTGCCTACACCCTACAGTTGGGGCGCAATTATCGCACCCTAGAGGAAGGGTGTCCAACAAAATAAATTTAGGGTGTAAGGGTGCTAGCTCACATTAACACCCATCTATGTGGGTGTTGGAAGGGTGTACACCATTTTATTTCTGGTGTGCATGGACAGCACGTTCGGAAGTACAGCGATCCACGCGTATCTCTCGTGCGTGTCAGATGGTTCAAGTTCGGCTACCAAGCGCACAGTCGAACAGCTGGCCTTGAAGCTTCGATGGGCATACACAACACCTATACGTGTGGATCACATTACATATGAGTAATTCATGGTGTATATTGCAAAACCAAGCCCGGCGATGCCCTCTCCCCCACCATCTCCCCTCACCATGGTGACCTATAAATATATATTATACTTCCGCGCGTCACTCAATAACTTCGGATTTTTCGCGAAGCGCCATTGCCATACCAACGGGACATAAAACCAATGAAACATCTTCTGTCTTGAAGTTGCGTCGTACCGCTGATAGGTATCCGCTGCCATCGATGCACGCGTTTACACCTAAAGAGTAGATATCTTACATCATGGTATCGGCCAGACAGCCGTGACAGAAGCAGGGAAAGCAGGCACTTCCATAGTTGAAAAACATCGCCGAGGTCGGACCAAGGGGATCGAAGATGTCGCGCCGCTGCTTCGCGAACAACACTACTGGCGCGACGGCTGCAAATTCCTGTGAACGGTGTGCTCGTGGGTGCGCAGCGAGCGAGAGAGGGAGCAGGCCAGAGAGATACGATGGATGCGCATGCACACTGCGATACTCTCGACAGCAGGCACCGAGCCGCCAGACGGCGTGCGCATGCACATGGCCACGGGCTCTCATGGTCTCCAAATTTATGAACGCGACTGTACATTTCCCACAAACGTAAGTAAATATATATGTATTGATCAAATCTGCTCTTATTATAGAGAAGAAACTATGTATAGCAGCACTGAAAGAGCCTGAGTTATTCTCACACTGTTTTGGTCCACATAAAGTCAGAAATTTTCACTATTAGGCTCCAATGAAAGAAATTCAAGTTTTGGTGCCTTAAAAAAGGATATTGCAAAGGTCAATTAGGGAAGTAAATGAAATGCTGAGCAAACACACAAGAAACACACCCGTTACTTTGTGCACCAATGTCATGGCAAAGCATTATAAAAAGTTCGGAAAATCGATGTAAGGCATTACTCGCCAACATTTTTGAGATTGAAACAATATTTTCCAAGCATAGACGTGCTTTAAATAAGGTTTAATCCAAGGCATTATTGCTCACTTTCACTTTCCAACAAGATTACTTGCGCTCAAAAAATATGTACATTTTTTTAGTGTGTAATCGTTTTCTTTCTTTAGTGAAACGAGAGCTCTCTGGGCTAAAAGTGCTGTGTAGCAGGTTTTCTAATTGCAAAGCCGGTTTCTTTCAATTTCTGTTTGGTAACCCGAAGGCACTAGCCTGCCATACAATATGTAGTTTCGAAATGCGTTCTTTTCTTGGTATAGAACAAAAGACTAAATAAGCCCTATTTACTACTGTTTGGGTGCAAAATGCAGTATCAATAGAGGTCTGATAAAAAAGAAACCACTGTTGATTAAACTAATTTGCTGAGCACAAAAGGTGGAGTGCTTAATAATACATTGTAAATTTCTGAATTATTTGCACTTATATGCGGTAATGCAAGATTAGGCTTGCTGTAGCATATGAGTATGCAAATGAGCCAATATGGTATATTAAATCAGCCATACTCTGGTTACCAAAAACACAGGCACAGGCAGTCATGCATAAGTTCAAGTTAAATATCACACTGTTTACATTTGCCAGCAAGAAATGGTAGTATCAAACAGTATAAATATACTGAACAGTATATATTCATTGATTGAAAATTAGAAAAGATATGGTACACATTTCAGCTGCAAAAATGCAATTCATGCAGCACGTGGCATTTAGCTTTCAAAAAGAAAAAAATACTGTTCACGTTTCACCACCAGGTGCACGGACTCCATTCTCTGAGCATATTGGCCAATAAATGCAGTACATGGCTATGCTGCAATCTTGCATCCTGCATTAGCAAAATAAGAACGGAATCATGAGAGTTCAGTTTGTGCAGTTACACATGTACACTGCGGAAAATTTCATAAGGCAATAATCTTAATTATGGTACCAGGCACATTGCACAACTTAGGTAACTGGGCAAGACAAGTGACAGGTAGGAGAAATTTCTATTTTGCAAATTTAGGTACATGTTCCCGTGAACACTAAACCACTATTTCATTGTGAATACAACATGGCACATACAACAGCAAAAGCAAAAAAAATTACAATAGCCTTTTCACCATAGAAAATAAGAGGCAATAAAACTTATAGACACTACCACCGACATCTCTCAACAGCAGACATTTGTCCAGGAGCGTGTATGTGACCTTGGTATAAAAAATTGACATTATGAATTCTGGAATATATCTGTGCATTACACTTTATAAGCACAGCAGCTGACAAACTTATGGGATATGGCGTATTGAGACAGATACACAAGACATGAAAAAATAGTTGTGTTTACAGAGCATTATTACACTAGGAGACAAAGAGTACTTAGAGAGAGTGCACACAAAATGAAAACGAGGAAACTCCCACTGGAATTCTTATTTGTCCTGCAATACATGCATCCAGCCCAACGATCTCCAATGCAGTTAATTAGGCCCGTTCTCTATTTTAAAATTAATTGTGTATGTCTTATTTACTAATTTAGTAATAATTGACAATTTGGCATACTTTCCTGGAAAATTTAGCATGTGTTGTCAGCTATTTTCCTTAGAGCACGCCCCCTTGTTTCAGTGGTCTAGCTCGGCAATACGCTGACAAGTACTATTCCCTTAATTAAACTTATGATCCTTCCTTATGCTCCAAATTTCTACTTTACGCTCTAACTTGAGACGTCCCTCCTACGCAGTTTATGTTGCTCTCTGACTATTTACATGGTCCTTATTTCTGTAGCCTCTCAATTATAGCCTGAAATTTCTTGTCTCCTAAAACAATCATCTTTTACGCCCGAAAAATATTGCACAGCTAACCCTCACTGGGCGGGGGGAGAGGGGGGTATTGTATATAACTGTTCTCATATTCAATGAACCGCAGACCCACAACCATTTCTCACCCTGTGTTGCCACTACCCGCATGAGTCGCAATGGTGGTAAATTGGCTACCCGCCCTCTATCGCTTAATAGTACATTTTGCCACGTGGAAAATGACCACAAGCATTGCATTTGATTGAATGAGTGCTCCTGTGCATATTTTTTTCTTATCTAGTGATGGCTACGTTCAACATGGTCAAGTTGTCTGAAAACTGTCAAGTCCCAACCAATACTTCGTGGTTTCAAAATTATGAAACATTCATTTTTCAAGACTTGTCTCAAATTAAGCACGAGACAGATTTTCATGATGCAAATGAGAAAAGGTTGTGCTTAGAGACAATGATAGTCCAGCCATTTACTGCAAAACTGTGTGAAATGAAGTATGCTTGCACTTTTCATGAGCAGCTAGCTCAGCACAAGAAATAGGTGCATTGCCTGCTGAAACGTTTTTTTAATGCCCACAAGAGGTCCTGGTTTCTTTAATTTTTTTCAAGACCGTTGTACTCTATATAGCAACCCGGTGCATTTTGATTTTGCTATCGTATTCAAAATAAAAACGGCTCAACGATTAAGGTTCTGAGACTTCTATGGGAATAAATTAAAGGTTGATGAGTGTATTGCAATGAGCAAATAACAAGCTCGTTGCAGAAAGTAAACAAATATTCCATTCCTGCAAATAAAATGGTAGCAAGAACGTTATACGAAATTAGCACTGAATGCACAATGAAGAATATAATGCTGCAATGCCCCATCCCGTGAATATTTTTGCATAAAACTAATCTTCATTATGAAAGGCCATCAAGAAAACGCAAGCGTGTACTTTGGATCAGTAGTCATACCTGCAATATACACTGTACCATTCGCAATATTTAAAACCACACACACTGCACATGATATGAAGCTTAGGACGCCAAGGAGCCTCAGAGTTTTAAATTATAACTTGTCTTATTATATTACACTACATACCTATATCTACTTACAATATTATCTTCACAACTGCGTCCAAGACATCAACCATCTGTCCGAAGGCAAACGCAAGTGGCTTGCTCTTTATGGCGGGCACCAAGGCTGGGCATTGTGAAACTACTGCTATCATGGGCATTACCTGCGAGAATCGACGCTCTAAGTTCAAGATAAGCAAATGTTAATAGAACAAAAGACAAGATCACTGGCAATGAGCCTCGTTTTGGTTAGCATGAGAAAAGCCAAAAATATGGATGCTGCTTACTGAAAAAGAGGCAAGTCTCCTTCCAGATGTTGCAGTGATGCATTAAGATTGTCACACAGCTGCATGTTTGTATGCTTATATGCTGCTGTCGCCACTGTGCCAGCATGCTTTGCATGGTTTATTATTTCAAGTGAAAGTGATTATTGTGTTCCCTTGCCGATTCTTGGCAAACAGCACCAGCAACGAAGTAGCTTACTTTACACACATACTCCCTTTTGAGGAGCGAATTCACACACACACACACACACACACACACACACACGCACGCACACACACACACACACACACACACCTGTACCACAGACTGCTACTGCTAAGGCATAAAAAAGCCTTTGTGTGACCAACCCCAAACTCCTCAACCTACACTTCCAGCTTAATCACTTTCTCGAGAACCAGGGCAAGCCTTCTAGCTTCCACAGTGCTCCAAACTGTAGTTACGAATTTCAATAGGGCTGTAGGCAGCAACTCGATAAGGGCATACAAACTAACCAGAGAGGCCAAAAGCTTGTATACCTCTAAAGCACAACACAAATTTTCATATTTCATTAAAGCTCCTGAAGCCAACTTCTATATGCGGAGAACGTCTAGAATAACCTACCATTCACAATTTCAGCGGTTGTCTACATCAACGGAAGTGTAGGCTAATGGGAAACCACGTTTTTTATATAATAATTATGGGGTTTTACGTGCCAAAACCACTTTCTGATTATGAGGCACGCCGTAGTGGAGGACTCCGGAAATTTTGACCACCTGGGGTTCTTTAACGTGCACCTAAATCAAAGTACACGGGTGTTTTTGCATTTCGCCCCCATCGAAATGCGGCCGCCGTGGCCGGGATTTGATCCCGCGATCTCGTGCTCAGCAGCCCAACACCATAGCCACTGAGCAATCACGGCGGGTAAATCCACGTTTTTAAGATCAGAATTAGTGTACTGGCGAAACATACTACCAGAATTCTGAATCATTTATTTATGCTCTGCATATAACGTTCCTTTCACAATAGCAATCAAGGATATGAATTCATCAGGGCAAAGGAGGGAAAAAGGAGGAAGCGTATACCTGACGCCTTCCCACTGGTCCTCCCGAGAAATGGAGCCTCATACAGCAGTTGTCCAGGGTGGTTTGAAACCAAACTCGTCTTTCCGGCGGGAACACTCGCTGCAACACATTGGAAGAGTTTTATTGCGAGTAAAACTCTACCGACCTTATGCAATACATACGCACGCACAAAAAGCGCACTCGCACGCACACACAAACATACGCACTCTCAAAGCGCAGACCCAAAAGCGCGCACATTGATAAACACAAACAAGCACACATACATACAGGCAGACACGCTAACACGTATACGCACACACAACGACCTACACAGAAACATGCGCGCACAAGCACGCACGCACAAACACGCTCACAAAACACGTACGAACTGGACACACGCAAACGCGCCAGCCCATACAAACCGGCATGTACGCGCGTGCATGCACACACACACAAAGCGAGCCGAGCGCACGCACACATACAGACACACACACACGCACAAAGCGAGCCGAGCGCACGCACGCGCGCACACACACACATGCACAGACAAAGCAAGCCGAAAACATGCTGAAGGCGTCCGGCAAGCAGCAACAGCAGCGCGCGACCGCATCAGGGAAAACCATTACCGCGCCGGTTCTTTCGAAAGGTGGCAAAGCCAGTCGTCCTTTTTCTACGTGACGCAAAAGTGGTCGACCACATTTCACTTAAGTGCGAACGACCGTATTACAAGAAGCCGCGCTGAACGAGCAAGAGAATCACATCTACAAACGTTGAAGCGCTGAAAAACAAAGCGTAACTACGCAGGTGCACCACGCGCGATGTAGGTTTGACAAACACCCACACGGGGCGCGATCAAAGTAGTTAACTTGCCCTACTAGGAGTGCAGCTGCTCTTGCTCTTACATTAGTGAATTATGCTACGAGATCACAGTGAGATACTTCTACCCAGTGGAAAAACACAAAAGGAAATTTCAGTCTGTCGTATTTTGGGACGTTGTTTCTGTAGTTCTAGTGTCTGCAGTGTGACGTCCTGTAGTAGAAAGTTCTGTAGTTCTTGATCAATATTTAATTAAAAATTGACAGAGACTTCCTTAAGGCTGTGTAAATTTGTTAGTACAAAAGAGAAAAATGTAAAAGTAAGAAAAAATTGTAAAAAAAAACCTCCTCGCTGAGGATTCAAACTTCCGACCTCACGATTCCGAGCTCGGCATTTTATCACTGCACAACTCCTTACACGTCTTTGCATAATACACTTTGGCCGTGTCAATCGTACGATGCGCTGATGTTTACATTTGCATTTTAAGAGCCAAGATCCGCTATCACTCCACCGCGTCAACTGCCGCATCTCTAGAAGAGTAAAAGTGTTGTTACCATCGCCAGGTACAGTACATCGTGGAGCGCTAGAACATCTATTTTGATGTACGATATCTATAATAAATAAGAAATTCAGAAATGGACAACGGTGACTGTTAGGGTTGTTACTGCTAATTTCGACAGTAGTCTCTCGTTCTTTACACTTTTGAGTGCGCATATAAATCGTGTATTCACTGCAAAATAGCTACATAAACATTCGTGGATGAGTGTTCTTTCTGACAGCATGCTGGCTTCTCACGGCAGCGCTGTACGAGAATAATGAGACAAGAGTGAGACAGCTTTTCACGCAACTTTGAGGAACACCCCAAGACTTCCTTTTCTCTTCGCAAAAGCTTATGCAATATTTCTGGCAAATTAACTAATGTGTCAGTGTAACGGCACATGTAAATCCACAGGCCTGTGTGCCACATCTTACCAAATAAAATCAAACGGATAGGCAGCCATTCCCGCAGATGGTATGATTTTGATGAGGCCGGTATGGCGTTGCTAGTGCCTCGTCGTAAGGCACAGTTATAACAATTGGCCACGTCGACTTTAATACCGGTGTCGGTGCTATCAGCATTGTCGGCTTCATTGCCGTGCAAGAGAAACGTACAGTGTACACCACCAATGCGAAACTGACATACAATTTTAAAGCGTCGCGACGGAAAGCGCTTCTGTCTATAGGCGTTAGGACTTATGTCGCTGCGACAGAAAGTAGCACATTTCTGTGTAGTCCCGACAGAGTGTTCCTGTTGCGACGTCAGAATCGCTGTTGCGATAAAAAGTTGTTGCGACTTCATACACTCTTGTGGTCGCGACAGAAGGTTTCTGTTGCGACGTCAGAATTGCTGTCGTAACGTCAAAGTCGCTGTCACGATAGAAAGCTCTTGTTGTGACTACAGAATTCTTGTCACGACAGAACGTTTGTGTTCTGACCTCAGAACTCTTCGTCGTCGTGACAGAATCTGTCTGTTGCGACGACAGAATTTCTGTCGTAACGTTAGAATCGCTGTTGCGATGAAAAGTTGTTGCGACTTCACACACTCTTGTAGTCGCGACAGAAGGTTTCTGTTGCGACTGCAGAACTCTTGGCCGTCGCAACCGGGTGTTTCTGTTGCGACGACAGAATTTCTGTCGTAACGTTAGAATCGCTGTCACGGTAGAAAGCTGTTGTAACGACATCAGAACTCTTGTTGACGCGACAGAACGTTTCTGTTGCGACTGCAGAACTCTTGGTCTTCGCGACATCCGAATTTCTGTCGTAACGTCAGAAATGTTAGTCGCAACTACAGAAACATCAGGAACTTCTGTCGTAGAGCAGAAATTTCTGTAGTAGCGAGAGAAATTTATGTAGTTGCGACAAGAATTCCTGTTGTCTTTTTCAACAGGGTAGAGCGAACAAAACACGTAACACATCAACCAAATACCAAATAAACGGGCACTTGCCTGAAAATTTCCATTGTGGCTGCACTACCGACCAGGCACGTTGCAACTTCTCGTTTTAGCCTCCATGGATCTATCTTGCAGTGCGTACGAACGCTTTGCTTTGAAGTGGGGCACGAGTAATACACACAGCACGGACCACATCTTTTTCTACAGCGCACACAAAACTAATCACACGTTTAAAATTATTTCGCACAGCGCGAGACGCGACCACAGGCAAAGACGAGACAATGCATTTCATCATCTTTTCATGTAGCATGGCGCAGCTTCCGCCTTCCCGTCCTGCCGCGCGCCGAAGTCACGGTACAGCGTCATTCCGTCACTTCCGGACGCTTTTCAGTGGGCAGGGAGCGGCCGCGTAAATTGAACGTTTATTTTGATAAGTTTGCTTTCTCGCATGGCCGCCTGTTTGCTGCTGTTTCGTTGTCGTCTCTAACTAGAGCGGTGATGCGGGTAGTGGCTACTACGTTTCGTGCCGAGCATTCTTTCTTTTTTTTTCGAGGGGGGTGCAGTCTGTGCTGCGTCATTGAGGGTACAGTACACAAATCGTGACCGTGAGCGACACGATCGACGATCTTCTGCTGGTGCAAATCGTGACCGTGAGCGACACGATCGACGCTCTTCTGCTGGTGCGATTTGATTATTCGCTGCGTCCGAACGAAGCAAGCTTGCGAGGTCACAGCGTAGTTTCAGCGATATCCTGGCCCGATAAAGACGCTCACACCTTGGTCGTGCGACAGCGACGCGTAAACATTCATGAGGACACTGAAGACTGCGTTTGCAAGAGCGTATGCTGTGGATAAGAAATTACAGCTTTGACGACACCAGCCCTTAATATATAGGCTGAGCCTTACAAACTGTGTCTGAGGATGTGCTTAGAGAGCAGATCAGTAGCTTAGTAAACCTCTGAATAAATTAGGCAAGGTACGTGGAAATTCGTGTTTGAGAACTTCCAACGTAATCTGGCCTCTATAAGTGTCTGCTTTATGGCTTCGCCATGCAAATTGTACGTTGATGTCATTGTACAGCGGAGGCTTGTCTAACAGCACGTCCCTGTTTGTTCAGCAATGTGCCTAAACAGCTTTTTTCTTTTCGCCACTTTTGGTTGGGCTATTAAGGGCACCGGAATATTCGTGCAGAATTTTACAAGTTACTCGCGTGTTTTCGTTCTGCTACTGCAGTCTTTCTAGAAGTGTTTTATTGCATAATAATAATACTGTGAGCACAAAATATAATGATTATTAAATTGTAAGTGGAAGGGGTAGTTTTTATGGATGATGCATATTTGTGCAGGCCGTCACGCCAGGAACATCAGAATCCTTTAAAAAAATCGACAGTCACATAGGAATGCGAAAAGTTAATGACTTCACGGATGTACACTTGCAATTGTCACGTGACTGTGATACGTTAGTTCATACATTGTCACGTGTACTTTACAATTTTACCTTAATCTGCCGTAATCCACCTTGCTATAGTTTGTACGAACCTTTAACTGATTTATTCCACCCTTATTCACTTTATTTCACATTAATTACCCATAATTGCTCATAATTAACATTGTTGTATTAACTACCTTCTGTATCACTACTGACGTCATACAAGACGGTGGTGACGGCACATTTAATAAGTAAATAATTACCTAGTTTGATAAGTAAGTGATTATTAAATAAATAATTAAACAATTGATTAATTATAATTATTTATTGTTATACATACTTTCAAGGCCTAGTAGGCTCAACAGAAGGAAGTGGTGAAAATATACAATATTTGCAGTGCAAGCCAAGAAGAGAAAATCAAACTGTGAGATACTGAACGGCGATCTTGAATTAGTGGTGACACAAATAGAGACTGTGGAGGCGGGAAGGCGGTTCCATTCAGTGACTGTTCTTGGCAAAAAGGAAGAATGGCCCATCAGTTTTGTGTTGATGGTCGATGCGAAACGAGAGCTTGGTGCGGTGAAAAGGTTTTCTTTAAGAGAAGGGTTAAAGTAGCATATTCTACTAAAAAGACAGAGACGAAAGTGCTTGCGACGTAACGAAAGGTCAGGTAGACCTAGTGTTCTTTTCATGCACATGACCCTAGAATGACGTGAATAATTTGAGAGAATAAAACGGTTCTGAATGCTTTCAAGGGAAATGGCAAGATTGACATAAGCGGCGTCCCATATGCATTGTTGTTGCGGAGAATGCCAGCTATTTTACCTGAAAGGACATAAAATGCTTTGGCATTTAAAATGCAATACATAAACACATTGCTCAATGCACGACGTGTACACGTTACCCAGATTTATCCATCAATGTGTTCAACACACTTCAGTCGTCGATTTAACACCCTTCTTCCAGCAATGTCACACTTTATGTGTGGTATACACCCTTATGATAGGCTGTTTTGGCCGAAAAGGGTGCTGAAAAGGTGTAGGCAAAGGTGTGAATGTTACAAACACCTCCTTGAACACGCATAAGAGTGTTAAAATGCTTATTGTGAAGCGGGGGAGAAGGAGCGGTGAGGTGGGGACACAAGTGGTGTGACGTCATTCCTCTCTGATAAATACTCGCGTGCTGGCTTCGGTAGATTTCAAGAAGCTCCCAGGTACACGGCGTCGGAGCTGGCATGCATCAGAGCTAAGGCGTGGCGGTTGACACCGCGTCGCGTCGTTGCAGTGTATGGCACATGACACCGACGGATATGGCGTCTCAACAGATCGCTGCTCTTGTGGCGGGTGCCTCAAATGGCACCACGTCCCAACCGGCCTCCGAACCCCCCCCCCCCCCCCCCAATGAAGACTACATTGATTTTTATTATTCCTCCCTTCCCCCAGCTCCGCTTGTCTTTGGTGTTTACGATAGCAGAGCCACCCATATCTTAGTTCCATATGTGCTTTTGTTCCACAATACAACATGTCACTCCACTAGAGCTTCATTCTGATCTGTAACATTGGGAACAAGGTATCAATACGAAATTGTTCACGAGCGTATTGCAGATGTTTCTTAAAATTTGTAATACACGTCGTTTGTTCTATCGTCATCTAGGCATAAATGGCAGAGTTCCAAGACAAAAACAACAAAGAGCGCTTTTTCTGTTCAGAGACAGTGAATGAAGGAGAAGCATGTATCAATCGGCCGTTGATCAACAGCAGAGGCTGGGCAAGGATGGAGTGATGCACAAAGGTATTAGTCGAACGGGTAGCTTCGGGACTTGGAGAAATATTTTCTAAACGCAACTCAAGTCGGCTGTTTAGTAAAGCAATGAAGGGGGCTAGTTGGTGAACGTTCATGGTTATATTGCGCTCAGTTTTACAAACACGATATTAAGAAAGGACAGGACGTGGACGGACGTAGCACAAACTACCAACTGTAGTTTGCCAACGGTAGTTTGCGCTACGTCCGTCCACGTCCTGTCCTTTCTTAATATCGTCTGTGTAAAACTGAGCGCAATATAACCATAACCATTAACCATGTCAAGTCGGCTGCATTGAATGCATCAGGGCGAACCGCTCAGAAGAATTCTCTTTTGAATGGTTTTGAAGTCCTTCCTCTAATACGCTCAGAGTACACTAGGCACTTTATTTTTCAATTACCAGAGCATATAGGCTCACTTTTGTGTTACTTGTTTGAAGCACAGAACAGGTGTTACAGTTATGCTACCAGTTTCATAATGAGCGCATAGTGAGCGCTTACGGAACGACCGCCCAGGACACAGTCAAGGGCGTGATCAGGGGCATAGCGCTCGAGGACAGCGAAGCCGAAATAATGCAGCAGATTGTTACCAAGTACAACCCCCTCGCCGTGGGAGCGAAGCGTATCGGGCACACGACGACAATAATCGTTGTGTTCAACGGTATCAAGGTTCCCAAGTATGTGCGTTATGGATCCACGCTCTATCCGTGCAGTCTCTACAGGAAGCAAATAGAAGTGTGCAAAGTATGCGGCAAGGTCGGCCACAGGCGCGACGTGTGCCCCACACCAAACGTACGTGTTTGTCTTTCATGCGGTGTTTCTAATCCCAGAGAGGGCCACAAGTGTGTCCCCAAGTGCAAGCTCTGTGGCGAAGAACACCCCACTGGAGACCGCCTTTGCAGAGCCAAATACAAGGTTCCGTACGTCGTGCGGCGATGGCGATGGGAACGCCGTAACGCCGAAGAACAGCGAAAGCAAGCACTCGAATCAAGCGCATTTCCACGCCTAGGACGCTCCCGCTCGCGCAGCGCTTCCCGTGGCGGGTCCCGCAGCGCGTCGCGCCACGCATCACGTTACGCTTCCCGTCATGCCTCGCGCAGCGCATCCCGCGGTCGTGACTCATCGGACAGGAACAGTTGCGGCGCAACGCGATCGCGCTCCCGTGACAAAGTCAGCTGGGCCGACGTAGCCAAGGGCGAAGTTAAAGGCAGCAGCGCCAGCTCCAACAGCGCCACCAGTGGCCGAAGCACTCCGAGCACCTGGCAGGCGTGGACTACCAGCTCCTACTACAAGGAACTCGAACAACTCCGCGCAACCAATGCGACCCTGGTAGAAACCACGCGCCGGCTTGCCGAAGAGCTAGCCGAGGTCAAGAAAGAGCTTCAAGCACAGCAAGCCCATCAAAGGACAGAACCAGCTCAGTCACCCGAGACACCTACACCCGCCACCGACACGCCATCTCACCAAGGCATACAATCAATGGACACAACCCAAGACGAGCCCCAGGAGGAGAAGACCACTGATCCAACCCCCAAGAAACGAGCACGCACCGAACCAACACCCACCCGTTGTCCCCGAGCAGAACTCCGACACGCTATCGCACCAAGTCACAGAATCAAAGGACAAAACCCAAGACGAGCCCCAGGAGGAGAACACCACTGACCCAACCACCAAGAAACGAACACGCACTTCATCACGACATTACAAGGACCTGACCCAATTGGAAACTCAGCTCGAAGCCAAAATTGAAGCGCTCGCCAACACCTACGCCAGCACGGCTGCCGTGACCGACCAACGACTGGCACGGCTGGAGGAACTGATCACCACGTCCTTCCGCACCATACAAGAGCGTTTCGAATTCATTGAACACACCCTCAAGCCCATAGTCCGCAGCCCCATCTTTTCAGCGGAATTCGCAAAACACCCATACCTCCAAGAACAGACGCAAGCCCCACCCTCGCCACAACTATGTCCCAACACAAATCCACAATAGCATCACTACCGGGCCTTACGGTCTGGCAGTGGAACTGCCGCAGTTACAACAACAAGAAAGCCGTGCTGCGACAACATATTATCACAGTAAACAAGAAACCCGACATTATCCTACTGCAAGAAACGGCGACGGTGACCCCCACCCTCCCTGGGTATCGCGCTCACGTCAGCCAAGCGGAGGGACGGGGCGTCTGCACGTTCGTCCGCAAAGGGCTCACGTTCATCGAGCACCAACTCAAACAATGCCGCAGCAGGGTGGAATACGCCTTCACCGAAATCATCCCAAGCAAACAACGGAAAGGCAGCCTGTTCATCGCCAACATCTACAGTAACCCCAAGCACCAAACACAGAAATTCAAGACCCTACTACACCCAGCCAGCACCCAAGCCAGAGACAACACGTTGCTGGTCGGAGGGGACTTCAACGCCGCCCATCGAGCGTGGGGTTATGTGAAGGACACGGCCAAGGGACGGGACTCATTGCAGGATACCCTGGACCACAAATGTGTCCTAATCACGGACCCCGCGCATCCTACGCGCATCGGCAACTCCATAGCACGAGACACCACACCAGGCCTTACGTTCATAAATAATGACCACACGGGCAAAGTAACATGGCACAACATGGGCGTCGACCTGGGCAGTGACCACTACATCCTCGAAATTACGATACCCAACCAATTACGGAGCAATACCATTATACATAAGTGGACGGACTGGGACGAATTCCGTAAAGGGCGCCTCACCACAGCACAAGACATCACAGAGATCGAAACCTGGACTGCGGAACTCCGCGATGCAGTGCGCTCAGCCACAAAGACCATAGAAACAGACGAAGACGTCATCACCATGGACAGCCGCCTGGCCCATCTGATAGAGGCCAAACGTTCGATACAGGCGCGTTGGAAGCAGCACCGGCTGAATCACAAATTGAGGAAGAAGGTGGCTGACTTAAATAGGGCCATTGAACAACATTGCATGCTCCTGTGCCGTCAACAGTGGAACGAGATCTGCAACCGAGCTGACAGGGAATTGCACCGCAGTTGTACATGGAATCTATTTCGGCACCTCCTAGACGAAACAAAGACCAAGTCAACCCAGCGAGACCGCCTGGCCCGCCTCATGCACACCATCACACAACAACAAGGAAAAGACGCTGTTATTAGGAGCCTGGAAGCCAAGTATCTGCCAGACACGCCAACAGAAACCCACCCGCCGTACGGGGGGCTGCCGAACGCGTGGCTAGACCGAGACATTACCATATCAGATGTACGGGTAGCGCTGCACGAGCTCAACACCCGCTCAGCAGCCGGCCCAGATCTCGTTACAAACAAGATGCTACGCAACCTGGACGACGCTTCGATAGAGGCCCTAACAGACTACTTCAATGAATGCTGGCATTCGGGCAAGCTCCCCCGACAGTGGAAAACGGCTAGAACGATCCTGATTCCTAAACCGGGCAAACCACTGGACATCGGCAACCTGCGTCCCATCTCGCTGACGTCCTGCGTGGGCAAGGTGCTGGAGCACGTGGTCGCCAACCGTTGGCAGGAATACCTAGAGAAGGAAGGCCTCTATCCTGACACGATGATCGGCTTCCGGCGCAGACTCGGCACACAAGATGCCATGTTACAGCTCAAACAAGAAATCGTCGACAACAAGACACAAGACAGCAAAGTAATTCTGGGTCTCGATTTACAAAGTGCATTCGACAAAGTCAAACACTCAGCCATATTAGGACAAGTATCAAGGCTCAACATGGGGGTAACGAGCTACAATTACATTCAAGACTTCTTGACCAACCGCACGGTGGAACTGCACGCCGGAGACCTCAAGCTCCCCGAACACAAGCTCGGCAGTACGGGTACTCCAGAGGGTTCGGTCATATCGCCGTTGCTCTCTAACCTCGTCATGATCGGGGTAGCGAGGGCAGTAGCGGGGACCGGCGTCCGGCATACGATCTACGCCGACGACATTACCCTGTGGGCGGCCGGCGGCACCGACGCCAGCATCGAGCAACAGCTGCAAGCGGCGGTTACCGCCATCGAGCAGCACCTTGATGGCACAGGCCTCATGTGCTCGCCCGCCAAATCCGAGCTGTTCGTCCTCACACCGCTTCGACCGGGACGGAAGCGCGCTCCTCTTCGCGTGTGTGATCACATCAAAATTGTGACTGCATAGGGGCAACGCATCCCCGAAGTTCCCAAGATCAGGGTCCTGGGCCTGCTGCTCAACAAGAGCGGCCGCAACGACGAGACCATCAACAAGCTTACCACCAAGGCAATGGACGCCATCCGGCTCATACATCGAGTCTCTGCATGACGGGCAGGCATGCGTGAGGACAGTCTCGTGTGCCTTGTCCAGTCGTTCGTGATTAGTCACATCGCCTACGTTGCGGCCTACCTTAACTGGCACGTCACTGACAGGACCAAGATCAACACGCTGATCAGACGGGCTTACAAGGCGGCGCTGGGTTTAATGGAGACCACGAGTACGGCTCGGCTCTTGCAGCTCGGCGTCCATAATACCCTAGAAGAAATAGCCGAGGCGCAGCTCAGCGCGCAATTCGAGCGCCTCTCTACCACCAAGACGGGCCGCAGTATACTGACGTCCCTGGGTTACAGCCCCCAAGCTCCCAGCCGGCAACCGTGCGAGATTACAGATGAGGCGCGGGCCCACATTTACATGGACCCCATGCCGAAGAACATGCACCCAGAATACAACCAAGAACGGCGGCAGGCGCGGGCCAAGGCCCTCACTGAACAACACGCCCAAGACCCGCACGCCCGGTATGTGGACGCCGCGGAATGCAAGCGGGAAGGCTTGGCGGCGGTGGTCGTTGCGGCGGCTACCGGCACCAAGACAACGGCGGCGAGCGTGCGGTGCACGAACGCCACAGACGCTGAGGAGGTTGCCATCGCTCTGGCGATCACCGAGGCCGAGTGTCGCACCGTGCTCAGCGACTCGAGGAATGCCGTGCGCAACTTTGCCAAGGGGCGAATATGCGCGCCGGCGGCCGCCATCATCGGCGAGCTCCAACTTCAAGACCGCGGCAGCACCGTCCGTATCAAGTGGTTCCCGGCGCACGCTGGCGAGTGTGCATCCTCACCGAACCACAACGAGATGGCTCATTCGGCGGCACGAGCGCTTACTTTCCGTGCCCCCGAGAGTGACCGTTCCGTGTGGTGGTTCGAAACCAAGGACAGAGTGGCTTGTTATGCCGAAGTAACTAAGTGTTACCGCTTAGCTCGACGGACAATGCCGCCTCCCCACACGGCACTCAGTCGGGAGGAGGCCGCAATCCTAAGACAAATACAGACCGCGTCACTCCTCGCCCCCGCAATGCTGCACGTGCTTCACCCAGAGCTCTATCCGAGTGGGCTGTGCGGTCTTTGTGCAGCGGGTCCGGCGGACCAATGGCATATCATGTGGGACTGTGCCAGGTTCCCGACGGCAGCTACCTCCAGGACTTACCCGCCAGAACTACAAGGTGCACTGCAGTCTGCAGACAAGGAATCTCAACTATGGGCCGTCCAGCAGGCCCGGGGTGCGCTCGAGAAGCACAAGCCTCATGACCCACTACAAACGGGCCCAACTGGGCTAGTGCAGAGTAGGGCATAACCCCGGGTCCACGCTTCGCCAGCGTGCGACACGTTAAATCGTCGTTTGCCGGCACTTCATTACAGTTATTCCTATCCTATCCTATCCTATCCTTAGCTGGAGGTCATCCGTAATGACAATTCCAATGTGGAAACACTAGGGAGCGGGAAGCATTTCAACTTTTCTAGGACACTCGTTTCTGGCACATCATGATTTCTTTGCTCATTAAGATTATTAAGGTGGAATTGTGGCAGCAATGACTGTCTGTAGAAAAAATAGGTTGCACGACGTTCATTCAAGTACTTAAATATGCGGAAATGTTTCATAAAGTTGGCTAATCAGGACACCGCCCTAAGAGCTTTTGGAACTTCAAAACGAATAAAATATCAGTAAGAAATGTTTTATAATTTTCCAGCTGAGGGAGATTTCTTTTTGAAGCGGGTTATCCCTCCCGGTTTTCGGAGATCCAGATCGATGTCATTTATGTGCAGCATGAGCCACGCATAGCGCAATTGCTGCAGCTGGTCCTTGCGACACCTATTAGAGCAAAAGATTTCATATATTAGACTGCTGTTTAGATTATCTTTCAGTAGAGTGTACACATCAAACAACTGCGCGATCACACCGTGCTCCGGAAAATATTTGTCCATGCGCTTCCCTTACTCTTGCGATACTGGAGCGTCACCCGGCACTGCAAGTTTTTAGCGGAACTCTGGGCTCGCATGATACAACTTTTTTAATGCTTCCCTCGTGGCATTCTTACGGCGCCTTTCTAACGTTCCTGACTTGCGATATCTTTGTGTATGATCTCTCAGTCGATTGCTGACACCTGCTGTCCCTTGAGAGTATATTTTCTGCTCTTGGCCTCGCTGCCACAGCATTGAACCTGTAAAGAGAGGTACATCGTCAGAACATCTTGTAAGGCTAGTTAGGAAATTTTCGGCAACGTCGCACGTTGTGTCAAGTAACACTACAGGCAGGCACAGAGGACAAGCACTGCGCCCTATCTATGCTTCAGTGTCATGTTCCACTCTAAAGAGAATCCCATAGGCAACACATGCGTGACATATGATATCGCTTCACGTTTATGGAAACACGACACGAAGAGCCCGTTCTTTATTTAATTTCTAGTGCATGCGAGAAAAAGAGGCACTATTTTTGTAATACCGTGCTTTTAATCCGTGCAGGTGTGTTCTGATTATATTTCGTTACAGGATTTCAAGTAGAAATGCGCTCCCCAAATTTATTAGGCAAAGTTCTAAGTTTTAGTGCAGGTATATATTCATGCAACGCGCTAAGCATTGCTGGTTTCTCAATAGGTGGCTGAGAATACTAGGCATCAGTTTTTAGAGCCAGTTTTCTTGATCGATTAAAGTTTTTCGTTCATGTTGTAAAGGATTAGGCAATTGAGCGGTTTTTTTCCTCTGGCTCGATTTTTCTGCAAGATACCCATTAGTGCAAAACTGACTTCCCATAGTTTAAAACTGCTAGGCAACTTGGCATTGTAACTTTAGATCTGGAAGAATTTCCGCTATTAAGCGGCGAATCAAGCTTAGGAAAAATAGGGCAGTGCACGGCCAGAACGTCTTTCGCCGTATCGTATGCTATAGCGCCAAGCGAGGCGCGACTTTTTATAAACATGAATTGGCTCATTCTCCACGAAAACCATTCGGCTATGTAGTTCAGCCTATAATGTGGAAGATTACCCACCATAGACGTGCAAGCGATGAGGCGAAACTGACAAGTACGCAGTTTCTTGGAGCCCGCCTAGCTTATTTCGCTGCTTAACGTTTCAGGACACGCGGCGCCGTAGGAAACCGTGAGGAAAATACACATGACACATGCGCCATGCCAAGTCAATTGCTCTTTATATGTAAATAATGAACTACACAATAATGAACTTCCTGATGATATTGCCTTGCTTTGTAACTCAGGGAACCTGTTGCAATGCATGCTCACTGACCTGCAGAGGCAAAGCAGAAGGGTGAGTCTAAAAATTAATCTGCAGAAAACTAAAGCAATATTTAACAGTCTCGGGAAGAGAACAGCAGTTTACGATAGGTAGCGTGGCACTGGAAGTGGTAAAGGGATACATCTACTTAGGGCAGGTAGTGACCTTGGATCAGGATCAAGAGACTTAAATAATCAGAAGAATAGGAATAGGCTGGGGTGCGTTTGGCAGGCATTCTGAGATCATAAACAGCAGGTTGCCATTATCCCTCAAGAGAAAAGTGTATAACAGCTGTGTCTTACCAGTACACATCTGCGGGGCAGAAACCTGGAGGCTTACGAAAAGGGTTCGACTTAAATTGAGGACGACGCGACGAGCTATCGAAAGACGAATGATGGGTGTAACGTTAAGAGATAAGGACAGAGCAGATTGGGTGAGGGAATAAACGCGAGTTAATGACATCTTAGTCGAAATCAAGAAAAAGAAATGGGCGTGGGCAGGGCATGTAATGAGGAGGGAAGATAACCGGTGGTCATTAAGGGATAGGACTGGATTCCAAGGGAAGGGAAGCGTAGCATGGAGCGGCAGAAACTTAGGTGGGCGGATGAGATTAAGAAGTTTGCAAGGACAACATGGCCACAATTAGCACATATACCGGGGTAGTTGGACAAGTATGGGAGAGGCCTTTGACCTGCAGTGGGCATAACCAGGATGATGATGATGATGATGATGAAGAAGATGATGATGATGATGATGAACTACAGAAGCACATGTTGGCAGCCACTAATCATTTGTGTTTCTTACCTTCGTCGATCAGGGACCGCTCTTCCACTACATCACTCGGCACAGAAGACGACAGGGTGGCGCAGTCCCTTCTTCTGATGTGGTCCGAGCTGAGGCCGTAGCCATTATACATTTGCTTCCAGGTCAGCCCCACCCGGACTCCCCATTTAGCGCCAATTCACCATATTTCTCATGTGAAACTGGGCAAAATGCCGCATTGTCATGATTAAATAACTATTGAAAGCGAAAGCAAAATTCTGAGTACGAAGAATGGAATAAAAAATTTGGTCCTTCTAGGCACAGGTTCAAAATTGAAGCGAAGCTCTGTGATCGATTCAACCACAGACACAATTCAACACGGAAACGGTGACTGCTACGTAAATGACCTTTCTTTTTTTTTTACTTCTGCCGTGTTCATGACCATTCAAAGGTTGTAATGCAATAACAAAAAAAGGGTCGCCGCAATGCTCTCCAGTTTGCGTAGCAAACATCGATATACTTTCGACAGGTAGAAATTGCAAGTTTTCTACTCGTGGAACACTGAAGAGCAACTGCTAACATATACCGAAACGAACGTTCCGTCTGCGCATCAGTTAGCATCAATTGGCCAAGTAGCTTCAGTTTCTCACAAGACGGCAGAAAAATATGCCACTCCAAGCAAAAACGATATTCACTTGAAAAAAGCGCGTAAGACCTTTCGTTTAGTCCTCTAGCTGTTTTGATAAGCACAGCGCTTGTTTTTTCATAACGACTGCAGAAAAAGAGTACTTACCTCTCGTTCACAGGGAAACGGAAAAATTTCGCTATTGCGCTGCTTCCCGAGTTACCCCATCACAAAGCCGCGAAGCAAGCATTGTATCATTTCCTCAGTTTTTCCGACATCACAGGAACATTCGCAGGCAACAAAAGAGGGTTTTAACCTCCAGAGCATATGAACAAACGTGCACTTTCATAGAAAGTGGCAGACGAACAGAACGGCAGCCGAAGCGACAAGAGCGAAAGCACCGCCCGTTGGCGCAACAAACGAAGCGACGAAATCAAGGTATAAGGTGCCCGAAAATAAAAGAGCCGGAAGCACATTTTATTTGTGTACTTAAATGCACCACTACACTTTATTGATATGTTGTTTGAAAGATAGCCACATATGGCAAAGTTATCGAATTTTCTGTTCGTTACCAGTGTCTCGGCGACGCTGGCAGCGTCGCCGTGACACTGCTCTTACGAAGATATCGCTCGCCGCGAGGCGTGCCTACAGCTACTGAAACAAAGCAGAAATTTGTCGCCGATTTTACGCGTATAGCGAGATGTTCTTGCTGAACCAGACTGCATGCGCAACGCGAAGTTCGGTGTATGATCGGAATGTCGGCGGTCATCAGTGATGACCAAGTGCTACTTGTTCTTCTGTGCACAAGTTCGCACAATGATGAGTTAAATTCTTACGTCACGCCTTCGGCAGTGTCTCATTTTTCACCGTCACGACGGCGCAACAACGAGAGCTGTAACTTAAGGATATTCCCATATGTTTATAATACATTTCTGCCTACAGGCTTCCAAAATCAGCCATACATATTTCGGGTCACCACCATTTCGCCTGTCTGTCACGCGTCGTCATGTAAACAGCGAAAACTTCCCATATGTTATAACGAGTAGAAACTGATTATGCATAATTAGGCTGAACAAAAGAAAAACCATTATTTGCGACCCTACGTCTTTTTCATCCTTAGCCCTTCTCTACTGGTGAAAATGGTTAGGGCTGTCTGCCAACTTGGCCTGTCTGCAATGCGACCTCATAAAATGATAACTTATGATATCAAATGACGTGTATATACTAAAAATGCATTAGGATGCCAAACAAAACCAAAGTTTTTGTAATTGCTGGAGACTTCCCCTTTACGAAAGGAATAAAAGATGGCTGCTCGATGACCGCTCTGGCGCTGGCTAGTCGGAGCTGCTGGGGGGAACCAATTTCTCCAGCATAAGAAAAAATTCTGTTAGGTAGTGTAAAAATGTCGATCGCTTTCGGCAAACATACGACATCGTTTGCCAAATCTTCAATCACAATCTCGTTTAGGCGGCACTTGTAACTTTCCGGTGCACGCCGGCGTCATTTTCGACGAGGCACTGCAAGCTAAGGAATGCGAAGTGGACTATTCACAAATACCGGCACCGCGGTCCGCATCCGAGTATCCACTTTCATTGAACTATAGTCAGTGACAACCTCAGAAGTAAAAAGTTTTATGTATGCTGTCCCCCTACCACACAATTTCCATAGGTGCACCAGACAATAAGCTTCACTTCTTTACTAGAAGGCGAGTTGTTTGGCGTGCTTAATACAACTGTTTTCTCCGTACAAATCGCCCTTTGTGTCACTGGCTTCAAAAAGAAACCTGTTCATCAAAGTCATTTTTCATGGGTGTTTCTCATATCTCTGCTAGCCAAGGGTAAGCTTCTAGCTTGAAACAACTGGCATTTATTTTCGTTTAGCCTAGCGCTTACATTAGCAGAGCAGGGCCCCTAAGCTGAGAGCAGACTTCAGCTCGCTCGGCTCTCTTTCAGAGCTAGGTGAAGTGCAGGTCACTGCGTCAGGAGCGTTGAAACACTCTCGACTTCTGAGCACTTCTCGCCTCTTGTTAGCCGATCATATAAGAAAACCCTCTCAAACTGGGCATTACTGTTTGCTTTCAAAGGAAACAAATGTGACCTATAGAGAAAAAGCTCTTTTCATTGGGCTCTTCAAAACATAATGCGACTCACTGCCCGAAGCTTGCGTAAGCGGTTACGTAGCCTCGATGTCAGCAGAGTAGAATAAAATTATAACCAAGTACTTTTACGTTTTCCGGCCAAATATCTCATAAGTGGTGCTTGCCTTGGGTTTACAGCATAGGAAGCGACTTGGTTACTACTCTCTTTTAATTTTTCATTCGCAATAGGAGCAATAATGAATACCAAAAATTGTGTCAGTAAATTGGTTTGTTTACTTCACGGACATCGTAATTTGTCCCGTAGTAATTCCTGCCCTATCCGGGAATCCACCTGGGAAAACTGAGCAGCCATTCGACTCTGATAAATAAACTGTTGGAATAAGCACTTCCATGCATTATTTTGTTTGCTGAAAGGAATGTATCATTGTGCGTTTTTGTCTAATACGTACACAGGCGTTTCCTGCTTTTTTGTGTGCAATGCTTTAATGTTTCTACACTATGTTGTATGTTTAGATTATCATACTGTCTATTTATCGTTTACGCATGATACGTTTTGATCTGTATACACTTAGTCTATAATATGGCGCCCCCCTTACACCATGCCTCAATCGTGGACTGTGTGTAAATTTTGAATAAATAAACAAATAAAAGCTAAACAAAATTGGCAGAACCCATCTCACGATGACTTTCGATGGTGACACGTTTAGTATTCAATCAACACAGCGGCACAACATATTGCCACCATCTAGGCGAGTTATGTATGATGCGTGTACGTCAGCGGGACTCCTCTCTCGCGCTTCTTTCTGGTCCCGCTGCTTCATCGCGTGGCTGTTCCGAAGAGACCGCGCCCTGCCTCCGAGACGTGGCGTACCGGTGCTTTTGAACTAAGAGAATTGCTTCCGCGCTTGCTGCACACCTAGTGGCATAGGCTTTGCGACCAAAGTTTGTGAGACGTGCATTGAGGAGCTGCTCGTGCCCACTGCATTCATGGCGCAGCTCACTAAAACGTGGGAGTAAAATGCATTCGTTGATAAGCGGCGCGTACCAAGTACATTTGAGGCGAAGCCTGCTAGAGCATCGGGTTGCTGTCCTTGAGAAACCCTAATGACGTGGACGCGATTCTTTCCCGCATTGGATAAATGTAAACAATCTTTTAGCATATTAGCATTCTTAGCTTACTCCACGCACATTTCGGGGGCTGGGTATGTGTGGATATTTGTATCGAACCGTTTTCTCGCATATCTGGGTCACTGGGGAGCCTAATGGGTAGCGCATCCGGCTGCTGTGCTGAGGAATCAGGGTGTGAAACGAACCATCGGACCAACTTTGGGTACTCAGTATGTGACAATGTGTGAATATGTATGGCTCTTCAGGAACCTCTTTCACACCGACGCTGTTCACTGTAGGTGCGCGAATAAGTAGATACATGTGTTCAGTTAAACCCTTTGGTGCCGACTTGGAGCACAGGATATGTTCCATTTCGGTTAGTGCTTGTCTTCTACGAACCTCTTTTATGACAATTTAGGTCAGTGGATTTATACCAGCAGGTATGTGTCACACTTCTATGAGCGTCTTTGACGCCAACTTGGGTAACTAGGTATGTGCCACTGACTTGCGCTGTATGAATAGGTGAACCGTGATAGTCACTCTGACGTGACTCACAATTGCCAGCGTAATTTTCAGTCTTAACGGAACAGCAAAGGCGTACTTCTAAAGTTATAAGCATATTTGACACATGTAAAGAAAAGTAAAACTGTTCCTTGGGCTAGTTGGTTCATGCTTGAATGAGTAAAGAGCAAGGCGCAATAGAGCAGGACAGAAGAACACGGTCACGGGAACACTGGGGCCGGTCCTGTCCTTTGTGTACTTCTTCTGTCCTGGTCCATTGCCCGCTGCTCTTATTCATGTTAACAAAAGTTCCGTGAATTGTTCAATACCGGAATAATCGTTCGCCGTTTATCGCACACAGACTGCTCAGCGTCGTCGGTTCCTGGACTTCTACTGTGACATCTGCTTCAGTAGTTGTTGAATAGGTCAAATACCTCTTTGACAGCATCGGATGGCATCAGGTTACGTGAACCATTTCAAGCGCTGTCCCAGTAGAGTCTTCTTCGCTAAGGATCCTATCACGTCAAAGATTTCCTGCAGATTTGTTAGGGATATTACAGAAGAGGTGAAATAAATACATATACAAAAAAATGTTCCCACAGGTTTCACTTTGACGAAGAACGCCTTCTTTCATTTACCAACTATGACAAGCAAGTAGACGCAGCTGCTTGATGACGAAGTACTTTGCTGTCCTGGGATGCTCGGCAGCAAAACAGTATTGCGAGCATAGTTGCGCTACCTGTACTGGATGAACGTTGCGTTGAGGTCGGTGAGATGAAGGGGCAGTATATACAGTGCTATTAGGCGACTGACAGAAAAATTACGGAAACAGAAAATCAGAACGATGCTAAAACATAATCATACAAGTTATGTGCAGATGTGCAGAACTGTGATGAGGGGATGTCGCATGAGCAATGAAAATTATTTATTGTAAGCCTAAAATAAAATAATCTAATTGCACGGGTGTTTTCGCATTTCGCCCCCACCGAAATACGGCCACCGTGGCCGGGATTGGATCCCGCGACCTTGTGCTCAGCAGCCCAACACCATATTCCCTGAGCAACCACGGCAGGTGCGAAAAACGTGTTTCCGCGCAAAGCTTGATGCCCGTCCTAAAAGGATAATTTCTATTCAATTTGAAGGGTTACTATTGCTTTACAGGCTGTTGGTTTTCCATGTAGGGAACGAAAAGAAGCCAAGGTGACTTCTCACAAGGCAATGTTTTCAGAGCGCATCAGATGATAGCAGTAGCGTTATCAAAACAGAAGTCAACAAAACGAATTAACCAAACTTATTCAACGTCATTGGCCTCTTTTGTAGCACCAGTAGTTATTTTCTTGCGGACTACCAGCCCTTGAACAGCTACACGCGCAAGCACGTATGCTATTTGTCCCACATCAATGACGATTTCCACTGCCTCCTTGGAGGCACGTCTTTTTCTTCCATCGTCCTAAAATCATATTGTAAATCTTCCAATGTCCATCGACTGGGTATTGGAAGATTTACATCAATGTCATTCAAAATTTTTTGGTTTGTCATGCAGATGGTTTTTAATTAATTAAGGTTATGTCTTCCGAACTGCATAGTGTATCCGGGACCATCCAGCACTTGCTAGATTGTCTCCATAGGGACATAGCAAAGGTTTCATTGCTGCCTACACGACACGATCATCTTTGCACCATTTATTATCAGCCAGATATGTTAACAGCAATGCTTTGCGTCGCCCGTGGTACAGAGCCAACGTGACTGCTTGAATGAATGATTGTTTAAGTTTAGGGCCATAGGGCGACAATAGGGAGTTATAGACACTTCGCAGTGTGTTTCGCTGGTACCCTCTTTCTTCAAGTTCAGCAGTGGAAGCCTGTCAATTACATTTGACCGCCTGTGATTTTTGAACATGCGTCCAATGCTCACCACCGCCCCATTTTCACTTTCCACCTCCATAAGAGGTGTGAGACCGCGACCACAAATCAAAACTCTGCACTCGGGATCAGAAGAGAAACATCGTAGCAGTCATGCCAATTCTGAGTGTTTGCAGCAGCTTTAGGCTCTACAAATACACAGACGTTAATGAGTGAGCTGAGTGCAACCTAGCTACCTTAATGAGTCAAGAATGCGCCAGAAGTTGAAACTGTATGAAACACTACCATTGGCCCATATGCGTTTTCTAAACTGCCCTACTTTTGCTCCATCACTGCAGGTGGTCTTCATGGAACAATCGCTCTATCACTACGGTATTAGACGTCACTACTCCCACGATCCTCCAAGGGGCCAGTTTTATTTCGGAAAAGTCAATGTACTAACAGTTCCATGTGCGATGTTCGTGAGCTACAACGCCAGTGACTTTCTCAAGAAAAGTTTGCATCAAACGTGAGTTACAGAGATGTACATGCGGTCACATTTTGAAAAAATCATTGAAGTGTCATTTTCATGCTGCATACGTGAATAATGTATTCATTCTATTCACACAGTCCATGACCTAGAAGAAATATAATGGCATCTTTGATTGGTTGTTTAAGAGCACTCCCATAGCACTCCTAAAGTGGCGAATCGTACCAATTCGGATATGGAATAAATAATGATAGTGATAATATTTTAGGTTCTTCTGATTATATTATTAAAGCTTGAATGATTTCTTGCAAAACATTCTTAGCATGACCTAATTGCACTGAAATAACGAACAGCGAAGATGCCATCATTTTAGTGTTCCAAATATTTATCAAATCCGGCTAGGTGTAGCACCACTGCAACAGTTTTAAGGTCTAAACCAGGTTTTGATCATTCAACGCTGTAGTGACGGTCTCCAGATTTATTTTGACCATCTGGGAATCTTCATCCTGCATCCAATGCGCGGTAAACGAGTGTTTATGCGTTCCGCCGCTATCGGAATGCGCCCACCGTGGCTGCGGTCAAACCTGTACCGCGAGCCCAGGAGCGCAGTGTAAGTTCCGTTGGCTATATCTGCTCGCAAAATTTCATTGTAGTTCAAACGGCACGCTCATGATCCGGCATCGACAGAGAACAGCTTTGTATCTCGCTACTCTGCTAGCAGCCATTAGAGCAACCACTGGTAGAATTTGTGGGCGTGGTTGAGCAAAATGGTGCGACATATAAGTAGTATTCAAGTAGCGCAATTTTTCTTCTCAAGGTTGGCTACCTCGAGTTCATAGATTATTTACTGTCACCACCAGCCTATATTATGTCCACTGGGGCACGGAGCCATCTGGGGGCGACCTTCGCTTCCACCTGTCTTGCAACAGTGAAGTCAACCCGTCAATGTACGCAGATTGTCCAAGTGAACTACTTTTTACGCTTCGCTTGACGCCATTCTGTTGCTATAATGCACCACCGGTTACCTGCTTAAGGAATTGTACCACTTACGCAACATAACTTCGTACTCCTACTCATGACTAGAATGCCAGCTACTTTCCTTTGTTTTATCTTATATCATTCTGTTGCGGCCCCCCTATTTCACGCCTATCATTTTTCGTTCCATTGCTCGGTGCACGATCCTTCGTTTGCGAGGTTCATAAGGGAGGTAGCGGCGAAACAATGTACCAGAGATGCCAGTTCTCGTTCCGGCGTGGAAATGAATTATTTGAAACCAAGTTCCAGGTCCGGGTTGGATTTTCCTGCACAAATTGGCTGAAGGGAATATAAAGGGAAGGGAATATCTTCAATTAGGTATTGGGGTTTCCTGTTTACCTCCAATTTAAGCTGCAATGCTCACACTGAACACATCACCACAAAAGCATGCAAAAAATTGGTTACCTGAAACGGCACTTACACCTCGCTAACGCAGAAACCAGACTTCGCGCATGCAGTTCTCTTATCAGGCCTTCTTTAGAATATGCGACCATATTTTGGCACCCCCATCACTCCTATCTCACGAACCTAATCGAATCAGTTCAAAATAAAGCTGCGCGGTTCATCTTAACTTCATACTCTCGATATCAAAGTGTGTCCACCTTAAAGAAATTACTTAATCTCCCTTCACTTGACATGCGCAGGAAATTATTACGGTTGTCCTTCTTCTTCCATAGACTTTACCACAGCAATATTCTATTCGCTCGAGCCCAGATTCCTCCCGCTCCCCACATCTCGACCCGTAGAGACCATGTTCATAAAGTAAAACCTATATTTGCCAGGACTAACGCTTATCAAAATTCGCCTCTCGTTTTATGTATTGCCGAATGGAACTCGCTACCTGCAAACATTGTCTCGCTTGCGGAACATCATCATTTCACGCAGCACTGCTAACCTTTTTAGGGTGTATCAACCTGTCCGAACCCACATTTCCTTGAATATTTGCCTAATGTTGGAATCCCACCGATGGCACCAGCTGTTGGAATCTCAGCGCTGCCACCAGCTGTTGGAACCTCAGTGCTGACGCCCGTTATTGCAACTGGGTCGCAAGCCCCAAGGGTAGCGTTGGCCTGGCGGCCTGGGGCACACTGGAAGCATGCGAAGGTCCCGGCAAAGCATGAGTCGACTGCTAATTCTAGCATCGCAAAAGAGCGGCCGGTCAGGTCGACCGAAGTGGAGAGACGGGAGAGCACGTTACTCCATAGAAGAAATCGGAGCCTCTCAGAGAACTGACCTTGAAACTCTTGTAAGAGCTGGCGCAGTTCGGTTTTCTGCTCAGGCGACAGCGGTGCTTTACTGATTAAGTCACTAATGACTTGATCGGCGTCTTCCCTGTTCGTCACTGAGCCTAGTCCCGGAAGCTCGACCGGAAGCTCTTCGGGAGCGTTTACCATCATACACACTACTGCTTTCCGTTGCTTATAGGGTTTGAGCAGATTACAGTGGTAAACTTGCTGTGCTTTCCGTTTTCCTGGCAGACTCACCACGTAGTTAACGTCCGACAGTTTTTGAACAATTCTTGCTGGGCCCTCCCACTGCACGTCGAGCTTGTTCTTTAGCGATGTGCGCAATATCATGACCTCATCGCCCACCTCAAAACGACGGGCCCTGGCTGTCCGATCATAATAAACTTTGGCCCTCTGCTGGGCCTTTGCCATTGCTTCACCTGACAACTCCTGTGCCCTTCTTAAGCGTTCGAGGAGCTTAAGCACGTACTCCACCACGACTGGGTCGTCGCCCCTGCCTTCCCACGATTCTCGACGCATGCGAAGCGGAGACCGAAGCGAGCGACCGTACACCAGCTCAGCTGGCGAAAACCCCGTAGCCGCATGCGGCGCGGTCCGTAATGCAAACATCGCCCCAGGCAGACACAGCTCCCAGTCAGTTTGATGTTCAAAACACAATGCTCTCAACACACGCTTCATGACGGAGTGGAGCTTCTCAACGGAATTCGACTGGGGGTGGTGCACTGAGCTGTGTAGCAGCTTTACCCCGCACCTTTCGAGAAAGGCTGTCGTCAAAGCGCTAGTAAACACTGTGCCCTGATCTGATTGGATTTCCGCAGGAAAACCAACTCGCGCAAATATGGACAGTAGTGCATTGACTATCTCAACTGAGCTGAGTTCTTTAAGCGGCACTGCTTCAGGGAACTTTGTCGCTGGGCAGATCACAGTCAAAATGTGTCTGCACCCCGTGGCTGTTACCGGCAGAGGTCCCACTGTATCAATAACGAGCCGTCTAAAAGGCTCCGTAATGATAGGTACCAACTTCAACGGCGCCCTCGATTTGTCCCCTGGTTTGCCCACCCGCTGACAGGTGTCGCATGTCTTCACAAAGTGGTCTGCGTCCCGAAAACACCCTGGCCAATAGTACTCTTGCAAGAGACGGTCCTTAGTTTTCTTAACTCCTAGGTGTCCGGACCACGAACCTCCATGCGACAAGCGCAACAGATCCTGACGGTAGCACTGAGGCACGATCAGCTGATCGAACTGCACTCCCCTGCGGTCTAGATACTTCCGGTACAGGACCCCACCTCTTTCCACAAAGCGAGCATTTTTCTTGGCGATACCTTCCTTGACAATGCAGCGTATGTTTGCTAGGCTGCCATCCTTCTTTTGCTCGGCTATCAAAGCCGACCGGCTGACTTTTAGCAACCTATTAAGTCCGTCTGATGTAGGCGCTATGAGCAAATCAGCAGATAGCTCTTCTAGCTTTCCCGCATCGGGCATTTCCTCTCCAGTATCTGGTGCCTTTAACGCTACAGGCTCAATTTTATTCAGTTCGGGCGTGCTCTGAATATCAGCTTGCTGCGCCTCTGACCCTTTCTCATCGTTAGACGACGTCAGCCCCGCAACTACCGCCTTTGCAGCGAGCTCCCGAACCTTCGATCTGGTTAAGGCCTGAACGCTAGCCTCACCAAACAAAAGCCCCTTCTCGCGCAGGAGGTGATCGGACCTGTTCGAAAATAGGTACGGGTACTGGGGGGGCAGCATAGATGACACTCCCGCCTCCGTCTCAAGTGCTCCGAAAGGTCCTTCAATAAGCACTTTTGCTACGGGCAGACACACGCTATGAGCTTCCACGGCTTGCTTGATCCATGCGCACTCGCCCGTGAACATATCGGGTTCTACGTAAGAGGGGTGAACTACATCCATCGTAGCTGCGGAATCGCGAAGCACTCGGCACTCCTTCCCGTTCACGAGGAGGTCTCGCATGTAAGGCTCGAGAAGCTTCATGTTCTCGTCAGTGCTGAATAATGACAAAAACACTACTTTTGTTTTTGTTTCCGGACACTGCGCCGAAAAGTGACCCGGCTTCTGGCACGTATAACACACGCGCACTTGCCTCGTCTCGAACCACTTTCTGCGTTCGGCTTCGGCTGCCGCCGTCTCCTTACGCTCGGTCGGATTGCTTTCACTCGCATCCGCACTACGTGTGTCCCCCTTTGCTCTCATGGGCGTGAACTTCGGCCTCTCAAACTTGGAGCCAAATTCACCCTTTTGACCGTCCTTAGCTCCGCGAGCCCAACGCGTCACAAACTCTTCGGCTAACTCAGCGGCTCTAGCCACCGTACTAACGTCTGGCCTATCCAAGACCCAGTACCGCACGTTCTCAGGTAACCGACTATAATACTGTTCTAGCCCGAAACAATGCAGAACTTTCTCGTGGTCACCAAACGCTTTCTCTTCTTTGAGCCACTCCTGCATGTTTGACATTAGCCTGTAGGCAAACTCTGTGTATGACTCACTTTTGCCTTTCTCATTTTCTTGAAACTTCCGACGGAACGCCTTCGCGGACAGCCTGTACTTTTTTAGCAGACTCGATTTCACTTTGTCGAAATCCTCTGCCTCCTCTCTATTCAAGCGAGCGACTACGTCGGCCGCCTCACCGGGTAACAAAGTGAGCAAGCGCTGTGGCCACGTTTCCCGAGAGAACCCCTGCTTCTCGCACGTTCGCTCAAAGTTAACCAGGAACAAACCAATGTCCTCTCCAAGCTTAAACGGCCGCATCAGGTCAGTCATTTTGAACAATACTCGTTCTCCTGCACCGTGTGCCTGATTTCCATTACGAGCGCGTTCCATCTCCACCTCGAGACGCTTCAATTCCAAAGCGTGTTGACGGTCGCGCTCTTCTTTTTCTTTTCGTTCTTTTCGTTCAAGCTCATCTTTCTCTTTTCGTTCTTTTCGTTCAAGCTCATCTTTCTCTTTTCGTTCTCTAAGTTCGCGCTCCTGTCTTTTTGCCGTCTCCCTCTCCTCAATGGTCTCAAGGCATTCCGACAGCTCGTCATCCTCAGCTCCTAACTCAAGAATAGCCCTTAGCAGTTCTGGTTTTCTGAGTTTGTCTGAGACATCCAGACCCAACTCCCTTGCAAGCTCCAGCAATTTCGGTTTGCGCAACGACTTCAAATCCATGGCTGCTCTGAATGCTGCTTTCTCTACTGCCTACTATTGTCTTGCCGCAAACTAACCCGGCAGCAACGACAACCACAATTACCAGCTCTGTTTCTGACACTAACAAAAGCCTGGCAAAACTCAGAAGAAGAAAGTCCCGCACTCACCAAACCTCTCAGCCAAGAATTCAGCGCAGTCGTTCCGCTGCAGGCAACCAGTCAACACACAGGGCTTGTTGCACTGCTCCCGGATGATCGTTGTGCTGCTCAGCATACAGTCAACCGCATATCTTCGCTGCTGGCCTCCGTTGTCGCGATCTCACCGCTGGCAACCAGCTGTTGTAACCGCACCGATGGCACCAGCTGTTGGAATCCCACCGCTGCCACCAGCTGTTGGAACCTCAGTGCTGACACCCGTTATTGCAATCGGACCGTTGGCGCCCGTTGTTGCAAATGGGTCGCAAGCCCCAAGGGTAGCGTTGGCCTGGCGGCCTGGGGCACACTGGAAGCATCCGAAGGTCCCGGCAAAGCATGAGTCGACTGCTAACAGAACAACTTGTTTATTCTAGCATCGCAAAGAGCGGGCGGTCAGGTCGACCGAAGTGGAGAGACGGGAGAGCACGTTACTCAACAGAAGAAATTGGAGCCTCTCTCTTGGCGTCCGGGAGCAGCTGCTTTTATACTCTTGGCGTCGCGGGCAAGAAGGAAGGTCACGGGATGACACCACGTGACCGCGAAGCACGAACGGACTGAGAGACAGGTAGAGACGAGTGTAGTGACGCATCAGACGGGCCGGCGCCGGTCAGACCTCCTCGCTTCACACTTGGGGAGCTCCTCTCCCTGGCTGCCGCGCTTTCACAAGCGTGAGCACACACACACACACACGCACACACAAAGACACGTGGCACTGAACATGCCGGGACGCGCTCGGCGGGGATGCGTCGCGGCCGCTCCGAACGGGCCAAAATGTCCGCCGCTTTGAACGAAGCCCCGGCGTCCGTTGAATCCGCGCCGGCTACACCGCGCGTCATAGGCGAAACGTAACACTAAACAGTGTTTTCATGTGCTTGGCATTGTATAAAATTCATTCCGTTTCAACGGATATGTACCTGTGTAGGCTGTTTACCTATATCATCATTCGATTGTATACTTAAACTCGTGTTCTGATGGTACTGATTGTTTCCATCGCATTTTAGGTTCTTATGCGTGTTTCGCGCTACTAAACATTGTACAAACTTCGTTACCCTTTTCTTTCTTTTTTGTTTGCTTCTGCTAGATGTTTAGATCATTTTTATGGTTCCTAATGCCGTGATATGTTTGCATTGTAGACATTTCACTCATGCTTGAACTTTTTCGTCGCTCCCCTAACTAATGCCCTAACGGGCCCTTAGGGTACTCAAATAAATAAATAAATAAATAATTAAGTGTAAAGCAGTGGACAAGTGCGTTCTTCACAAGAGGTGTCTAAATAGGAGGGACTGCAAAGTGTAAGATGGCATGCAGTTTGTTCCTTACACACAAAATTATATTCATCCGATTCCTTTGTCTGGTGGCCTACAGTATACCGGTCGCACTGGAAGATGCTTGAGCATTTTAATACAGGAGCACCGTAGTTCATTGAAGGGTTTTTGCCCATTTGCACGTTTTTGTGCATTGCTGTTACTCTGAATGTCATCTTTTTTCTTTATTTTAATTTTTTGCCTCTTCCTTCGACTATTCCGCTGCTGCTACTGTTGCTGCTGTCTGGCACACTTCATCGGGGGGCGGGGGGGGTTCAAAGCATGTGTATATAGGACAGGAGTGCGGCAGACAGGAAAAGCAACGCGAGAAACTCATTTGCAACCTCTGCAACCTGTGATACACAATGCCTTCTGAAGCTCTTTCGGCGTCGCCGCATTAGCCTCTTCACATCTGTAACTATACGTGACTCCCGCAAAGGCGTTGCAGAAATTGCAGCTCTTACCATTCTACTGGCGCGGAAGTCCAGATAGAAGCCAGACAGAATGGTAAAGAGGCGAGGAGAGAAAATGTATACAACGGGTAGAACCGACGCAGTCGTGAAATAGGTGAACATCATCCCCACCCTTCGCTCGCGATTCCCATACAAGGGGGAATGGGCGGATAGGGAATACGCTACGTGAGGCGGCAAGTATACGCTACTGCTATATTACCGACAGCGGTTGTGGGCAAACGGGTTAAATTTAACGTGAAGATGTCCACTGAGAGACGAAGGCCTCTCCCTGCGATCTCCAATTAACCCTGTCCTGCGCCAACCGATTACAACTAGCGCCTGCGAATTTCCTAACTTCTAGGAAATATGACGATTACAAGACGAAATTACAAAAATTGTGAAAGATGAGGCGGATCTAAATGGCGTTAATCTAGCTAACGCGTTGAATGACTACTTTCTTTCAGTGACCCCAATACTGGGCAACTATATAGCTTGTGCTATATGCGAGCACAAAACCAATACACAATATTTCTAAAACCAGTCGTAGAGAAAGACGTTACTACAGCATTGCTATTATTAAACAGTAAACATGAAGACCTATTTCGCCTGCAGATAGGTCCAGTCAAGTGCACTGCTGATATAATTTGACACTGTCTAACACACATGTTTAACAATTGTTTACTGTCTGGCATTTTTCCACGTAACATGCTATGCGCTAGGATTGTCGTAATTTATAAAAATGGGAACAAGGATGATATTGGTACCAATGATGTTTATTTACAGGGTGAAACGAGGTCCGAGATGGAAGCTGCAGGATAGGCCCAGCCGGCGCAGAGTACCCCGAGATCACGCGCGCACACTCTTCTTCTTCTTTATCTGCCTCAGTCACGCATTGCTGCGACCTATTCCCCGGGGGCAGATGAAGCTCGCTGAGCGAGTAAAAGGGACCTGTGATTGTACTGCTTGAGTCTGGCGACGTGAACAACTTGCGTCGCACGTGAACGCCGATTACTTGCCGTCACTTTGGTGACGACATAGTTCACATCACTCAAGCGGCTGAGTATAACGAATGGTCCCGTGTAAGTGGCGAGAAAATTGCGGTACAATCCCTTTTTGTGAACAGGTGTCCACAACCAAGCATAATCACCGGGAGTAAAGCTGACAAAGATATACCGAGCATCATAGCGAATCTTGCTGTTGCCTTGTGAGGACAACATCCTAAGATGTGCCAGTCGACGTGCTTCCTCAGCACGACACAGAGTTCGGGCGATGGAAGGATCTTCTTGGCACGATAAAGGTAGAATAGTGTCCAGAAAGCTCTGGGGAGCGCGTGCGTACAGCAAAAAGAACGGCGCATATCCAGTAACTTCGTGCTTGGCACTATTGTACGCGCACGTTACAAAAGGTAAGGCGGCGTCCCAATTCTGGTGGTCAGCAACGACATACATTGATAACATGTTGGTAAGGGTTCGATTCGTCCGCTCCGTGAGGCCATTGGTTTGCGGGTGGTAGGGAGTGGAATGCCGATATGCAGAACCACAAAGCCGTAAAAGTTCTTCAACGACGTCGGCGGTGAATTGCCGTCCACGGTCACTGATGACAACCCGGGGAGCGCCATGGTATGACGTGATGCAACAAAAACGAAAAGACATCTGCTGCTGTTGCGGATGGAAGTGCCGCCGTTTCCGTGTAGCGAGTAAGGTAATCTATGCATACTATAATCCAGCGGTAGCCAGCTGACGTCTTTGGGAGTGGGCCAAGCAAGTCGATGCCGACTTTTTCAAAGGGTAGCATCGGTGGTCTAACTGGTTGTAAATAGCCTGCTGGGGCCGTCGTCGTTCGCTTGTGGCGCTGGCAAACAGTACAGCGGGCGACATACTGTTTCGTTGTGTTCCAGAGCTTGGGCCAGAAAAATCTCTATCTAAGTCGGTGGAGTGTGCCTGCAAAGTCAAGGTGCCCGGACGTGATATCGTGATGCGTGGAATGAAGGACAGCAGGGCGCAGATTTTCGGGCACAACTAGAAGCAAATGGGGGACCATCCGCCGAGTAATTTTTTTTGTACAGCAAACCATTACGAAACGTAAAGGGTGTTGTTCCTGCTGGCTCACGTGCAGCTGCCCGTAGGGATTTCAAGGTAGGGTCGCAACGTTGCTCGCTCTCGAAGGTACGCAGGTCTGGAAAGACGGAAGAGATGGAAACTAGGTAGTCATCGAAGTCATCATCCTCAGCTCTAGTTTGAGGCAAAGGGAGACGGGATCGGCAATCAGCATCCGTGTGACAGCGCCCGCTCTTGTAGTTAACGGAAAAGCTGTGCTTTTGAAGGTGCAAAGCCCAGCGGGCCAACTGACCCGACGGATCACGCAGCCCAACCAGCCAATAGAGTGAATGATGGTCAGTCACTATCGCTAATGCGCGGCCATGTAGATACGGACGAAACTTCTCAATGGCGAATACGACTGCTAGGCACTCGAGTTCAGTAACGGTGTACTCCAATTATCGGCCCCTTTCCATTTTGCCTGTGTGCGCTAAAGGTTTTGAAAAATAATCCTTAAGCACATAACACGTTTTTCTGATCATCACCAAATACTTTTTCGTCACAGTCTGGTTTCCGCTCAAACATGTCGACTGAACTAGCACTCCTCACTGAGAAGGAATTTGTACTAGAAAATTTTGAAATTAAAAAATACGGTTCTGGGAGTTTTCCTAGACTTCAGTAAAGTTTGCCGATCTCATCAATCATCACACACGTATTCAGCAAATTGAGCACTACGGTTACCATGGGAAAGTATAGTCTTTGAGTTCTTCACAACTCGTTGACATTAACCGACATCATCCTTCAGTAAAACCGCTAACTTCAGGCGTTCCTCAAGGGAGCATATTGGGCCCTTTCCTTTTCATACTAAACATTAATAAACTCTCGAATATTGATAATGCGTCAAAATACATCATATACGCCGATGACACAAGTTCATTCTTTTCAGCGGTTTCAAGTGTCTAGTTGGCTGAAAGAGCCAAGAAGACTTTAGCGCTAATTAATACTTCGGCTCTTGAAAACGATTCAAATAAGTGTTCAAAAGACTAAAGCTGCAATGTTCCACCCGAGTCAAAAGTGTTTCCATCTTCTACCCTCATGATAGCTAACCGTGAAGTAAAAGTTGTTTGCTTTTTGAAAACCTTAGGAATTCACTTTTGAGGAAACATGTCACCTGACGATCATGTTAATTACCTTGTCGGGAAACTTTCTCGTACAACTTTTATTTATTTATTTATTTCACAATACTGCAGCCCAATGTGGCCCAAGCAGGAATGGAATTACAATGAAATGGGAAAAGAACAGCACAGAAATAATTTCCAACAACATTTGCACGACAATATAATACAACGGTTTCAGTGGGACGGTATTTATCGTACACACACGTAAAAAGAACAGCACATAAATAATTTACAACAGAACTTGCACCAGAAATAACAGTTTAACTACGTTGATATTTAAGACAGGTGTAGTTCAAGGGCTTCGCCAAAATGTTAAGCCTGACAAACAAACTCAGGTAGACTGTACGAATCCGAAACTGTGCGTGGTAAAAAACTCTGCTTAAGATCCTCTGTTTTGGCAAAAATTGGTTGTAGTGATGTTTGTGAGTGTTACATGTTGGTCTTCTTGTGGTGGACTTTAATTATGGGGGTACCGATATATTTATTTTTTCAGACAAAATAATATGCAAGAGTTTTAGTCGACTGATTTTTCTGCGTGCAGCTAGGTGGAAATGTTATGCGCAATCATGAGCTTAGTTGGAGAATCCAGCCTTTTATATTTAATAAATATAATCTGATTGCTTTCCTTTGCAGGCGTTCTAAGCAGTGTATATACTTTTTTGTGTGGGGATCCCATACAACGGATGCATACTCCAATTTAGGTCTGACAAGGGCATTGTATGCTTGAAGTTTAACATTCACCGTTGCCTTTCTAAGCTTCCTTTTTTAAAAAACATAGTTGGCGAAAAGCTGTTGCGCTAATTGCAGAGATGTGCGCTACCCATGTCATATCACTGGAAAGAGTAATCCCTAAATACTTATATTTAGTTACTGCTTGAATGTGAGAGCCATGGAGAGTGTAAGTGAACACGCTAGGATTGGTTTTCCGCATTAAATTTATTAAGACTGTTTTGTTAACGTTTAGTTCCATGTCCCATTCTGCGCACAAGCATTCAATGTGGCTGAGAGTTCGCTGTAATAGCTTATGATCTTCATGGCAAGTTATTTCTTTAAACACAATACAATCGTCAGCAAAAAGTTTAATAGACACTGAGTCAGCGATTACTTGCACTAAAACATATACATATATAAAAAATAATAATGGTCTCAAAACACTCCCCTGGGGAACACCGGATGTAACGCTGAGCATCCTAGATACACTAGATTTGATTTCGACAAAGTGCTTTGTATTAGTTAAATTGGCCTCAACCCTTTCTGCTTTCTATATGCTTTCTATGCTTTCTGCGCCGTCAGTGTTCATCTTTCCCAGGCTCGGTAAATATATTGTTATATAATTCTTTATATTCCAGATAATGAAATATAACGCCCTAGTCTGCTCCACTACAACACTAGAAAACATAAATACACTTCGGCTACAAAAACGAGCCGTTTGTATAGCCTGAAAACTTCTCCTGACTTGCACACTGCGGGATTATTTCATAAATTCAACATATATTAGATTGAAACCATTGTATCCCTACAGCTGTGCTCGACACAATGTACCATACGCATACTCATTTAAGCATACTAATACATTATATAGTTTGGCGGGACTTCAAGAAAATCATCCTTTATACAATATACGTAATCCTGAAAAGCGCGAAGTGGAAACATACTGAAGCAATTATGCAAAAGAAGTGCTAAAATCTCGATTGGCATCTTTACTAAATGAATTGTCAATTAGTAACATTGATATTTCCGAAATATCCTACAAAATTTTGCGCATACGATACTTGTGATTCTCATCCCATTCTGTAAGCTCTACTGTTCATGCGATGTTGAATCTGCATAAGTAACTCTTTTTTTTGTTCTTTTCTATTGGCATTACCTATTACCCATATCTTTGTATATCCTATAGCTATTAATTCTGTATTCTTACTTCGTTGGTAAGCTTATTCTTGTATTTATATATTCTGTAAAAACTGATATTTAGCATAGCCCATGTATGTTTTATATGGTTGACTTCATTGTTGCGCTGGGCAAACGTAATTGTTTTCTACGTTTCCTCTCAGTGCTAAGGTACCACTGGTCTGTAACCTGTTTAATTAGACCACGCTCTTCTCGCTGTATGCCATTTCTAGGGGGCACGAACCCAGTCAAGCTTGTTGAAGGCTTTCTGTCCGCGCTCCCAAAGATCCTGTGATGCTTGAATAAAGTGTGTTTGTTTGTTTGTCATCACCCCGCCTAATGTTCTGCTGTCCTCGACTGCACTTCCCTTCTCTTGGACCCCATTATGTAGCCCTAATGGTCCACCGGTTATCTATCATTTGCATCATATGGCTTGCCCAGCTCCATTTCTTTCTCTTAATGTCAATTAGAATATCGGCTATCCCCGTTGTCTCTGTGATACATACTGTCTTCCTGTCTCTTAAGGTTACGCCTAACATTCTTCCATCGCTCTTCACGCGGTCCTTTACATGTTCTCGAGCTTTTTTGTCAATCTCCAAGTTCCTGCTCCGAATTTTAGCACTGGTAGAATGCACTGATTGTATATGTTTCTTTTCAATGATAGTGGTAAGATTGCAGCCAGGATCTAACAATGTTTGCCGTATTTCCTCTAACCCATTTATATTCTGTAAATTTCTTGCTCACGCTCCGGGTCCCATGTGTGTAGTTGACCTAGGTAAACGTACTCGACAGACTGTAGAGGCTCACTGGCGATCTTCAACTCTTGTTCCCTTGCTCCATTATTGAGCATTCTCTCTCTTCGGCATACTGATCTTCAACCCCACTCTTATACTTTGTCTGTTAAGGTACTCAATATTTTTGTTCAAAATCAAGAAATGGGCTAACAGATGGAATACCACAGTGTGGTATAAAGGTAATAAACAGGGATAACGTGCCTCACAAAGGCTGGCCAACGTTTCGATAGGGGTACCTACCTTCGTCAGTAACCGCCTCCTCATCCTCGGCATGTTAGATTTAAAGGATTAGTACAGTGACGTCACGCACAGCTGTGGTCGGTGGTGCCTGGTTGTAAAGGGAGAGACTTCAACGAGAATGAGCATTGTCGCCTGACGTCTGTGAGCGTGGTTCCCAAGAGGAGGAGACAGAGCAGAATAGTGGGAAGGCTGGGAGAAAGGAGAGAAACAAAGAAACAAAATGGGGGACACAAAGAGGAAGAATAACGAAAAGGAAAGGAAAAAGAGTGGCATGGGAAGGTGTTGGGGAAGTGAGAGGTTAGGGAGCATTCACGGGTGTCGTTGGTGGCATGTTTTTCTGGCTGTAGGAGAGCCGGTCAGGGGTCACTGCGCGAGTAACAATAAAGACTCAAAAAGACATCAGTTGAAAGAGTGACTTTAGTAGCGTAGCAGCAAATGCGTCGAGTAATTTTGAAGGCGTTAAGATGGTGACAACGAGTCTGGGGTGCAATGCATTGGGTAACTGGAAGGCAGCGGCATGGTATTTCAAGGTACGTTAGCCCCAGTAGGTCAACGTAGGTGTCGTTACGACGGTATAGAGAAATGGCGATAACCTGTGTGGCTGAGTTGCCAAAAACGTATCCTGGCTTCTGGGACTTTGGAATGTGTTGGTAAGGCTGTTTCAAATATATATATAAATATTTAAAACAGACAAAAAATGGGGGTGAATCGAAACCGGAATAGCAAATAGGAGGGTGACCTGCGCAGAAGCGGGTGGGGGCTGGTGTACTTTGGAAAGGGGGTATAAAAAAGTTGATATAAACGTAAAAACATGAAAGACTATAATAAATTGAGTTGTAGGCAGGAAAAAAGTTTTCGAAGTGGTGGGATAGGTGAGCTCACTAATTAAGGTTAGCTGGTGACATAATGTGTTTTGTGCCTAGGTTGATGATATGATAATTTCAGACTTAGGTTACCGCTTTTAAAGATTCTAAGATGCCACGTGCCAAAATAACTCCAGTCGGGTGTAGGCAATTTAACTTGTGCATGAGGTGTGATTCCGTATATTTCCTTTCGCTAGGTAAACGAAAATTTGTTTGTGGTATATAGAGCCTTGCTTTGTAGGATATATGACCATGTTCATTGAAGTGGCTAGCTACTGCTATAGGTAAATTGTGTTTTGTATCCGCGTGCTGACCGTTGAGTCTTGTATACATTTGTAGTCTATTCTCACCTATATATTGTTTGCTACAAGCAGCACATCCTAGACAATACACTACGTTGCTTGATGTGCAGGTGAAACCCGAAGTTATCTTGTGTGAGTACTTCGACGCTGTACGTTTTACTGTAGTAGTAGATTGAATATCTTTGCATGGAGAGCACTTGGAGCGGCCGCAGGGACCGGTTCCAAACTTCGCATGTGTCCTTAGTTTGGCATAGACAAGAATATTGCTATGGGCGTGTGATATTTGCTTGTTTGAACGAGGCGCGTGGGCGCCATCACTCGAGAAAAGAGGAGGAAGAGCAAAGTGGGCCCGCGCTGTGAATCGAACCGGTCAGCGCTGCAACCGCTGTTGTATTCATAACGTGTAAATAGTTGCTGGTCTTACTGACTCGCCCTTCGCGTGAGATTGTCGTGCAGGTGCGGGGTAAGCTAAATTTAGTGTTGCGTCTGTAAGCTACTCTGGGCGCGTCGGGAAACATTATATTAAGTTTCTGGCTCCTGGTGAGAATAGGGTAGTATTTAAGGAGGATGTTGTTAACGTTTTGGAGTGTGTTTGAGAATTTAGTACCAAGAAGAGGTGTTGTTGTTCTTGTGATCCTCGGGCGGGGCTTCATGACCTCGGCTCAATTAAGTTTGGTTGCAATGGTGTAGGGTTTTGGAGGTCACTGTATGGGCGGTTTCTGTTCGATAGGGTTTCTTCAAGGTGATAGAGTATGTCTAGGAAGTCTTGGCTTTCAATGCAAATGTGACGTAGTCACGTGGCTTTGCCTTTAAAGATGCCTTGTTTGCGATGTCTGGGATGGTGGCTCATATTGGGGGCGAGGAGTTACGGAGTCGCCATCTGTTGGAAGCGCCTGGCTTGCTTAGTACGAGGGATCACGTGGCGTGCTCCTCATAGGTTTCGCTTCCGGCGCTCAATAAAAACACCACGCGGCAGCCCTCCAGGACATTTATATAGGTACTCTCAAAACGAAGGAAGTTTTTTGACTGTCGATATAATAATCTTGGGCAAACTGAAAGCACAGAATCGTTTACAGACGCTATCTCTCTACCGAATACGCACAGTGAACGACACTGTGCGCGGTTGTCGCGATGGAGCCTACCGAACCGGCTTCTTGCATGAAAAGTAGGCAATCGCTAAGAGTAAACTATGTGAAATATGTTTTCATAGTGGGTTGCCTGTATAACCAAATGGGACATAACAGAATGAAGCCTCAGTGCAGCGATCGCACGGGTGCGCAGCGACCGACTGCGCGTCTGCATGCCTGTCCGCACACAATGTTTTGCTTTCGCTGCGAACGCGTTTTCGCGCAGTGCCATGAGCTTTCGGCCATAGCATATGAGCATTTGACAGTACAGTAGCAACCACTGTTGCGCGGACGCTATCGAAACTGTTAAAAAATAATTTTGTTATAGACTTCGACGCTTACGGCGACTGTGATGTGACGCTTCGACGATTCAAACTTTTTTTGTGTTCTAAATTCTTGGACATTTCAACGTTATTTCTCAAGTTGCCTCGCGCTCTGCGTTTATTGGTCTTCTCAGTGTGCGATTTCCCTCTGCTTCTTTTTTGTAATCCAGTGCAATAATTCATAACACAAACATGACCATATGCCACGCCTTTATTTTAATGTGCGTCTTACCGCTCCCTTTCCGTTCCAGTGAACTTGCAAGTATCTATAATCAAAATTTCATATACCAAACCACCATGGTCTTAGCCGGGCAGCGGGTGCGGGCGAGCGTTTCTCTCAATGCTCGTTTTCTGCTACTCACCGAACATCACGCAGTCCCAGCGCCGTAGCAGAAATGTTCCTCGCGTCTGTGCTTGCTGTATATCCGAGTGGTAGCCGATGGCTGTCTGCCGGTTCTAAGTTTCGCTAGCCAAGCTTCACGCAGCTCCTTGCCCTGCGGCTACGTGTAAATAAGGCTGACACCAGGCTCCGACGCGTACGTCCGGCACTGCGGTACCGAGCATTAGCCTACCATGCTACACGCCTCCAAAGGCAGCCGCTACCTATTATAGTACTTTCAAATGTTGTCAAGCAGACACCCAAGGCGGTGAAGCCTCACCTCTTAATCAGAACCGCGGCCAAGATGGGACTTTAAACTTTCGTTTTCCGCTCGCTTCGGCGCTTCTGAAGCAGCCGACGCGGCAGCTGTGTCCACGTGATCGCTCATGCCACGTGACACCGACAGTGGCGCCAACTTTTGTAGTGGTAGAGCTCGCCCCCAATAATGTAGGTACTGTTGACTGTCGAAAGGTTTCAAACATAGCATTGTCTTTAGTGCCTCATTGTCAATGTATATTGTTGTGTCCAGGATGGACACAACAAATAATGGGCTTAGTTGAAGATTCTGATGCTAATTTTATTGTTAGATATAAAGAGTTTAGAAATGCTGCATATTTATCTAGACGATCTTGACCATGTCCCCATATTATGGACATGTCGCCTATGTGTCGTAGGTATGTGTGGGGCCTGTCAGTGCAGCGCGGTAGAAAAGTTGTTTCTAGAATCCCCATAAATATTTTTTTTCGCTGGTGCATCGCGTCGGGGGGCAGCGTCGCAGCAGCCATTGCCAAGTGCCCAGCCCGCGTACAGCGAGCAGGTACCTTTGGCTCCTGCCCCCTGGTGGAAGTAGGTAAGTCTACTCCATCCAACCAGCAAACAAGCCAGGCTACCCTTGGGCTGCCGGCACCACAAGAGTTATCTGCGGCAACCTGCGCTACACGCAGTGATCCCGCAGGACCGATAGCGGCCCCGCAGTTCGGCGCAGCAAAGGCTGCGCCGGCCTCCCCGGCCCCTTCCAGCGCTGGCAACAGCGAGCGCAGCCAAATCCGACAGGGAGCCCCATCGACCTCCGGGCTGGTGCGCACAGGGTTCTTGCCTTCCGAGGTGAGGAGGAGGAATGAACGTTTATTGTAAGGAACAGCGAGAAAGTGTCCTTTCTTCGCCCTAGGTGGGCGGCTATCTTAGTCCAGAAAGCCGTTGGCTAATGCTGCAGCCCGGGCCCGGTCCACCAGACTTCGCTGATCTTCCAGGCTCTGCGCCTTTAACATTGCCTCCCACGTTTCTTCGATCGCTTGTAGCGGTTCTGAGGCATCATCTTGACTGTTTTTCTCGCGGTGTGGGCACACCAACACCGTGTGTAGGAGCGTCTCTGGTACGCCACAATACCGGCATAGATATGAGAGTTTGGTGGGGTGCATTCGGTGCATAATAATTCCATGTACATACGTATTTGTTTGTAGTCTGCGAAGGGCGGTGGCTTCCTCCTTACTTAATTTTGGATGAGGTAGAGGATATTGTCTTCTTTCCAGTCGCTAATGTTGCAACATTACGGCGTAGCTGATGGGAATGTACTACATCCTCGTCGCTTTCCGGAGACCGTGCGGCAGGAAATCCCGGATGGTATGCTCTCGGGCGACAGCATGTGCTGCTTCGTTTCCTGCCAGGTGTTCATGGCCTGGGGTCCATGCGACGTAGTTCTCGGGTAGTTCTTGGCATCTTGTTATTTCTTTTAGAATCTTCACTGCAGCGGCCGAAATTCGGCCTTTTCGTAAGTTTCTACATGCTGTTTGCGAGTCGCTTGAGATTATTGCTGTGTCTTTGCATGTGGCAATGCCGAGGACGATGGCCACTTCCTCCGCCGTTTCTGGATTTCTGGCCGGTATGGTGGCAGCGATTAGCTCCTTTTCTTGGTTGTTGGTCACGGTAATTGCGTATGCTCTTCTACCTGGGTATTTTGCCGCATCTGGTTATCTCGCGTTGGGGTTCTTTGAGTATTTCTTGCTGAGCGCTCTAACTCTTGCTTGTCTTCGGTCTTTGTGGTATGTTGCATGCATGTTGCGAGGTATTGGAGCGACTCAGATAGAGTCACGAAGATGTGGCGGCAATCTGGATTTCGCGTCTGAGTCTGCTATGAAGTTTTCGCTGTATGCGAGCTTGCGAAGTACTGCTCTGCCTCTTTGAGTCAGCTTAAGGCGTTCCAGCTGGCTGGCTCTGTGCGCTTCGCTCATTTCTTTCCAGGTGTAATGGAGGCCAAGTTTGAGGAGTGTCGTGGTTGAGGTCGTACTCGGGAGTGCTAGTGCGCTCTTGATTGCTCTTCTGATGATGATGTTGAGTTTTTCAATTTCAGCGTTTTTGAGGAGTAGATACGGGGTGACATATGTGATCCGGCTTATAAGGAGTGCTTGGATTAATTGGACGGTTTCTTGCTCTTTAAGTCCTCTTCTTTGGGTGGTTATACGCCGAATGAGATGGGTTACTTGTGTTAGGGTCTTCTGAAGCTTCGGAAGTGTAGCTGCCCCAGAACCGTTTTTATGTATTGTGAGGCCAAGGGCGTGGAGGGAGCCAACTTGAGGGATATCGATTCCATTGAGTCTGACGTTGGGATCTGGAGCGACGTAGGCTGGTGGTCTTCCCCGGGTCCTTGCTTTGAGTATAGGTAGCTCTGATTTTTCGGGGGCGCACTGGAGACCGCATTTTAAGAGGTACTGTTCTACCTGGTCGATGGCCTCTTGGAGGGTAGTTTGGTGTTGGCCGGTTGTGGACACTTTTGTCCATAACGGTATATCATCGGCGTATATTGCATGGCTTAAATCTTCGATGCCATCGAGTTGTTGTGGGAGCTTAATCATTGCGAGATTGAACAACAAAGGTGAAATGAGTGATCCTTGTGGAGTTCCTTTGTTGGGCATTTCGAGCTTGTCGCTTCGGATGTTGCCTATACCCATCGTGGCCGTGGGATCTTTGCGAAAGCCGTGTACGTACTGGTAGGTCCGAATTCCGCAGTTTGTATCTTGGAGATTTTGGAGGATTGCTTCATGCTTGACATTATGGAAGGCTCCTGTTACATCTATTGGTAAAATTGAGAACTTTTTGTGGCATTCTAGGTGGTCCAAGTGGTCTTCTTTGAGCTGAGAGGAGCTGTCGGAAGCCAAACATAGTGTCGGGCATGAGTCCTGAGTCTTCGAGGTATGTGGTGAGCCGATCGTGAACCATGTGTTCGAGCAGCTTTCCAGCGCAGGAAGTAAGGGAGATGGGCCGTAAGTTGCTGATTCGTAGTGGCTTGTTGTGTTTTGGGATCATAATTACTTTTGCGTGCTTCCATTCTGCCGGGTGCACAACGTTTTCCCAGCAGTTATTCATGTAGTCGAGGAGTCCATTCAGGGCCTTGTCTGGGAGGTTTCGTATGATCTTGTTCGTCACCTTGTCATTTCCTGGCGGTGTGTTACAGGTCAATTTGGCAAGGCCGGCATGGAGTTCAGGAAGCGTGAAAGGGCTGTCGAGGGTGAGATGTGGTTAGCCTTTCTACGGTCGGGGATCGGTAACCTTGGGGGCATTGTCTCCGACAAGTTTACGCTTGATTTCTTCCAGAATTTGTTTGTTTGTTCCTGTATGGGAGTTAATGATTTTCTTGAGGTCATGTCTTTGCTTGTTGTTGGTTCTGGTGGTAGCTAAAAGGGCTCGCAGTATAAGCCAGGTCTTCTTCGTGCTGAGTGTGCCGTGAAGTTGGTCGCACAGCTTATTCCGATTCTGCCTGCTTAGTTAATCTCCATATTCTTCTGCTTGCTTTGTAATGTGAGCGATCCGTCTCTGCAGTTTGCGGTCAAGTTTCATCTTTTTCCACCGCCTCAGTAGTCCTCTTCTGCCAACCCAAAGATGTAGGAGGTGAGAGTCTACGGCCAGCGTGTCCATGGTGAGTTGGCCGCTATTTTGTAGCGATGCCTTATGCCTTATTCTATGCTATTCTTATCATCCACCACACACGGCCGCTTGATCCCGTTGATAATGTGGGCAGACCGTCGCTCTGACCACTGGCCAAGCGCGAAAAGCCTGAAAAAGCATAGAATTGGAAAAGGCATCGCTACAAAATTCCGGCCTTGGATGACTTTGGTGCGGTTCTCCGCCAACTTGACCACTTCGGTGAGCCACTCTTCAATATTTTCGATGTTTTCTTCAATTTCATTTCATTTAATTTTTATTTCCTTAAAGAGCCCCTGCAGGGGGTTTTACATAAGAGGTGGGGTTAACGTGAGAAAGTAAAACATTTTTTTTTCATGATGACAGGTGGGATGTAACTTTTTCTAGGAAGGTTGATGGACAGGTGGTGGCTACAATTTCACGGGGAAGGTCGTTCCAGTCGCTTGCTGTTCGGAGGAAGAATGACTGGGAAAATCTAGTCATACGGGCACGTTGGCGTGAGACTTTCAGCGGATGACCAATTCGGCGAGACGTGCGTGATGGCGGTGCGCAGATTCCGGTCTGGCTGCATTGTGGAGGTCTTTACGCGCTTTCTTGCGAGCCGTGTCGGTGTTGTTGTACAGCTTTTCTACTGTGGCTTTCGTTTCGTGGTTCTGCTTGGCATAGGACATGAAATTGCTGAGGTCTTGGAGGGTAGCATGGATAGGGGCCAGCTGAGCGGTGATGTGTTGCAGGAGCTGTTGTGATATCTCCTTTGCAAAAGTGGCCGTGGCCTCCTGTATCTGCTTCCGCACGTCCATTGTTACGATTTCCTTGATTCTTTCTTCCGTAAGGGGGGCGGGATGTTTGACATTCCTTGAGGTTTGGAGGCTTGATTGGCGGTGTTTTGCTCTTTGCACATTTGTATGAGCTTGTCAATGAGGGCTTGCTGATTTTAAAGTTGTGCTCGCAGGTCTCGTTCGGTTTCCGTGGGCTCTTGTGCTCATGTGTTTCCTCCTGCAGCGTCTGCATATGTGACTCGCTTTTGTGCGCTGCGTATACGGGATCGAGATCGTGACCTTGACCGGGGTCCTTCGTTTGCTTGACCACTTGTTGATTTGAAGTCACTTCTGGATCTGCCTGGACTCTGTAGTGAGGTACTGCTTGATTAGGATAGTGCCGGGAAGTCTGAGTCTGAATTTGAGTTCCATCTGCGTTGCTGCTCTTGGATCTTGCTTTCCCATTGCAGTCTGATCTTGTACGGTGGTGGATTTGGCTTTAGTTTATGTCGGCACCCCTTCCCTGCTGTCTCATGGGGTTGTTGACAGATTTTACAACTGGGTTGGCAGTCATGTTCTTCCGGTTGATTTTCCATCCCGCACATGTAGCAGAAGTAGATAAGGGGTTTCCGGCAGATATCTTGCGGGTGCCCTAGTTCTCCGCTGGTTCTGCAGTATTGCACAGATTTCCTGTATGGTTTGCAGCGGTAGTCACAGCATTTATATATGATGCTGTATGGGACGTGTGGTCCGTCGAAGTAGATGAGTGCTGTTGACGATTTCCCCAGCATGCATGCTGCGAGAACCGTGTACCTTGCGGATACTTGTAGCCCCTGTAGTAGTTCTTCGCTCGTGCCTGGCGGGATGTTGTAGATTACGCATTTGCTGATGCCCTCTGGGGTCCTGACATGTGCTTTGACTTCGTAAATGGACCCTCCAAGCTGGATGCTGGTGATCTTGAGGAGCATGTCGCACGCTATGTCTTTGTTTGGTGTACTTGCGATTATTATATGCTCGGCATGTCGCACTTGAATCCCGGATGTTGTCGTAGAAGTCTTTTTGGGACAACTTGCTAGCTTGGCCGATGACATGTGTCACTGCCACCAATGTCCATTTGGAGAGTTGTAATCCCGCCTTAGGTCTGTAGATGATCTTCGTGTCGTGCACTGGCAAAGGCGGAAGTCTCGGTTTTCTCTAAAGTAGCCTGTTTCCCGCAATATGTGTTGTTGCTGCGGCTTGCTGCGTTCGTAGTTGGTCTGCGTCCTTGGCTGTGGGTTTTGTATGCACCTGGGTCTTCTTGCCTCTCCTCTCCGATGTGTGACATTTTCCCCGGATGATGTTTATCGCCTTTCGACTGTTCACGTCATACGTCCACTCCGCTTCCAGTTGTTGCTGCTCTTGTATCGTCTCCACCTGCATTTCAATGCTGTTGTTTTCCTGGCTAAGTTCTCGTACACTTGCTGTGTCGGATGCGTCAGTCATTGGTACACAGCGGCAGCGCCGAGTCGCTCTCGGAGAGAGTGAGCGGCGGCTCACGAGCGCTCACGAGCCACGGGATACGCTCCGCGGGTCACCGGTCACGCGCGTTCGGCTGACCGCTTCGCCTGGTAGGGTTAGCTCAGCTAGCGTGGCGTGAAGCCTTCAAGCAGCAGAAAATGAGGGTAATTCCACGTACCGCTCATAAACTTGATATCCTTCGGTACCACTTCCGTGCCGATTCCGTCGACGCCATAGTTTTCGACGAATAAAAGCAGGTGTCCCGAAAATTGTCGAAAATTGCCGAGGTGAGACTCTCTCGTAAAACTTCTCGCTCGCAAGAGCGCGTGTCCGGCGCCTAACAAGAAGCAATGGACACTACACATATCCTCACGGCGCACCAAGCGCCTCAAGAGCGCGGAGGCTCCCTCGAACGCTCCAGAAAAGGGAAAATCTCGGTTACAGGGCCTCGAAAAAGCTCTGTAATCTAATCGCTGTAATCTCTGTAATTCCTACGTCTGTTTCTCTATACACAGCACCTATTTTCCTCCAATATCGATACACAAATTATTCAATGGACCGTCAGAGGTATCCTTAGAAACCTTGATGATGTGCAAGAACTCATCCACGAACACAATCTAAAGGTGCTGTGTTTACAGCAAATGCACTTAAAATCAAAGCACACAAACTTTCTCCGACAGTATATAACTTTTCGCAAAGATCGCGATGATGATGTCGCATAATCGCGCGGTGTTGCCATTGTTATCCTTAAAATCATTACAGCCACAAAAGCCTCTTGAAACTGTGGCGGTTCGAGCTGTTCTCCTAAACAAACTCATCACCATTAGGTCTCTTTACATAGCCCCACATTACAGACTAACTAAACATGAATTTCAGTCCTTCATAGATGAATTGCCAGAGCCTTATGTTCATTTTGGCGATTTCAATGCGCACTGCTGCCTGTGGGGCGACTTTCGCATGAATGCGCGAGGTCGCCTTGTTGAACAGTTTCTTTTTTTCTTCTGGTGCGTGCCTGCTGAATAAGGAGCCCACGTATCACTCTCTTGCATACAGAACCTTTTCTTCAATAGATCCGAATATAGTTGCCCGTCTATACTGCCCGAACTCGATTGGGAAGTTACGAACAATCCTTATGGGAACGACCACTTCCCGATACTGCTAAGAACATCTAAAGAAAATGAATGTCCTCCAGAAGCTCCTAGGTGGAAGATAGATACAGCCGACTGGGAGAAATTTCAAACTCTCACTAGCATCTCATGGGCTGATACGTCTTCTTTAGAAATTGATGCTGCTGTGTAGTATTTTACAGCATTCATAATAGATGCCGCATCAAAATGCATATCCGAATTTAGTGGTTTGGCATGCGAACGACGTGTACCATGGTGGAACAACGAATGTAGGATCGGCCGTAGGAAACAGAACAAAGTGTGAGGCTCGTTACGCGCCTCTCTCACTGCAGAGAATCTTGTTAACTTCAAGAAAGTAAAGTCTGAAGTAAGGTGAACGCGCAGACAGGGAAGAAGAGAGAGTTGGCAGAAGTTTTTATCGAGTATCAACCCTTATACAGATGGGGCGAAAGTCTGGAATGGGGTTAATAGGATAAGAGGGCTACAAACATATTCACTCCCTCTGGTAAACACAGAAGGGGATAGCCTACTTGATAAGGCAGACTCACTTGGGGAGCACTTTGAGAGCGTGTCAAGTTCCACTAATTATTCAAAACTCTTTCTCAAATATAAACAAATAGGGTAATGTAAGCCATTCATACGAAAATGTCCACAGAATGAACGTAGAACTGTCCTTTTAGTATTTGCCGAGTTGAGAGCGGCCTTGAGCGCATGCAAGAGCTCTGCACCTGGATCTGATAGAACCATGTATGAAATGCTCAAAACTTACACAATGATACGCAAGTTAGAATACTCACACTTTTCAACACCATCTAGGATGTAGCATACCTTCCAACCGCATGGAAGTAAGCCATTCTGGTCCCTGTTTTGAAACAAGCAAAGACCCTTCCTCAGTGGCAAGTAACCGCCCGATAGCCCTCACAAGTTGCCTTTATAAGGTATTTGAAAAAAATATATATAAATCGGCGACTCATTCGTTTCCTTGAACAGAGCAAAATGCTTGATCCCTATCAGGGTGGCTTCAGAGAAGAGCGCTCCACAACTTATCATCTTGTACGTATTGAAGGAAATATCCGGGACGCATTTATACAGAAACAGTTCTTCTAATCGATATTTCTCGATATGGTAAAGGCGTATGATACAATGTGGCGATATGGGATCTTGCGAGACTTATCGGAAATGGGCATTCGTGGAAACATGCTAAATATATTAGAAAGCTATTTGTCCCAACGTACCTTCCACGTTAAAATTGGCAATGTACTGTCACGCCATTTCATAAAGGAAACAGGTGTACCTCAAGGAGGTGTGCTTAGCTGCACGCTCTTCATCGTGAAAATGAACACCCTTCGTGCTTCATTACCGCCAGCCATTTTTTATTCTGTTTATGTAGACGACATACAGATAGGTTTCAAATCCTGCAACCTTACAGTATGTGAGAGGCAAGTACAACAGGGCTTGAACAAAGTGTCCAAATGGGCAGACGAAAACGGATTTAAAGTGAACCCCAACAAGAGTTCTTGCGTGCTTTTCACGAGAAACAAAGGGCTCATTGCAGATCCCAGTATCGAAATGTATGGTCAGCGAATTCCTGTGAACAAAGAACACAAACTCTTATCCATCATAGTTGATTCTAAGCTAACTTATATTCCTCACATAAAGTATCTCAAGGTCAAATGCTTAAAAACAATGAACTTACTGAAAGTGTTATCCCCGCACAACATGCGGCAGCTACAACAGGAAAGGTTTAATGAATCATTACAAGAGCCTCATTCGTTCACGGTTGTACTACGGGGCCGTGATCCATCATTCCGCTGCCCCGAGCGCACTAAAGATGCTAGATCCGGTCCACCGTCCAGGAATCCGACTGGCCACTGGCGCTTTCAGAACAAGTCCCATTGAAAGTTTAAATGCACAATCAAACATGTGGTCACTTCATCTGTAGAGAACATACATCAGCCAAACATATTTTCTGAAAGTCCACTCTTACCCTCAACAACTGTGTTTTAATACCATTAACGATATGACATATGCTACACTCTTTCATAACCGTCCCTCCGTAAGACAGCCTTTCTCGCTGCGTGTGAGGGAGATTAGTGATGAAATGCATGTTCCACTCCTCGAGCTCCACCTACTGCATCCAGCCAAGCTTCTACCTCCTTGGGAGTCGCAGCCGATACAATGCGATATATCTTTCATGCAAGTTACAAAGCACGCTCCAAAGATTGAAATCAAAATGCAATTCCGGTAACTCCAGTACAAATGCTCCTGCACGGAGTTCTACAGAGACGCATCGAAGTCGCACGACGGGGTGTACTATGCAGCCGTCCGTACATCCTTCACGGAATCCGATGTACTGCATCCGCAAACTAGAATCTTTACGGCTGAGGCCTACGCACTATTGTCGACTGTAAAGCATATAAAGAAATCAAAACTCCAGAAATCAGTTATATATACGGACTCGCTTAGTGTTGTGAAGGCTTTGATGTCATTCTGTAACCACAATAATCCGGTAATTAATGAACTCTATTTCGTCCTGTGTAAAGCACACATATCTAACCAACATGTGATTATATGTTGGCTGCCTGGACATAAGGGCATCGAGGGTAACGTTCTAGCGGACCACATGGCCACATCAATTTCATTGCATGCAGTTAATCCTACTGCTTCGGTCCCTGTCACAGACCTGAAGCCTTTGTTAAGAAGGAAACTACGAAACCACTGGCAACGCATGTGGGACGAAGAAATAAATAACAAACTGCACTTGATAAAGCCACAGTTAGGTTCTTTCCCCCTCTGCAACAAAATTACGGCGAACAGATGTCCTATTATGTTGTCTCAGAATAGGGCACACATTTGGCACGCATAACTTCTTGCTCACTGAAAATGATCCTCCAGCCTGTGGTAGATCTGAGGGAAGGCTGACCGTCGTCCACGTCCTCTTGAAGTGTCGGGCAACCGAATCTGAGAGAAAAAATCATTTTCCCCTAGCATACCAGCAGCACATCCCCCTTCATCCTGCAGTGTTACTTGGCTCAGAACCGCTCTTTGATACCAACACAGTCCTAGGTTTTCTGAAAGATGTGGTGTTGCAAGTTATTAGCCCCACACGTTCGTAGCGTCTGCTCTTTTCAGACTATGCCGCTGTGATAGCTGCTTCGCATAGCACATGCCTCCAGGTCCTTGTGTTTCAAGGGCTCTAAGGAGGCAGTAGTACTCTAGCATTTCTTATACTCTGATATATTTTACATATCGTATAATTCTCTTTAGATGCATCTCAATATTCATAGTACAAGTCATATGTCATTGCCATAATGTTATTATACAGATTTTACGCACTTTAGAGCGACTACTTTTAAGGCTCCTTTAGAGTCACGTCACACCAACTTCATAGAAACCATAATTACACTGTAAACTCATTACCACAGACATGGCGCTCTTTGGTCATACCTGGCCCTTGTGCCATTAAACATCAAACATTCATTCATTCATTCCGTGGGATTGGCAGGTGATTGAATGTGATATATCGTTTGTAATACTTACAAAATACGCACAACTGCTCGAAATTCGAATGCATTTCCATGAACACCATTCGAAGTATTCATGTTCAGAATTTTACACGGATGCGTCAAAATCGCATGTTGGCGTGTCTTACGCGGCTATTGGCTCCTCTTTTTCTGAATCAGGTGTATTGAACCCCCATACAAGTATTTTGCCACAGAAGCCATGCAGTACTGTCTGCGGTAAAACACATAAATTAAAACTAGACAAAGCGATAGTATTCACGGACTATATTCAATATTCACGGATATTCACGGATAATATTCTAAGGACGCTGTTTTTAGAGCCAGGCTCCATAGCGCCTCTCCGTCCTGTTAGACGTTATACCACGTGCCACGCGAGGTAACACAGTATAGCCTAAAGTTATAATTCGAGAGCACCGCTCAGCGTTTTCTCATCTATGTTCTAGTGCACATCTGTTAATAACCAAAGATCCTGACGATCCTGACGTTCACATAGAGAGTGAAGGAAATGCTAAGGAGAACTTGTACCTGGTGATGCATCTTTGCGGTCAAATGCATCACTAGCTAGACAGATGAAGTTGAAAGACCGAGACAAGCGTGAGCTTCTTATTGCATTTCATTTTATATATACAAGTAATACAACACTGTTGATTCGAAATATGGGCTTTTACGTGCCAAAACCCCAATTCCATTAGGAGGCACGCCGTAGTGTGGCCCTCCGGATTATTATTTAAGATGGTACACATTGCACATTGCCGGTGTACACATTGCACTGTTTTAGTATGCGAGATAGAAACCGGTAAAGAAAAAAACAGTAGACTATGCAAATAATTGAGTGTGGTACGCATGCAATCTGCCGGTGTACACATTGCACTGTTTTAGTATGCGAGATAGAAACCGGTAAAGAAAAAAACAGTAGACTATGCAAATAATTGAGTGTGGTACGCATGCAATCCAGAAAACAAGCCCAGTAAAACATTGCAAGAGTACAACGGAAACCACATCAAGAAGTCATTTGACACCCGCAATTCAATTACTTTTTTTCCAAAGTGCTATTGAAGCCACAGGCACATAGCTGTTAACGCGTGATCTACGTGAACCGGTAGCTTTCGGGAAAGAACCACAAGCTCCGCGGCTTAGAAGCTTTTTTGCTTTTTATACGGCACGTAGCGAGATCGGCGCTCGACACAAGAGTGTAACAAAATGCTCAGAAGAACATTTGTGTCAAGTGGTTGAAGCATCTTTTACGTGGTCTGCCTGTCATACGGTAGAAATCACGTGGAACAATCGGCAGTGTACTTGACCGCAAGGTCTGTTATTCGTGCAAGGATAGGTACAGGAGTACCGTTTAGGTGTGCACTACCGTGATTACGGGAGCAAGCCTGACTTTAAAAAATGTACGGTGATCACAAGGCATTTCTGCAGAAGGCTACAAAGTTTGCATTGGCTACCCAAAATCACATTCTTTCGGGGTGCGAGGGCTTACCCCCTCTCAGGTCGCTCCTGCCAGCTCCCTCACAACAAACGTGGGAAGAGCTACTCAGAACGCCGGATGAAAAAGTACAAAAAGCCCTCGTTGCCTGGGCCGAAAGGGTCGCTCCTCGTGAGGGGCCATCCTAGGACTCGGGCCTGCCAGATCATAACTGAGCAGAGTCTCAATAAAGTAACCACCACCACCCTTGCGGAGCTAAAAAAACATCGCCACTTTAGTGATCGCTGCGCAATTACGACTTCAATAGCGCTTTTACCACAACCAGATCTCACGTATTTCCCATTTGCGCCTAAACGTTTTGTATATCGTCATTTTGCCGTAGTTTTCTTGATTCAGCTCATTTACCTTGATCTCAGATAGCTTGCATTGATCTAGCATTCTTCCAGTTATATCGTGTACTGTTATTGCGACAGCAATTATATGAACGCTCCAGGCACATTTCTGCGTCGCCGTGATTTTCCGTAGAAAGTCCGCGCGCGATAACATCGTCGCCGCACGCCGTATAATGTATGTGCGAGAGAAAGCGTGCGAGGGTGAGCGGACGATGGCCGGTCAATCAGGCATTAAAGCGCGTAGGAAGCGTGCCGTCTTCCGTCGCGCGCAAGGCACCAGGAAGCGGAAGGGGGGGGGGGGGGGGGGGGGCGTGCGTTCTACTCGTGTGGTTGCTGCGTGTAGCACAGGCGCCCCCGGCCGCGCGGGCCCTATCTTAAAGCGATGTACGATGAGTACGGAGTCTAGGAGCACCAGGGGTTCATTGCTTCGTTTGCGCTGTGTTCTCATCGCTTAGTTCGCGTTGAAGCGAGACGTCGCGTTTCGGCGACTTCAGACAAACACATACCCACACCCAAAATACATGAACAAAATCACAGGGGGCAGGCAAAGCGACAAATGTAGGCTCTGTCCAGAAAGAGGAACACTCACACACATAATGTGGGAATGCACCTCGCTCCCGTTCTCTCATCCCCCCGTCAGCAGCAAGACTGACTGGACAGCCTGGCTCAGTTCCGGGGACGTCGACTGACAACTTGAACTGGTGGACTGGGCGGAAAAGGCCAAGCAGGCCCAGGGCCTTACTTGAGCTTTAACCCTCAGCCACCTCCCTTTTTACCCTTCCTCCTTTCAATAAAGTTTATTACCACCGCCACCAAGCGAGACGTAGCACGAAGGTCAATTCGCTCACTGCTGCTGCCGCTCTTCCACACGCCAGCATTTTTCAAACTAGAGCCCATGCTCATCGAGTCAGATGTGTTTATTTTTGCCTGCGCGCGCCTGACACCATGGTTGTTAATTTGTTAGTTGCGAATGTTTACTGCGAATGCGAATGTTTACTGGTTAAAATGGCCGATAAAGGCACAATTTACCTTATTATAGCTGTCTACCAATTTGCTATGGCAATCGATGCTTCAAATTTAGGACGAAGCTGTGACTTTCTGTGTTTATGATTTTGCTGCTCGTTTTCTATTTCGCGTCCTAACATAACTGGAATTAGGGGCTAGCTCTGGTATAAAGCATCAACTATTCATTAAATAAATTGCCTTGAAATCTTAGTCAGGCGTTATTACGGCTTCTTGGGAAGATCTTTTGTTCGATGCACGATTTGTTCGCATAATTTTTATTACTCAAGCTTTCTGGTTGACGTGCCGCACCTAAACTGATAGTATTTTTGTTTTCGAGAGATATTTTCAGGGTTTCTTCGATTATGTTGACACACAGAAATTTGTACTTATGATTCACCAATTTAAGGTATCTTTTTTATTTATTTCTGCAATGCAATCGACTGGCCTGGGATGTGCACTTTGCTCCCTTCAAGACAACCTATTATCTGTTTATGCGGCTTCAATACTTGACGTTGTTTCGAACTCGTAGCGCAATTCCGGCTATATCTTCTCTTAAGAGAAGTTTTCTTTGCCTCTTCGTTCGACTTTTGCGCTGTTGCTGTTGCTTTTTCTTTGCACGCCGCGTCGAAGGGGGGCTCAGAGCATGCACACATATAGCAGGAATTTAGCAGATACTAAATTATACACGAGAAACTAGCTTGGACCTTTGTATCGCATCTCATGCGCACTATGCCCTCTCGAGTCACCTGGCCTTTGACATTAGCCGTTTGAGAGCTGTAATTATCAGTGACCTTCCTCAAAAACATTGTCGAATCTTCAGTGCTTGCCTTTCTACTAAAGTGCAAACCGGGCGTAGATAGAACTGTACAGATGAGGAGGGAGAGCAGGCAGAGAATGGCTTGCACCGAGGCAGTCACTAAACAAGTGAACAACACCTGGGGCCCTATAACGTAAAACTATTCCAAAATGTTTTTATTCCAATCTACTGACGCCAAATTTGCGTAACCGCCGACGCAAGCATCGGGCGGCTACCCACAGGGTTGTATGAACAGACCAGCCAAACGCTCTCCTCGTTCATGGGAGGTCACTTTTGTTTGCTTCAAAAACGAATAACATTGACTACGCTGAGCGGCTTGTCTTATCTAATTGGCTGACAAGAGGCGAGGAGAACGCTCAAGTGGAGAGGGACTTGATGGGGCCCAGCCACTGCACTGAAAATCGATAGCCGGACGAAGAGAGTGGTGCCGGCGTCTGCGATTGGTCCGCTTCCCATTATTTAGCACGCGCTGGCTGGTAGAAAATCACAGCATCGTGCAACGGAAGGTTAAGAATGCCCCAAAAATGGATCCTCAGCAAAGAAGAGTTGGCAGAACGAGGTCGCAAACGTTTCGAAAGTGCTCGGAAGTGTTACGTGGCCATGCAAAAAGTTTTATTAGAGGCAAATAAACCCATGCTTTCCGGTAGGTGCGAGTAGCCAGTGTCTGGGCGATAGGCGGCAGCGATCTTTTATTCGTTTCGGAACAGGGCAGCCTGCCGCTATTCAGAAGAAAACTCAGCTTTGTTCGGCATGTTATTGCATATTTAATGCGCGCACGTCACTTTCACGCGGTGAGTATTTGTGGTTTTGTAACGTCGGGTGATAGGCAGGTGAAGTAGGTGCAGCCCGAAAGCCTTCGACCAATAGCCGATGGCTAATGGCGAAAAGGCGTCGAATCAGAAATAACTATTTTGCTTTTGTTCGCTCAAATCTTGCATAATCAGTGTGCACACGTCGTATCAGATGGGGAGCTATCGCGGTTTCCGTGACGTCCCGTTACAGCCAGGCGAATGGGGGTGGTCCAAGAAAGCTTTTCACCAAGCGCGTAGGGCTGATTGCAGAATTGCAATGGAAAAGTTTGGAATTGTTGCACGTTATAGCGCCCCTGTAGATGCTTAGACGGCAACGGGTTAGAAAAACTCAGGCGGCAACCATGGCGTAGCACCTACGTGTTCGAACGTCTTCTTCCTTTGCTTAAATTGGCTGGCCCTGTTTATGTAACTTCATATTTTTTTTTAATTCTGCCTCACCAATGAAGTAGTGGGCATTTATAGGTGATGCAGAGCTTGAATGGCTTGCTGAAGACTTTTCTGCGTCGAGGTTTGTTGTAGAAAGCCCGTAACAACCTACTGTGGCATGGATATGCTTCCAGTATTCGAGTCAGTGTAGAAATACGTCGAGAATCTTTGGTGGCTCGCATTAACATGACGTCATGCATTTTCCAGAGTTTCCATCATTTCCTCATCTGATCAATAAGCTTTGGATGGAACTGAAGCTTTGGGATGCGATGTATTCGAGTAGCCTGCTGCCAGTTCGAGGTGCTTCGTGAAGTGGAGTTAGGATTGAGGAGGATCCCGAACCAGAAAAAGGGGTGGAGACGGCAGGTCCCTGAGACGGTTACGCGCATTGTACTCTGCTTTCGAGTTGTACTCGCATAAAGTATAAGAGATCGCTCAGTTCAGCGCCTGACGTAACTGCCGCAAAACTGACTAAGAGGCTAGTGCAGAGGGACTGTCAGATGAGTGTAACCTCAAAGCTCGGCTTTGTTTTTCTCGTATAAAACAAAGAATGATATCGTGTGGTGGAGCATTTTAAGATATATCGAAGGCAATCGCTGACAATGTCAGAGATGGCACGCCAATTGCACCCAGAGAGTGGATGTTAAGCTGTGTCACGTTATACAACCTTCGAAGACCACTTATGTCATTGACCAATTTTACAATCGAGAGATGCTGCCGCGCCATCAAATGATACTGAATGATGCTTGTTCGACCGCCGAAATATTCCTTCAACAGCGCAATGGCGTCTTTATAGCATGATCCGGACGTAGGCAAATCAGCAGTTGCTGCTGCTTCATCATCAGCCAGGAAACTTTTGAGGTAATAAAAGTTGGCAGAATTCCTCAAATAATTGTTTAAGTCACAGGTCTGCACAAATTGTTCCCAGAAGCCTGTCCACTCATTGTCCTTGAACGTTGAGATATGCAGCTGTGACAATCAGGGTCCCATAAATCTGGCTGGGTGACACGGCTATAGTTTGGGATTAAATCGTTATGCTCTTTTTTCCTGGGCAAACCAGAAACAAAGCTCAGCAAGCTTGCCAATCGCTTCATCGCTATATTGCGCTGCGGCAGTGTACCCTTGTTCGAATTGTTCGGTTGGAATATATTACTACAACTTCGCGTTAATCTGCGAAAATATAGTCATGAATGGTCTATCAGATAGGCTGGGCGGCCTCCAGGGCATAGGTCACGCACTTTACGCAGATGACATCAAGATCTGGTGCCCAGGGGGCTCCCTAGCGGAAATGGAGCAAGCTCTACAAGCGGCCTTGGACGAGACGGAGGCTTACCTCGCGGACACGGGTCTCAAGCTGTCTACGAGTAAATCGGAGCTGTTGCTTTACAGACCCGCAAGGCAAGGGGTTCGGGGTCTGACACCCCTCAACCAGCTACCCGTGGCATTATACGTGAATAATGGGCAGAAAATTCCCAGAGTCGACTCAGTTAAGATCCTAGGCCTGCTCATAGACGCGAGGGGCTGTAATGCCAGAACAATTACCCACGTTACAGCTAAAAGAGAGAATATGTTGCGGCTAATTTCTAGGGTGTCGAACCGAAAGAAGAGGTTAGGTGAAGACAACCTCCTTCGGATGTACAACGCGTTCCTCATGAGACATATTAACTATGTAGCGTCAGCTCTAGTGTGGACAAAAACGGAAAAGACCAAATTAAATACACTCATGCGCAAGAGCATCAAGAAAGTGCTAGGTTTGCCTATTTCCATGAGCTCCGACAGGCTAGATCAACTCGGTATGCACAATAGCATAGACGAGATCATAGAGGCACAGGTCACTGCCCAGGTGGTTAGGTTATCGTCGACCCAAGCTGGCAGGCGAATTCTCGACGACGTTGGCATGGCTCCTAGGATAATGGAGGATCGGCGTATAACATTGACACGAGAAACGAGGGCGACATATCTGGCGACGCCCTTCCCGCGGAACGTACATCCGCAGCATAACGAGGGTAGACGTAAAGCCCGTGCACGAGCCATATTGAAGAAACTTAGGGATGACAGAGACTCCGCGGTCTTTGTCGATGCGGCGCAGTACGGGAACAGGGGAGTGTTCGCGCTGTCGGTTGTAGACGGGCGGGGGGTGCTTCGGTCCTCGGCCTCGGTCAGAGCGGCCACCGCGAGTATAGCAGCGCAAATTGCGGTTGCGCTGGCCTTATGTGATCCAGAGCGTTCCTACATTTACACCGACTCAAGAGACGCTATGAGAGCTTTCGAGTCGGGTAACCTCGCATGAGAAGCGGCCTCTATTTTAGAGAAAAGGGCTTGCCTCGGTTTTCATTATTTCACGTGGTTCCCCGCACACATGGGGACGAACGTTCTCGAGGGATTCCCAAACCTCAACGAGCTTGCCCACGACCGTGCGCGAGAACTAACGCGCCGCGACGGTCTGGAGGCTCCGGAGGGGCAGGAAGGGCCTCAGCAGAACGATCCACTCCTCACATTTAATGAAATCACTAAACATTACCAACTTGGTCGGAGAATTTATCCTCTGCCTCACCCGAAGCTGAGTAGAGGTCAGTCAGCTACACTTAGAATGCTGCAGACGGGATCTTTCCCGTCGCGGGGAATCCTCAGTAGGATGGACACGGATGTGGACCCTAGTTGTCCTGACTGCACTGAAACCTTTTGCTCACTGGCTCACATGCTCTGGCGATGTCCCACGTTGCCTAACGACTTCCTCTCCAGCGAAGCCGAATGGGAGGAGGCCATCAGAAGCACGGTACTCCGAAAGCAAGCCCAGCCTATCCAGAGGGCCCAGGAAAGAGCGGAGCGTCACGGTGTTCTGTCCTTTACGTGGGCGCGGCCAGCGGCTAGAATTACCTCCCGTTAGGAGGTCCTGACAGTAGCTCCTCAGGATTATATACAGTTCGTTGTCTGTCTGTCTGTCTCGCGGACAGACAACATTCAACCACTGAGAGTTTCGTGATGTTGGCGCTGGAACAATCAAGGCAGGATCTGGCTTCCTGAATGAGTTTACTGCTATGAGCCTGTCGTGCAGATCACTTGTCTTGCTGCTGGCTGATGTCGTGCAGATCACTTGTGTTGCTGCTGGCTGATGTCCTGGCGCCCGCACCGATCTTCACATCCACGATGACTTGATTCCTCGTCAGCCGCATCAAGAAACGAGAATAGAGTCCTGTCAGGTGTGCGTAGAACAGGCACAGGTCGGCACGTAGGTTTTCGGCCCCAAATGTACATGCTTAGACGGCAACCGGTTCGAAAAACTCAGACGGGAGCCATAGCACAGCTCCTAGTCATCTCAACGTTTTCTTTCTTTTCTTTGTCCACACTGGCTGGCCGCGTTTATTTACCGTCATGTTTTTCTACAGCAGCTTTGCCACTCTAGCTGTCCCATACAGGGTCATGGGGCGGGAAAGGCTAAAGATGACGTGAGAAGGTGAAGAAACAGCGGTTACGGGTAAACTGAAGCTACGGTATGGTACGCTTGCAGTATTCCTGAAAATAAACACCGTGCTAATTTGTCGGTCACACAAATGAGCAGGCCGTGCAGATGCAAAGCCGCATTAAAACACCGTAGAGTATAGGCGAAACTACAGAAGCGGTCACACGTCAAGGCTTCTTTGCGCGCTCCGGTAGCTTGACGGTTGTGACATTGCTCGGGGTTCAATCCCGAACGTGGCAGCCGCACTCCGACGGGAGCAAAATACATAAACGTTAGTTTACTTCGATTTGGATGCACGTTAAATAACAACAGAGTGTCGAAGTTAATCTGGAGTCCGCCCCTGTGGCGTGCCTCACATACCAATCATCGTTTTGGCACCTACAGTCCCATATTTCAATTAGCGCTTAAGACTCCTGCTACGATGCGATATGGCATGTGAGGCGATGATAATGCTCAAGGAATCTAGAGGTTATGAACAATGGCGCACAACAACGCCTGAAGCAAAGACGTCTTCCTGTGTGTTGTGTGTTCCACAGAGACAAATAGCAGTGCTGCACGCAGTGTAACGTTTAACATCAAATCACAACTCTTGTATTGGATTCAATGCGGAAGAAATTGCCCATTCGCCATCTACATTGCGGCTAATTACCGTCAATAAAAGCAAACAGCTTAGAAAGCTTCGCTTTCTTTATTCCCATAGTATGTGGGGTGCGCATATTTGCTTTTCTCCCCCAACTTCTTCATTCATTAAAATATTTGGGCCTAATTTTGAATGAATTCATTCAGTAGTTTCTGACTGTCCGTTCCTGAGTGAACACGCTAATCTCTCAGTGATGGCCTCTCTTGTCGATATCTGCAGCACCCGCTGGATCTGCGAATCCGGACTGCTGGATCGTCACCTGGAAGCGGTGCTGCTGCAGACATGGCGGCAGATAGAGCGCGCGCACAGCGCAGCCGAGGCCATCCGCTCTGAAGACGTCTCCGGGTTGTTCGCCGTCTGGATAATGGGAATGGGAATGGCAGCTGTCGCAACGTTAGGCGAGGGAATCATGGTACGCCGAGGGCGTGTTGGGCCCTCAGCACCAGGCAGTGGCCTTAGGCGGCGCCGCAAGTGGTTCAAGCCGGGTGTTAGGGAACTTTTCTACTGTAAATCGTAAAAGACTGCGGAACAGAACGCGATTTGATTGATGTACACGAGAATAATACAGAGAATGCAAAAAAAATGTTTTAAGCAGATTGTTTTCTTTATTGTTTTGTGTGACCGACTTGTCTTAATAGTTACTATACAAAGTAATCGTATTCCCGAAGCATATTGCCTGCAGGACCGATACTGTTACAGAATAATTTGAACTGGATATTTATTCGTACAGGCCATATTCGACACATTCAGTTAAATCGATCATAGAAACAAGGCCCTTCAATACTTTCTATCTAGTCACGAAACTTTCGCATAACGATATGGGTGAGCTCAATACAGTGCCCCCAGTGGACGCGCCGCGACGCTGGCCCAAGCAGAAGGTGCCCTGGAGATGACGCCGAACAGTGCGTTCAGTGCGTGGTGGTTCATTGCGCAAGGCTCGACTGCCTGTATCGGGGTGTGTATTTTGTCAACACGACGTCCAAACCTCCGCCCTTTCTCTGTACAGTGTTCAGCAACTTAAACGCGAAGGATTTCGATACAACAGCGACACCTTGTTTCCTTTGCAGGTTCAAATGCCTTCTCAGCAGAGGCTTAATTCATGTGTCAAATTGTACACTTGGATTACTCCATCGGTTGCAGTTGACGGCAGAGCAAGTTCGCTTCTCATTTATTGACAATTTCGCGTACGAAAACTTCAGTTTCGAACTAACAAAGCTAACCACCTAAATACTAAACTAATTATTACCGCGTTAATAACCCAATTACCAAATTACTCAACGTATCACTAATTACTACTAAATCACTGCTATATCTCTGAACTATTACTCATTATCGTTAAACTTATAACTAAACCAATTACCAATAACTACACTCGCACGGCTAAGCAACTGATTAGTTAATCAGACAAATAGGCAATTGCTCAATATTATCCAACTAATACCTAACTAACCTGACTTACTAATAAATCTAACTACATTAACTAACAAAATTCCATAAGTAAAATAACCACTACAGTAAGAAAACCAACTAAACCAAAACCATTATTACGTAATAATAACTAAGTAACGCACCAACTAAACTAACTAAACAAATCAGGTAACTAACAAAACTAATTAGCTAATCAAGGTAACAATGCTAACCAACACTAAGCCATCTAAATGGAAAAAGAAAAGTATTCTCTATTAACATAGCTAACTATAATATAGCCAAGGAAATCTAATTACCTTTGTAAGTAATGAACTAATAAGTAACACACTGAACTAGCCACTAGGGGCGGGGAGGGCGACGTCAATCATAAAACAGTGCCGTGTATAATTTAAACACAAACGCATCGCATTCTGAATTATGTTGCCAAAGTTTCCTATTGCATGTTCACTCTAAAAACATGCCGAAATAAATGTGGGAGAGGCGCCTTTCCTCGTGAGCGACCTGTATGATCCTGCAGCCCACTCACCTGGAGCTGCAGATTGTTCATCTTCCACTTACGCCAGGTCTTCCGGGGAAGTTTCATGACCAGATTTCATATACTGAAGGACCCTGATAGAAATAAGTCACGAAGATAGATGTGCAATATTTCTAGTGTTCTTTACCTGATTTACTCGTCATCATCATCAGCCTGGTTACGCCCACTGCAGGGCAAAGGCCTCTCCCATACTTCTCCAACAACCCCGGTCATGTACTAATTGTGGTCATGCCGTCCCTGCAAACTTCTTAATCTTATCCACCCACCTAACTTTCTGCCACCCCCTGCTACGCTTCCCTTCCCTTGGGATCCAGTCCGTAACCCTTAATGACCATCGGTTATCCTCCATCCTCATTACATGTCCTGCCCATACCCATTTATTTTTCTTGATTTCAACTGTGATGTCATTACCTCGCGTTTGTTCCCTCACCCAATCTGCTCTTTTCTTATCCCTTAACGTTACACCTATCATTCTTCTTTCCATAGCTCGTTGCGTCGTCCTCAATTTGAGTAGAACCCTTTTCGTACGCCGCCAGGTTTCTGCCCCGTAGGTGAGTACTGGTAAGACGCAGCTATTATACACTTTCCTTGAGGGATAATGGCAACCTGCTGTTCACGATCTGAGAATGCCTGCCAAACGCACCCCAGCCCATTCTTATTTTTCTGATTATTTCTGTCTCATGATCCGGATCTGCCGTCACTACCTGCCCTAAGTAGATGTATGCGCTTACTACTTCCAGTGCCTCGCTGCCTATTGTAAATTGCTGTTCTCTTCCGAGACTGTTAAACATTACTTTAGTTTTCTGCAGATTAACTTTTAAACTCACTTTTCTGCTTTGCCTCTCCAGGTCAGTGAGCATGCATTGCAATTGGTCGCCTGAGTTACTAAGCAAGGCAATATCATCAGCGAATCGCAAGTTACTAAGGTATTCTCCATCAACTTTTATCCCAAATTCTTCCCAATCCAGGTCTCTGAATACCTCATGTAAACACGCTGTGAATAGCATTGGAGAGATCGTATCTCCCTGTCTGACGCCTTTCTTTATTGGGATTTTGTTGCTTTCTTTATGGACGACTACGATGGCTGTGGAGCCGCTATAGATATCTTTAAGTATTTTTACATACGGCTCGTCTACACCCTGATTCCGTAATGCCTCCATGACTGCTGAGGTTTCGACAGAATCAAACGCTTTCTCGTAATCAATGAAAGCTATATATAAGGGTTGGTTATATTCAGCACATTTCTCTATCACCTGATTGATAGTGTCAATATGATCTATTGTTGAGTAGCCTTTACGGAATCCTGCCTGGTCCTTTGCTTGACAGAAGTCTAAGGTGTTCCTGACTCTATTTGCGATTACCTTAGTGAATAGTTTGCAGGCAACGGACAGTAAGCTGATTGGTCTATAATTTTTCAAGTCTTTGACGTCGCCTTTCTTATGGATTAGGAATATGTTAGATTCTTCCAAGATTCCGGTACGCTCGAGGTCATGAGGCATTGCGCATACAGGGTGGCCAGTTTCTCTAGAGCAATCTGCCCACCATCCTTCAGCGAATCTGCTGTTATCTGATCCTCCCCAGCTGCCTTCACCCTTTGCATATCTCCTAAGGCTTTCTTTACTTCTTCCGGCGTTACCTTTGGGATTTCGAATTCCTCTACACTACTTTCTCTTCCATTATCGTCGTGGGTGCCACTGGTACTGTATAAATCTCTATAGAACTCCGCAGCCACTTGAACTATCTCATCCATATTAGTTATGACATTGCCGGCTTTGTCTCTTAACTCATACATCTGATTCTTGCCAATTCCTAGTTTCTTCTTCACTGTTTTTAGGCTTCCTCCGTTCCTGAGAGCATGTTCAATTCATCCATATTATACTTCCTGATGTCAGCTTTCTTACGCTTGTTGATCAACTTTGAAAGTTCTGCCAGTTCTATTCTAGCTGTAGGGTTAGAGCCTTTCATACATTGGCGTTTCTTGATCAGATCTTTCGTCTCCTGTGATAGTTTACTGGTATCCTGCCTAACGGAGTTGCCGCCGACTTCCATTGCACGCTCCTTCATGATGCCCACAAGATTGTCGTTCAATGCTTCAACATTAAGGTCCTCTTCCTGAGTAAAAGCCGAGTACCTGTTCTGCAGCTTGATCTGGAATTCCTCTATTTTCCATGATTTACTTAGCCATCATATAGAGATAGATAGGTGGATGTCGTGTGCCATTTAATATTAATCTTTGGAGAACCCCGGTTCTGTCGCCCTAACACTATCGCTCCAACTTCAAGCACTACTGTTCCAAAGGCTTTGCCGCGTCAAGGCTTTGTCCGGCATTCCACGCCTTGGCATATCCCCGGTCTCGATAGCAGCAATTGCTATGTAGGCAGGTTTGCTTTTCAGAGAGAACTCGCTGCTCGTCATGTGGACAACGATCAGATTTGCTGCTCGGTTCACGGATCCCCGGGCCATAGCAGCTGCTGCTGATCACCTAGGGCTCTGCTGTAATGCTGTGAACACTCGTTATTTACTGAAAGAATAAAGCAGCATATGTTGGCATTCTGCGTTGGAATCTGTCACTTCGCAATCCCGCAGTCTCCTCGGACGCCCCAGATGCAGCAACTTCGCATTCCTTGGCTTCACAATTCACGCATCCTCGTGTAATATTCGAAGACGTTCTTGACCGAGACGCGCCCTGTTTGCCCGGAGACTTCTACGTACAAATTGATCACAGCGCCGCTTTGCGGTTAAATAAGGCGCTACGCTTCTCAAACACTGCCACGGAATATTAATGAAACGCAGTGACAACCTCCGTGAAGAGTAGCACTACAATCCACTTTCCTGGTGCAATGGTGCCAGCACTAACATTCACAGCTGACATAGCCGTAGTGTGATGTGTTTCATCGCACACCTGCTTCACTCACCTGAAAAACGTAATCAACCAGTTCACTACACATATAACACACACAGATTTAGCAAAACGCTTCAAATGAAGCTCTTGTGCCTCATAGCTGTGCACGTCTCCGTAAAAAAAAAAACACGCAGAGTAAAGCTGCAGCAATTTCTTGACTCATGAAAAGGCCGCATGATGGCAAACAAAGCACCAATGTTGCAGACACGATAGCTGAGTGCACAATATTTTCAGTCTGCAACGCACAAAGTGCGCGCACCAGCCCACGGCATCCTTTACAACATGGCGGACAACGCCACCGGCCTCTTTCTCAGGCAGCGGTCGCTTGCTAGCTTCTTGCGCTAGACCAAGCGAAAATCTAAGGTGTTATTCCGTAAGTGCTCACCTAGTGAAAGTTCACATTGCATCTGCTGCTGAAGTTCTGATTGGTTGGACTGAGATACACGTCAGCAGGAGACAGTCGCCCTCGGCCAATAAGCACTTCAACAGCACAAGAAACTGCCATGTCCACAAAATAGGCACTTACAAAATACCACCTCCACCCCCTGCTGAGAGCTCCGAGAGACCGAAGTCAGTCCGGGATTTCCGGTGTGTCAAAAACGAACGCAATAGACGTCCGCACGCCAAGTTTCATCCTAGACGCCAGTGCTCGTTTCGCCTCTGGCGGAACGATTTCCCCACCAACGGGTGTAGGTTTCCGCCGCCGCATCCCTTCACGATCGCGCCCGCGTTCAGTTCGCGCTGCGCGTGAAACGTCTCTTGTTTGCGACGGTGCCTCTTCGCATGACCGGAAATTGTTGTGTTGTCAACTGTCACGACAGCAATGTGAACAGGAAAGGGTTGATGCCACCAGTGAAATTCTGCCGATTCACTAGAAAATGGTACGAAAAAATCAGACGATTGACATGGGTTACTGCGGTGCACCGACCGAAGTAAACAGCTGGCAAACGAAGTGAACTCGTTCTTTCATCACTCCTGAGTGTATGATGGTTTTTATATGTAACCCACATGAATTTATTAGTTACTCGGTATATAATCCTTTTTTTCATATCAAATCTTTCAGTTGTTCGACTACCGCTTGTCCTGTCTTCTATCTCGTGTTTCGTATGTGTGTGCGCTGTCCAAGAATGGAAACCACTTCTGCTACCATGCTATGACGAGAGAATTGGCTATCCCTCTGCGACAGCTTGAGAGGAAGACTGAGTACTTCCAAGAAGTGGAAGTAATTGATGTGTTTAATCAACCCGGCTAGCAGCAGAGCGGAATCCCACCACAATATGGCCCGAGTAATTCACCACTTTCCTGGAAACGAGGTGGACCTGCTTTTGATTCTCAAAGCCCAGTACTTCTCCACACAACCATCGGAGCCTCTGCCACCCTACACCGGCACCTCTAACGAGCTCCTAGATGAGGACCTTCATCTAATACGAGTTCATGAACACAAGTACCTCGGATTAACGTTAACACATGACTTCAGATGGAACTCCCACATAAATACCGTTACAGCAACTGCAATGAAACGCCTTTTCTTTCTTGGAATACACCTCCGACTAGCACCACCAGATACGAAACATCTGGCTTACAAAACTTTCGTCAGGTCGGTCCTTGAGTGCGCAAATGTTATCTGGTTCCCATACACTAAACAACTAATTAAAAAAACTAGATGGTATACAAAGGAAAACTCTACGGTATATATAAATACAGTAAACATAAATTAACAGACTCGCCCACCGAACTACTTAACAAAGCCAGAATCCTAACAGTACAAAAACGAGCTGTACTAGCCCGTTCTAAATTTATGTACCAGCTCTTACGCAACAAGCTTAATATTGATACATATAGGTACATCTCCAGAAATGAAACACGGCCAACGCGGCATAACAACACACACACACTCGATGAGCATTCTTTTCATACCGATTGCTCTAAGCGTTCATTATTTCTTTTAGCGATAAGTGAGTGAAATAAACTGAGTGAATCCATTTGTAATAGCCTCTCATTAGATACATTTGCTAATTCAGTGGAAGAACATCTCCTTGCCTTACAGCTCTGACTTACATAGGAAGGTTTGTTACCGATCTTCATAGCCTAACACTTTCATTCTATGAGCGTTCCTTTTGTATGATGCATCATACACATGACTGCATTCTGTTTGTCATGTTCATTAGGTATATTATATCACATGTGTTTTCAGGTGTTTTTTTCTCTTTTTCTTGTTTGGTTTCTTGTTTTCTCAGATTCTTCCTTGTTATAGTATATTGTACCCAAATATTGCATTTGTGATGAACTACTTAATTCTTTTGTTTAGCGAAACCGAAACCTTTGCAATAACACACTTATGATTATATAATCTATTTATATTCTTTGTTCGCGAATACTACCATATGTACTTGCCCTTCCTGTTATAATTCCATGAGGGTTTGACAGTATGTGAAAATAAGAAAATAAATAAATAAATAATTTAATCTAACGTATAAGCTCCATAGAGGTTCATCAGGAAGACATGAGAAAGTCACAAGAAAAGTGCTTTGGAGCGCACAATAGGGAGACATTTTATGCTCGCAAGGAAACACTCATCAAGAATTCAACAGAAAGACACAAAGACACAACGAATATTTTTTAGAAGGATATTGTGAGTACATCAGAAAATTCCAAAGAAACTCATCAGAAAGTCTAATGCCTGTGATGTCAAAACGCATGGCACTTTAATCTAAAACTCATCTCACTTGTTCCTAAAAGGCGGACGTTGTGACGCAGTTAGTGAAAACCATCTTGGTCGTTGTGGCCTGTTAATATGGCGCGTACTGATCTTACTGAGACATGTTTTGCGGGCATTCTCTGGGCCCCAACATTATCGTAACCTATTTTGGTACTTTTTAGGTGCGCTGGCTGCACAGAGCATTGTGACGCAGTTAGCGGAAGTAAGATCTGCCGCTATGGAGCAGTTAGGTTGAAGTCGGTTAGTTTCGCGTTGACTGAATATCACAGCGCCAAGTTTGTGACGCTTTTTCAGCCCCTTCCCCCAGCAGCATAGACCGTCTTTTGGTACTCACATTTGCCAAAAACATGTCAAGTGCCTGCCAAGACTGATAACACGGGAGTGTGTTGCTCAAAACCAGCTCAAAAACCAGGAACTTGTAACTCGAAAACTGTCTCCTGAACGAGTGAAAACAGGTTTTACACCGACGCATTTGTCTTGAGTGTGAGTAGAACGCATTCTGTGAGCTTCTAGCATAGTGTGGCTGGGAGCCTGTGTTGTGGATGCCTCTGTGTACATGCCGTGCAATCGCGTCGGAAGAGGCTGTTTTATCGAACAGGCTCCATCGCCCATGTACTCTTCCTCTTAAGGAGCAGGAAACAATTCCCGGGTATGCGGGAATGCTTGGAAATCCAGTGATTTCGTCACATTTTATGTATGATATTTCTTGGGATGAGTCGGGTGTTTTCTTCGTCATCTTTTATGCGAAGCATATTACGAGAGCTCAACCCAGCTCCTCAGGCGCGGCGGTGTCGCCTTCAATACCACGTGACACCGTGACGTCACGACAGAAGAGAAACGGGACTCGCGCCTCTGCTAGACGCTCACGAGGTGAGATGCCTCCTGGAGACAGAGCTGCTCGTTGGAATGAGAAGCGAAAGTTGCGGCGTGCTACAGAGACTGTTTCTAGGTGGCTTTGGCTCAACTCTTGCAAGATGGGCTGGGTGGGAATCGAACCAGGGTCTCCGGAGTGTGAGACGGAGACGCTACCACTGAGCCACGAGTACGATGCTTCAAAGCGGTACAAAAGCGCCTCTAGTGAATGCGGTGTTGCCTTAGAAACGAGCTGTTTCTAAGTCTCAGGCGTGCGTCGCTTGCTCAGGCGCACATTTCGATGCCGCGCCGAACGCTACGTTGCTCGACGCTCACCGCGTCCAATGCGGGGCGCGTAGTCGCTGCGCTGTAGCCCATTGTCTTACACCCCTTGGCGGGTCGACGGGAACGCTGTCGCGTTCCACTCTTGAAGGCGAAGCAGAGTGACGCATGAGTTGTTTCTTCGTCTAGCCGAACCAAATATAGCCAAGCACCAGCAGTTCACCAGGCTAAGCAGTGATTCAACAACTAAAATAAAGGCTAGTATGCTTCGCATCCTGGGCTTAACCTTAGCTAAGCCACAGCCATTTTTTTTTAATTACCTTTGCCCGTAATGTCAGCCATTCACTACTTTCGCACCTTTAGCGTCTACACGGATTTTTCTTGTAAAGACTAAATATCAAAATGATTGACACATGCTTGTATTTGATTTCTCAGTTGACATCCAGTGGAGCGTCCCACGGCAACTCCTGCGGCTTATCTGGAACCACAATGTTGATTCAAAATACTAAGAGCCCAAAATATGCATTCATACAGCAAAGTAAGCATTTCCTCATTTCACAAGGCGTCTTGTGTCTACTATGAAGTTGCATGTTTGATGGAGGCCTACAACGATCGCTCTCATTTATATATATATTTTACTGAACAAATAAATAAGCAAAACAATTTAGAACCAAGACAGGGTGCGGTTGAGTAACAAAATTTTAAAAAAAATGCTGCACCGATCAGTGTAGCCGGTGTAGCACATACTAACCAGCGTTCAAACAGCGCGCGGAAACTGGAGGGTGATTCAAGTATTAACATCAACCGCTTGGTGCGGCTCATGTCAATTGGGCCGCTAGGCTCTATGGGAGAATCTGCTCTTGTTGAATTTCTTTCGCTAAGGTGGCACCTTGAACAGCAGTGACGTGGTGTTCGAACTAACGACGGCAGATCAATAGAATAAATTAAAACAATCCAAAGATAATCTCATCCCGGAGTCGTCTAAGTATGCATAAGCATTATGCCTCTTGCTCCTCTCCGCGCAGCCCGGTGTCATTACCAGAGCTACGAATCTTCTTCCGGCTAGCGGAAACGACACCGCAGCGGTGACACGACCTGGTGTGGACGGTGGCGCAAGGTGCATTGATAACGCAAGCAAAGTACTGCACGTAAAGGCACCAGGTGCGCTGATGACGTTCCGATCATCATAAGCTGGTATAGCTTTTTAACTCCTTGCCCCATCCGTGTCGAACCATTATAAACCGTGACCAGAAGTACCCGGGTGGTGGCATGGAGCGATAAAACGTACTGTCATGGCAGCGCAGATCGTATCTTGAAAGCGATCTGTGATGAGAACAAAGGGTGCCAAATGCTAATAGCTCAGCGCGCTTTCGCCGCTCTGCGTTGAAATGAGACGCACGGGCCCATACACTCTAAGAACAGTTTACACCCTTTGGCGTGCGCCTTCTGCCACACAACGATAATCGTCATCTGCCTTGATGCGTTCCCTTTCTTTAACGCTGCGAGCCCGGAACGTTCCAGTAACGAACGGCACGCGCGTTATCAGCATAGAACAGTTTACACCCTTTGGAGTGCCCCTTCTGATAACGCGCGTGCCGTTCGTTACTGGAAAGTTCCGGGCTCGCAGCGTTAAAGAAAAGAAACGCATCAATGCAGATGACGATTTTCGTTGTGTGGCAGAAGGGGCACGCCAAAGGGTGTAAACTGTTCTTAGAGTGTACCATAGAGAAAGAAATTCAACAAGAGGGAACACTCTTCAAAAACTGGCAACAGGAAACGCGCCACGCCTAGTTTCAACTCCACCCGTTAGTTTACGCGAGCATCAGAAAAAATGAATATGAAATAAACACACAGACAACGTTTAATTTTTTTCTAATCTTTCCCACTAAAAGTGAACAAGTTTTGCGTGTAAATGAACTTATTCTTTGCAACCTATTTTTGTTGCGTTGCCTAGCAACAAGCTAGCGGCGCTCCAGACGCGCGTGCATACGTCATGCGCCAGACAAGCAGCAGGAGTAAGCGAGGCCGGCTGCGCATGTGAAACGCGCGTGCTCGGCGACCCGTCTCTTTTGGATGTAGCCCGTTCTTTGGGCCCCCGGCGTTCTATGGTGTTCCGTCTGCATTTCGACACGGCACCGCTGCACTACTGGACTACAGCAAGGTGAGGAATTTTGTTTGACAGTCTGCGACGAACTCCAAGCACATTTAGGCTTACTGCACAAAACTGAACCTATATTAAAATTAAATTATGGGGTTTTACGTGCCAAAACCACTTTCCGATTATGAGGCACGCCGCAGTGGAGGACTCCGAAAATTTCGACCACCTGGGGTTCTTTAACGTGCACCTATATCTAAGTACACGGGTGTTTTCGCATTTCGCCCCCATCGAAATACGGCCGCCGTGGCCGGGATTCGATCCCGCGACCTCGTGCTCAGCAGTGAACCTATATAGTGACGGCGCCGTCGAAAAACAGCTGCGCAGTCCAAGCCTAGGTAATAGGAGTTAATTACTCGTACTGGGAGATGTTTGCGACGCTTTCTATGAGCCCAAGCATAATTATAACCTATTTCGGTAGTTTTTGGGCACGCTCGCCGCACCTGGCTTTCTGACGATAAGCACCTTGGCCATGTGACGCAGTTTCACGTGTACTGAATCTTACCGGGGCAAGCTTTGACGCTTTCTGTTACCCCAGACATTATAGTAACTAATTTCACTACTTTTTGGGGTACTTTTCAAGCACAGTGGCCGTGCTCGGCGTAGTGGCGCAGTTAGCGAAAAGCAGCACGGCTGTGTGCCGCATTTAGTTTCGCGTGTACTGAATCTTACTGGTGGAAGTTCGTGACGCATTCTCTGACCCGAAAAAGTATTTTAATTTATTTGGTAGCTTTTCTGTATATCTTGAGGCTTGCCGTGCCTCGGGTTATGAAGCTGTTAGCAAAAAAGCAAGCCGGCCATAGTGAGTTTTTTGCGTGTACTGAATTTTAGTGGGACAAGTTTGTGACGCATTTTATAGCCCTACAACAACATATACCTTATTTCGGTACTCACGCTTGTCGAAAACGCGACGAGCGATTGCCGAGAGTGACAACACGGGAGTGTTGCATGCGTTAGCAGGACGCGTAAAAGATAACACGAGGAGCTCAAGAACATGACATTTATGTATTCTGAGCGACTGAAAATGGGCTTTGCACTCACGAATCTGTCTTGAGTGCGACTAGAAGGCATTCTGCGAGCGTGTAACATGGTCTGGCTGAGCCTGTGTTGTAGCCACCTCTGTGTACTTGGCGTACCATCACGTTGACTGAGGCCAAGTTGTTTTGGAAACGAACAGTCACCCGTATATTTGTGCTCTTAAGGTGCAGAAAGTAATGCCCGGGAACGGAGGGGTGCCTAAAAATCTGATGTTTTGTTCAGATTCTATGGCATTGTTTGGGAGGAGTCTTTGCTGCGAAATGGACGTAAAAGTGAATTTATCTGTAATGCCGCTCATTCAACACTTACGCACGTTTCCCCTCTACAAGGAATACTCCTGTTAGGTCAATATACCAAGATGATACATGCTTGTAATTTACTTTCTTTCAGCTGATAGCATCCGGTGGAGTTTTGTACGGCAACGACTGCTGCTTACCTGTTGGCCCAACTTTGGATGAATGTAGAAGCCGGGAACGAGTATTTATATAGAGCAAAATAAACATTTCATAATTTCAGAAGACGTCTTGCGTTTTCTTTATGAAATTGCACCTGCCGGACTCGGCGGAGTCTTGTAAAGGTCGTTCTTAATCATTTTTACTAAATAATGAAAAGATTCCACGCTAAGGCCACGCGGGGTGCAGCAGAAGCCAGAAAAAAAAAATGCCGCGCCGAACAGTAGAGCCGGTGCAGCGTGTACCAACTGGCGTTCAAAACGCGCGCGCCCGAAATTGGAAGGAGTTAATACCATCCGCTTGGTGTGCTAAAGTTAATTCGGCCGCTGGGCTCTATGCGAGTGTCCGCTCTTGTTGAAATTTCTTTCTCTAGGCCCATATCTTGAAAGTAATCGGCAAAAGGGGCAGGATGCGGCATGGGCTGAGACCTCCGTGAGCGCTGTGTCCTTGCCCCTTCGTTCGCGTTGAAGCGACAGGCATTACGAAGGTAAAATCGCACGCTGCTGTGGGCTCTATGTTGAAAGTGATCGTCTCATGGGATGGACACACTGACGGTGGGATGGACGGATTTCTCATTGGGCAAGATAGAAACGCTTACGAATTTAAAACGAAAAGAATGATGGTGAAACTCTCGCTTTTGCGTGTGCGTGAGGGAGAGAAAGGGGGGCTCTTTATTAGAGAACCAGATTTTAGCCGGTGCGTTTACAACCACTGGCATGCTAATCTGTATAGAGAAGAGTATGGGATTAAAAGATTCCAGAGGAGAGTGAAAAAAAAGGGAATAAAGATAAATCTCAAGTCCAAAGCTTTGCCCTGCAAAACAGCGGTGGGTTTCGAATTTATTGTTGAAATACCTGGGGGATTTTGGTGCAATCGGAAAGATTTAAGTCACCATTTCATATAAGAAAGCCTAAACTTACATAGAAACTTATACATACACCTGTGTGTATAAGCCTCTGGTTCACTTCGGCATTTCATATTTATTTTGTCATTTGTGTGAATTTGTTTTGTCGGTACTTGATGGCGAAAAGTTCGTCCAAAAGCGCTTCTGCGGAACACTGCAGTGGTCAACGCACAAAATTTAGCTACGATTCTGCACCCCACAATGTCTCGAGTGCCTCATAGGTACAGATGTGTCTAAACGAGGTTATACGAAGCGCAGTATTGCTCTTGTAACGAGCCGTGCTTTGAAGATGGTCAACAGGATTGTCCGGGCTTACCGAGACGAATAATGCATAAACGATGCGCTGCACCAGAGATGGCACCGATCAATTCGGAATGAGTAGCACCTTTGCATTGTTGCTGCAGTGAACGATAAACCATTTTCAAAGGACAAAGGACGTGCGAAGTGCTCTTGGCTTGGACAGATGTCAACAATTGAATGGTAAGACTAAGAGAAGAAGGACTCCAAAGCAGCGCCACCGCTCAAAAATCTATTCTCACAGTAGCGAACACAGCAGCTCACCTGAGTTTTCCTATTCAAGAACGCAGATGCAGCGAGGAGCCGCGGAAATACCTGGAATTTCTCGGGTGAGTTACGTTCTCCAGCCACTGGGAACTACAATATGAGTGTGGCGGAAAGAACGCGCACACTCCAGTGCGCAGAATATACAGCAGGTGCTGCAAGCGGAAGCACATCTGTGAACGTGTTGGGGCAGTTAACATGATGGTCTAGGCCTACTGTTGAGAACTGATGGGAGCTTGAACTGTGATGGCCATTGCAGAATGCTCGAGCACCAGATGATTCCCTACCAGCCGTGGTTGCTCCGTGGCTATGGTGTTGCGCTGCTGAGCATGAGGTCGCGAGATCGAATCCCGGCCACCAGGGCCGCATTTCGATGGCGGGAAAATGCGAGAACACCTGCGTACTTAGATTTAGGTGCACGTTAAAGAACCCTAGGTGGTAAAAATTTCTGGAGTCCCCCACTACGGCGTGCCTCATAATCAGAAAGTGATTTTGGCATGTAAAACAACATAATTTAATTTTGTAGGATTCCTTACGTGTTCCAGATGGATAATATTTTTTCCAACAGAACTTGTCGCCTGCTCACACTGCGAAGGATGTGGCACGCCTTCTGGACGAGCGAGAGCTAATGCAACTTCATTGGTGCGCGAAGCGTGATAATGTGAACATGATAGAACATGCTTTGGGCCCTATCAAAGTGAACTTTTCCAAGTTATCTCCAGGACTTCTCTTAAGAAAATTTGAGATTAGTTTCACATGAGTGTCTCAAGAGTTTTGACATCACAGTCGTTTGACTTTCTGATGTCTTCCTTCGGAATTTCCTGATGTATTCTTAGTGTCATTCTATCACATATTGGCCACCGTCTTTGTGTTGAATACTTGAGTGTTTTTCTTGTGAGCATGAAATGTCTTCTTAATGTGCACTCAGAGTATTTTTCTTGTCACTTAGTAATGTCTTCCTAATGAATTTGTAATGAGCTTCCTAATGAGCTTATGAGCTTATAATGAGCTTATTACTGGCGCTTATAGCATTCTTATAAAAAATTAAGCACCATGTGGTATCATTTTCTGATCTGCAGCACATTTTACGACATGTATGTGGACCGTACATACGCTGCACATTAGACAAATCTCAGCAAAAGGAAGTTAACAAAAACGATCGAATCCCGGCCAAGGCGGTCGCATTTTGATGGGGGCAAAATGCGAAAACACCCGTGTATAATAGATTTAGGTGCACGTTAAAGAACCCCACGTGGTCGAAATTTCCGGAGCCCTCCACTACGGCGCGCCTCATAATCAGAAAGTGGTTTTGGCACGTAAAATCACATAACGTATTTTTTTAAGTTCACACTAACATTTAATAAGTATATATATATATTTATATATATATATATATATATATATATATATATATATATATATATATATATATATATATATATATATATATATATATATATATATGGTTGCAAAGGGAGGTTTAGCGAAAAGAAAATATAGCATAAGTATCGTATGCGGTTGCTTTTATCCTTTAATCTCCCTACTGAACATCGAATAGAGGCTGCTCTTGATATGGAGCGTTGTCGTATTGAAATGTGTGCACGTCTATCCTGCATGGAAGGACGAAATTGACAAAACTTTGTAATCAGCCACTGAAATACACTGCATTTACCAAATTCTTAGGCCACAGAAAGACGGCGTGTATCGTGTACACCAACAAAACTGCGTCCACAGCGTTTGCAACGGCCCACTTTCAGAGCTATTGCGAGAGAACATTTTCAACATACACTAGTGACAACGTGCCAGGTTAGCTACTAAAGCTAACTTATTGTATTTGATGTGTTAACTTATAGCAGTATCACACTAGAAGTCAAACTGGTGAAGTGTTTATTTGAGGCATGCGTAATCATCCTGCTCGTGGCTTTCACAGTCAAATATCATATGCAATGGTATCCATGGAGAGCAGCATGTAGTGGTCCACAGAGAGCAATAAGAAGCTGCCTCATAGTGTGGGAATAAAGTTTCATCCTCTGAGTGAAAAGTTGCACCATTGTTGATTGTAAAATGCGATTCTTGCGTTAAAGTTTCTGTGGGCTTTTTTTAGCGAAACCACGCCATGGTGGGGGCTCATTATTAATTCTGATCCACCGGGATACTAACATGCTCTCAATGCATGCCACGTGAGTGTTTTTGTATACCTTCCCCATCAAAATGCTGCCCCTGCCGCCTTGATAGAACCCACAACTAGACTAGTGCATCGATGTGCTATAGCCCAAACGGTACACAAGGCTACAGTCATAGATCATCTTTCTATGTACGGCATCTTTGTGGTTTAAGCTACTACACACTGATGACAGCATTTAGCTTCAAAGGGTCAAGCCATTCCTTCACTGGGCCCTCTTTGCGGGAGTTGGAGCCCTTCACGTACAGAGACTTTCCTTTGAGCTCTTCGTCCCCAAAGATGTGCCGCAAAAAGCTGAGGGGAAATTTTGTGGGCAGGCCACCGCAATGTGCATGGATGCGGCTGAGCACTGTTTTCTGCACCAGAACGCCACCTTCCAATATTTACCAGCATAAAGAAGGCAAGAAAGAGACACAATATTATTTCCTTAGTTAAGAGGTTCAACTTAAGAGGTTCTACTTTGTTCCATTTTGTGTGATTGTGCGCATATGCTGTTCAAACTTCTCATGCTAGCTGGTGATATCGAATCTAACCCCGGCCCCGACAAAGAGATTCTTAATGTATTGAAAGAACTACAATCAGGACAGACGGTAGTGCTTGAACAGCTAAAGTCTATTGAAAAAAAACTAGTTGATCATGATAAGACGTTCTGTGAAATTAGAACACGGCTAGACAAAATTGAGACAGCTTGTGCTGGTATCGATGACATGCAAATTGAATTAGGCAGAATACATGAGATAAGCACTTAAAATACGGCACATATAGGTGTACTGTCTGCCCGGATAAACGATGCTGAAAATAGATCTAGAAGAAATAACCTTGTTTTTTACAGCATCGCCGATAAACCTAAAGAATCATGGTATGATTCGGATAAAATTATTATTGCACATTGTAGACAACATTTAGATGTACAATTAGAAACGCGTGATATTGGGTCTTTCCAAACTGGAATGTCCAGGCCTATAATTGTGAGGTTCGCTCACTTTAAAAGCAAAGATCTTCTCCTTCCTTCGGCTCGTAAGTTCAAAGGTACGAGCTATGCCGCTGCACAAGATCTCGCCCCAGCACGCGCCTTGCCCAGAAACGCCTCATCGAGTTTGGAAGGGCCCGTAAACTCAGGTTCAAGTTGCGACATGAAAAGCTTATAGTAGGTGAAAAAACCTACTACTTGGACCACACTACTAACCAGGTCATTGAGGAACGCCTTTAGCCATCATTGAGACCAAAATGTACACCGCAACCACAGAACTGTCAGCCTTTATCATTCCTGCTCGCTAACATTCGAAGTGTTGTTCCGAAGCGTAATGCCCTGTGCAGTCTAATAGGCTCATCTTCTTGCGATGTCTTACTACTAACAGAAACATGGCTTAACACGTCAATCGATGATACCGAAATTCTCCCTTACCTCTCGCATTTTGACATTTTTTGGAAAGGTAGACCCGATAACTCACGCGGTGGGGGTGCATTAATCGCCACTAAGCGTAACCTACATTGTTCACTTGTAAACCTCTCTTCACAACTGGAAATGATTTGGATTCGATGCATTGCTACACACCCGCACATTCTGATTGGTATTTGCTATCGGTCCCCTAGTACCAACAGTTCTTTCACGCCTTCACTTCACGAAGCCTTAAATACGTTAACAAAAAGATATCCTAACAGTCCTGTCCTTCTGTTTGGCGACTTTAATTTTCCAACTATTGATTCGTCCGATCCTGCCTCTACATTATCTAAAACCAGCCCCGGTAGTTACTTCTTAAACACGTGTATGACATTCGGCTTAACGCAGCTCGTCACTGACTCAAGACGCGTCACTGCTCACTCGTCCAACGTTTTAGATCTTGTATTAACAACTCACCCTGATAAATTTACCCCTGTCACCTTATTGCGCGGTTTGAGCGACCACCTGACCGTACATGTTCGTTTCATTGCAACGTACTAAAGAAACAAAAAAAATCGGAAAACATTACAAACTATGTCAGCATGCACCGAGAATTATCTGAGTACTTCGATACGTTCGCCGCTAACTTTCAACTAAATTCTCTCGAGTCGAACTGGCTGCTTTTCAAATCAGAGATGCATCGCCTTATACGTCTTTACATCCCCACCATTACAATAACAGAAAGAACAACACCATGGTTTAATGTATCCCTCAAACGACTAAACAATAAGAAAAAACGGTTGTTTCGACAAGCCAAACGATCTAATTCTTCTTGCACATGGCAGAAGTATTACGCAGTCGAGAAAGAATACGACAAGTTAACCTCTCAAACTAAACACAAGTTTCTTTCTACCACTTTACCAGCTATGCTACAAACTAACCCGAAGCGATTTTGGAAAACTATTAATCCTAATCAGCGGAATGAGATAACACTTATCAATAGCTCCGGACTTCCAATCCCTGAGAACGAGGCTGCGGATCTTCTTAACAGAATATTTAGTTCAGTTTTTACTAATGAATTACTTGATGGCTTGCCCGATCCACCATACTTCGCATATCCGCTCATGCAAAATATCACATTCAATCCCATCGGCATTGTCAAAGTAATTGAATCATTGAAGAACTCGTCATCTACAGCAGTAGACGGTATCAATGCCAAAGTTCTAAAAAATACTAAACATGTGTGTAGCCTGTTTTTATCACTCATATTCAAGGAATCGCTTAACAGCGCTTCAATCCCACATGACTGGCAGGTGGGCAATGTCATCCCAGTCTTCAAGAAAGGAAGCCGATCATCACCGAGTAACTACCGCCCTATTTCCATAACAAGCGTGTCTTGTAAAATAATGGAACATATTTTATACTCGCATATTGCTAACTTCCTAACATCCGTCAATTTTTTTCACCCAAGTCAACACGGTTTCCACAAAGATTATTCCTGTGACACTCAACTTGCTCTTTTCTTGCACGACTTACATTTAAACCTAGATCGTAACATCCCGACTGACATAATATTTTTAGATTTCGAAAAAGCATTCGATAAGGTCCCTCATGGTCGTCTCTTAATAAAGTTATCGCGTCTTAACATTCATCCTTGTGTTCTAAGGTGGATTCGAGGGTTTTTAACTAACCGTGAGCAATTCGTATACGCTAACTCGCACTCTTCATCCTTAACACCCGTGCTTTCAGGCGTACCTCAAGGTACCGTACTTGGTCCCCTCCTTTTCTTAATATACATCAATGACCTACCTTGTAATATTTCTTCTCATATCCGACTCTTCGCTGATGATTGTGTGGTTTACAGAGCAGTTACTAACCCCAGCGACCATTTGGCGTTACGAAATGAGCTATCGCGCATACAAAACTGGTGTACCACTTGGCTCATGTCATTAAATGTAGCTAAAACCATGTTAATGTCCATTCATCGTCGTCGTAACTACGTAATCCCTAATTATAGTATCAATAACACGCAGATTGCAGCAACGGATTCATTCAAATATCTTGGTGTGTACATCTCGCGTGACTTAACTTGGACCTGTCATGTTAACCACATAATAAGCTCTGCTAATCGTACTCTAGATTATCTACGCCGTAACCTCTTCCTCGCTCCTCCCTCTATTAAACAACTTGCTTTTCTAACCTTTGTGCGCCCTAAGCTTGAGTATGCCGAAGCTATTTTTGACCCCCACCACAATAACCTTATAAAAGCCCTCGAGTCGGTTCAGAACCGCGCGACACGATTTATCCTGTCAACTTATTCATACAATACAAGCATCTCGGCACTAAAAGCCCAAATAAACCTACCCTCTCTAGCCTCACGCCGTAGAATAGCCCGTCTTAATCTCTTTCATAAATTCTTTCATTCCTTGCCGTTTGACAACCCGTACATAAAAAGAGCACATCGCATTGCCCTCACCAGTCACTCTAATACAGTATATCCCCCACAAGCTCATACCGTTACTTTTCAGCAATCATTTTTTCTGCGCACAACACGAGACAGGAATGGCCTGCCCGCCGAAGTTGCCACTATCATCGACCCACTTGCATTCAAGCGACTCATCGGAAATATCCCCTTGTAATTTGTAGTATCTCTTTGTCATTAACTCCCCACTCCCTCATGTAATGTCGCAACAGAGACCTTTGAGGAAATGAATAAATAAATAAATGTACACACAAAGCAGGCATTACAATGCTTTAAGTGTCGAAAAAGCTTGGACTTCATCTATTAAAATTATGAATTTTCATTGTTATAATCCTTTCTGTATATATACCAGTCCAAGGTCACATGCCTTCCTGCATTCCACAAAAACCAGCTTTCATGCCATGACCTGCCAACATAAGTTGTAGTTGAAAAACACTACAGTATAATTAGAAAATGAAAATGTCAGGTGAAATATACTAAAATTATTCCCTTATTCACGATGCTTACGTTTCATTGGAGGAATTCTGAAGGTGATATGTAGACAAACATTTTGACCTATAGGCGCAGCAAGAATTATGTGCACCAGAGACAAAGTAAAATATTCATGATGTCTACTCATGAAACATTCATGTAACGGCAGCCAATATCTTGGTTTCCATCACATCAACAAGGGGATCGTATTAGTATTTGAAGGCCCAAATAATGCTGTAAGCCCGAAAAATTTGCCTGAAATATCAGTCAGGGACAATTTTTTTCCTTCTTAAATACAAATTTGACCTTAAAGCTGGCCCCAAATCAAAGATAGTAAATTTACTAGTGTCTTTGCTACATTAGCAAATGAGCTTTAACCGTATGGCATTTTAGGACTCTGAGTATTGACAAACCATCCATGCTGTCTGCAGCTTTTAGAACAAAACTACAGATTGAGAGCATTTCTTCGTAATGTCAGTTTACATACGCCAGACGAACACTATAGTTCAAGCAAGACACCAAATATGAAAAATGGGTTTTATGTGTGCGTGCATACATGTATAATGTAATGAGTTAGAAAGCCCGCAAAATATGCAAAATACTATGACTGCGCACCTGTGCACACTGGATAGCGGTAGCATCAAGGAATCTCAGTGGGAAAGTAAGCTGTTCTACCTTACTGCTGGGCCATGAGTGGCAATAACAGCACTCACAAAATCATTCACCACAAATTTGTACGCTTCAGATGCCATTTGTTCAAATAGTGGCTAGCGTGCGATTGATCTTTTTGAACCACTTCACATTTATAATTTTCGAGGCTGCAAGCTATGTTTGTCTTACTCAACTACCTATTATTACTGAACTACCTGTCATTCAATTATTTAGAATTCTTCCTAGCCAACATTTACCTATCGCTTTTTCTTATTATTCCTTTAAGAAATATAAGTATCCATCATTTATGAACGCCTATGCTGTAAAGTCTCCCTCACAGGCCTGTTGACTATCATATTGATTGATTGATTGAAAACATCTTTATTTACAGGATATTCGTAGAGCTCATGGGTGGGCCGCCTATTCCGGTAGCCCACTGGTTACTGCTGCTGCGCTGGCCCTCCCCACCAGCCAGTGCTGACGGTCAGGATCATCGCTGAGCAGAATAGCCTCCCACTGCTCTTTTGAGGGATTTGGGATGGGGTCAACTATGGGATTACACTGGCAAGCCCACACCATGTGGTAGAGGTTAGCTACCGCTCCACAGTGCGGGCATTGCGGGGAGTATAGTGTAGGGTACCATTGGTGTAACTTAGCTGGCGTTGGGTATGTATTAGTTTGTAGCCTCCTAAGAGTGTTCTCTTGCAACTTAGTGAGGGATTTATGTGGTGTCGGGTACTCCTTCCTGGCTGTTCTGTATGGTGCGAGAATGTCAGCATACACTGCTAAAGCAGTTAGGTCCCAGCACTCTTCACGGTCATCAGGGGGAGACGCCCGGTATAGAAGAGCTCGGGCATGCCTGTGAGCGGCTTCGTTTCCTCCTGGTAGTTCCAGGTGACCGGGAAACCAGATGACTGAGGCTTGGCTGGGTGGATGCTTAGTCAGCAATGACAACCCTGACCTGTGAATTAATCCATTATTGAGGTTGCGACAGGCGTTCTGGGAGTCAGTGAGCACATCGGCGTTGGGGTTAGATGCTATAGCTAATGCAATAGCTGCTTCCTCTGCGTGAGTGGGGTTGGAAGTTTTCATCGAGGCGCAATTCACCATCGATCCTGAAGGCGTTGACACCACAATAGTCATCACTCCATTCTTTGGCCCTGCGGCGTCCACATAAAGGGTGTTAGGTTGCTCGTCCCATTTCTTCTGCAGGGCTTCCCCTCTTGCTTTTCGTCTTTCGAAAAGCAAGAGGGGAAGGCGCACATTTCGATGCCGCGCCGAACGCTACGTTGCTCGACGCTCACCGCGTCCAATGCGGGGCGCGTAGTCGCTGCGCTGTAGCCCATTGTCTTACACCCCTTGGCGGGTCGACGGGAACGCTGTCGCGTTCCACTCTTGAAGGCGAAGCAGAGTGACGCATGAGTTGTTTCTTCGTCTAGCCGAACCAAATATAGCCAAGCACCAGCAGTTCACCAGGCTAAGCAGTGATTCAACAACTAAAATAAAGGCTAGTATGCTTCGCATCCTGGGCTTAACCTTAGCTAAGCCACAGCCATTTTTTTTTAATTACCTTTGCCCGTAATGTCAGCCATTCACTACTTTCGCACCTTTAGCGTCTACACGGATTTTTCTTGTAAAGACTAAATATCAAAATGATTGACACATGCTTGTATTTGATTTCTCAGTTGACATCCAGTGGAGCGTCCCACGGCAACTCCTGCGGCTTATCTGGAACCACAATGTTGATTCAAAATACTAAGAGCCCAAAATATGCATTCATACAGCAAAGTAAGCATTTCCTCATTTCACAAGGCGTCTTGTGTCTACTATGAAGTTGCATGTTTGATGGAGGCCTACAACGATCGCTCTCATTTATATATATATTTTACTGAACAAATAAATAAGCAAAACAATTTAGAACCAAGACAGGGTGCGGTTGAGTAACAAAATTTAAAAAAAAATGCTGCACCGATCAGTGTAGCCGGTGTAGCACATACTAACCAGCGTTCAAACAGCGCGCGGAAACTGGAGGGTGATTCAAGTATTAACATCAACCGCTTGGTGCGGCTCATGTCAATTGGGCCGCTAGGCTCTATGGGAGAATCTGCTCTTGTTGAATTTCTTTCGCTAAGGTGGCACCTTGAACAGCAGTGACGTGGTGTTCGAACTAACGACGGCAGATCAATAGAATAAATTAAAACAATCCAAAGATAATCTCATCCCGGAGTCGTCTAAGTATGCATAAGCATTATGCCTCTTGCTCCTCTCCGCGCAGCCCGGTGTCATTACCAGAGCTACGAATCTTCTTCCGGCTAGCGGAAACGACACCGCAGCGGTGACACGACCTGGTGTGGACGGTGGCGCAAGGTGCATTGATAACGCAAGCAAAGTACTGCACGTAAAGGCACCAGGTGCGCTGATGACGTTCCGATCATCATAAGCTGGTATAGCTTTTTAACTCCTTGCCCCATCCGTGTCGAACCATTATAAACCGTGACCAGAAGTACCCGGGTGGTGGCATGGAGCGATAAAACGTACTGTCATGGCAGCGCAGATCGTATCTTGAAAGCGATCTGTGATGAGAACAAAGGGTGCCAAATGCTAATAGCTCAGCGCGCTTTCGCCGCTCTGCGTTGAAATGAGACGCACGGGCCCATACACTCTAAGAACAGTTTACACCCTTTGGCGTGCGCCTTCTGCCACACAACGATAATCGTCATCTGCCTTGATGCGTTCCCTTTCTTTAACGCTGCGAGCCCGGAACGTTCCAGTAACGAACGGCACGCGCGTTATCAGCATAGAACAGTTTACACCCTTTGGAGTGCCCCTTCTGATAACGCGCGTGCCGTTCGTTACTGGAAAGTTCCGGGCTCGCAGCGTTAAAGAAAAGAAACGCATCAATGCAGATGACGATTTTCGTTGTGTGGCAGAAGGGGCACGCCAAAGGGTGTAAACTGTTCTTAGAGTGTACCATAGAGAAAGAAATTCAACAAGAGGGAACACTCTTCAAAAACTGGCAACAGGAAACGCGCCACGCCTAGTTTCAACTCCACCCGTTAGTTTACGCGAGCATCAGAAAAAATGAATATGAAATAAACACACAGACAACGTTTAATTTTTTTCTAATCTTTCCCACTAAAAGTGAACAAGTTTTGCGTGTAAATGAACTTATTCTTTGCAACCTATTTTTGTTGCGTTGCCTAGCAACAAGCTAGCGGCGCTCCAGACGCGCGTGCATACGTCATGCGCCAGACAAGCAGCAGGAGTAAGCGAGGCCGGCTGCGCATGTGAAACGCGCGTGCTCGGCGACCCGTCTCTTTTGGATGTAGCCCGTTCTTTGGGCCCCCGGCGTTCTATGGTGTTCCGTCTGCATTTCGACACGGCACCGCTGCACTACTGGACTACAGCAAGGTGAGGAATTTTGTTTGACAGTCTGCGACGAACTCCAAGCACATTTAGGCTTACTGCACAAAACTGAACCTATATTAAAATTAAATTATGGGGTTTTACGTGCCAAAACCACTTTCCGATTATGAGGCACGCCGCAGTGGAGGACTCCGAAAATTTCGACCACCTGGGGTTCTTTAACGTGCACCTATATCTAAGTACACGGGTGTTTTCGCATTTCGCCCCCATCGAAATACGGCCGCCGTGGCCGGGATTCGATCCCGCGACCTCGTGCTCAGCAGTGAACCTATATAGTGACGGCGCCGTCGAAAAACAGCTGCGCAGTCCAAGCCTAGGTAATAGGAGTTAATTACTCGTACTGGGAGATGTTTGCGACGCTTTCTATGAGCCCAAGCATAATTATAACCTATTTCGGTAGTTTTTGGGCACGCTCGCCGCACCTGGCTTTCTGACGATAAGCACCTTGGCCATGTGACGCAGTTTCACGTGTACTGAATCTTACCGGGGCAAGCTTTGACGCTTTCTGTTACCCCAGACATTATAGTAACTAATTTCACTACTTTTTGGGGTACTTTTCAAGCACAGTGGCCGTGCTCGGCGTAGTGGCGCAGTTAGCGAAAAGCAGCACGGCTGTGTGCCGCATTTAGTTTCGCGTGTACTGAATCTTACTGGTGGAAGTTCGTGACGCATTCTCTGACCCGAAAAAGTATTTTAATTTATTTGGTAGCTTTTCTGTATATCTTGAGGCTTGCCGTGCCTCGGGTTATGAAGCTGTTAGCAAAAAAGCAAGCCGGCCATAGTGAGTTTTTTGCGTGTACTGAATTTTAGTGGGACAAGTTTGTGACGCATTTTATAGCCCTACAACAACATATACCTTATTTCGGTACTCACGCTTGTCGAAAACGCGACGAGCGATTGCCGAGAGTGACAACACGGGAGTGTTGCATGCGTTAGCAGGACGCGTAAAAGATAACACGAGGAGCTCAAGAACATGACATTTATGTATTCTGAGCGACTGAAAATGGGCTTTGCACTCACGAATCTGTCTTGAGTGCGACTAGAAGGCATTCTGCGAGCGTGTAACATGGTCTGGCTGAGCCTGTGTTGTAGCCACCTCTGTGTACTTGGCGTACCATCACGTTGACTGAGGCCAAGTTGTTTTGGAAACGAACAGTCACCCGTATATTTGTGCTCTTAAGGTGCAGAAAGTAATGCCCGGGAACGGAGGGGTGCCTAAAAATCTGATGTTTTGTTCAGATTCTATGGCATTGTTTGGGAGGAGTCTTTGCTGCGAAATGGACGTAAAAGTGAATTTATCTGTAATGCCGCTCATTCAACACTTACGCACGTTTCCCCTCTACAAGGAATACTCCTGTTAGGTCAATATACCAAGATGATACATGCTTGTAATTTACTTTCTTTCAGCTGATAGCATCCGGTGGAGTTTTGTACGGCAACGACTGCTGCTTACCTGTTGGCCCAACTTTGGATGAATGTAGAAGCCGGGAACGAGTATTTATATAGAGCAAAATAAACATTTCATAATTTCAGAAGACGTCTTGCGTTTTCTTTATGAAATTGCACCTGCCGGACTCGGCGGAGTCTTGTAAAGGTCGTTCTTAATCATTTTTACTAAATAATGAAAAGATTCCACGCTAAGGCCACGCGGGGTGCAGCAGAAGCCAGAAAAAAAAAATGCCGCGCCGAACAGTAGAGCCGGTGCAGCGTGTACCAACTGGCGTTCAAAACGCGCGCGCCCGAAATTGGAAGGAGTTAATACCATCCGCTTGGTGTGCTAAAGTTAATTCGGCCGCTGGGCTCTATGCGAGTGTCCGCTCTTGTTGAAATTTCTTTCTCTAGGCCCATATCTTGAAAGTAATCGGCAAAAGGGGCAGGATGCGGCATGGGCTGAGACCTCCGTGAGCGCTGTGTCCTTGCCCCTTCGTTCGCGTTGAAGCGACAGGCATTACGAAGGTAAAATCGCACGCTGCTGTGGGCTCTATGTTGAAAGTGATCGTCTCATGGGATGGACACACTGACGGTGGGATGGACGGATTTCTCATTGGGCAAGATAGAAACGCTTACGAATTTAAAACGAAAAGAATGATGGTGAAACTCTCGCTTTTGCGTGTGCGTGAGGGAGAGAAAGGGGGGCTCTTTATTAGAGAACCAGATTTTAGCCGGTGCGTTTACAACCACTGGCATGCTAATCTGTATAGAGAAGAGTATGGGATTAAAAGATTCCAGAGGAGAGTGAAAAAAAAGGGAATAAAGATAAATCTCAAGTCCAAAGCTTTGCCCTGCAAAACAGCGGTGGGTTTCGAATTTATTGTTGAAATACCTGGGGGATTTTGGTGCAATCGGAAAGATTTAAGTCACCATTTCATATAAGAAAGCCTAAACTTACATAGAAACTTATACATACACCTGTGTGTATAAGCCTCTGGTTCACTTCGGCATTTCATATTTATTTTGTCATTTGTGTGAATTTGTTTTGTCGGTACTTGATGGCGAAAAGTTCGTCCAAAAGCGCTTCTGCGGAACACTGCAGTGGTCAACGCACAAAATTTAGCTACGATTCTGCACCCCACAATGTCTCGAGTGCCTCATAGGTACAGATGTGTCTAAACGAGGTTATACGAAGCGCAGTATTGCTCTTGTAACGAGCCGTGCTTTGAAGATGGTCAACAGGATTGTCCGGGCTTACCGAGACGAATAATGCATAAACGATGCGCTGCACCAGAGATGGCACCGATCAATTCGGAATGAGTAGCACCTTTGCATTGTTGCTGCAGTGAACGATAAACCATTTTCAAAGGACAAAGGACGTGCGAAGTGCTCTTGGCTTGGACAGATGTCAACAATTGAATGGTAAGACTAAGAGAAGAAGGACTCCAAAGCAGCACCACCGCTCAAAAATCTATTCTCACAGTAGCGAACACAGCAGCTCACCTGAGTTTTCCTATTCAAGAACGCAGATGCAGCGAGGAGCCGCGGAAATACCTGGAATTTCTCGGGTGAGTTACGTTCTCCAGCCACTGGGAACTACAATATGAGTGTGGCGGAAAGAACGCGCACACTCCAGTGCGCAGAATATACAGCAGGTGCTGCAAGCGGAAGCACATCTGTGAACGTGTTGGGGCAGTTAACATGATGGTCTAGGCCTACTGTTGAGAACTGATGGGAGCTTGAACTGTGATGGCCATTGCAGAATGCTCGAGCACCAGATGATTCCCTACCAGCCGTGGTTGCTCCGTGGCTATGGTGTTGCGCTGCTGAGCATGAGGTCGCGAGATCGAATCCCGGCCACCAGGGCCGCATTTCGATGGCGGGAAAATGCGAGAACACCTGCGTACTTAGATTTAGGTGCACGTTAAAGAACCCTAGGTGGTAAAAATTTCTGGAGTCCCCCACTACGGCGTGCCTCATAATCAGAAAGTGATTTTGGCATGTAAAACAACATAATTTAATTTTGTAGGATTCCTTACGTGTTCCAGATGGATAATATTTTTTCCAACAGAACTTGTCGCCTGCTCACACTGCGAAGGATGTGGCACGCCTTCTGGACGAGCGAGAGCTAATGCAACTTCATTGGTGCGCGAAGCGTGATCATGTGAACATGATAGAACATGCTTTGGGCCCTATCAAAGTGAACTTTTCCAAGTTATCTCCAGGACTTCTCTTAAGAAAATTTGAGATTAGTTTCACATGAGTGTCTCAAGAGTTTTGACATCACAGTCGTTTGACTTTCTGATGTCTTCCTTCGGAATTTCCTGATGTATTCTTAGTGTCATTCTATAACATATTGGCCACCGTCTTTGTGTTGAATACTTGAGTGTTTTTCTTGTGAGCATGAAATGTCTTCTTAATGTGCACTCAGAGTAGTTTTCTTGTGACTTGGTAATGTCGTCCTAATGAATTTGTAATGAGCTTCCTAATGAGCTAATGCATTAGATTACTGGCGCTTATAGCATTCTTATAAAAAATTAAGCACCATGTGGTATCATTTTCTGATCTGCAGCACATTTTACGACATGTATGTGGACCGTACATACGCTGCACATTAGACAAATCTCAGCAAAAGGAAGTTAACAAAAACGATCAAATCCCGGCCAAGGCGGCCGCATTTTGATGGGGGCAAAATGCGAAAACGCCCGTGTATAATACATTTAGGTGCACGTTAAAAAACCCTAGGTGGTAAAAATTTCTGGAGTAGTCCCCCAGTACGGCGTGCCTCATAATCAGAAAGTGATTTTGGCATGTAAAACTACATAATTTAATTTTATATGATTCCTTACGTGTTCCAGGTGGATAATATTTTTTTCCAACAGCACTTGTCCCCTGCTCACATTGCGAAGGATGTGGCACGCCTTCTGGACGAGCGAGAGCTAATGCAACTTGATTGGTGCGCGAAGCGTGATCATATGAACATTATAGAACATGCTTTGGGCCCTATCAAAGTGAACTTTTCCAAGTTATCTCCAGGACTTCTCTTAAGAAAATTTGAGATTAGTTTCACATGAGTGTCTCAAGAGTTTTGACATCACAGTCGTTTGACTTTCTGATGTCTTCCTTCGGAATTTCCTGATGTATTCTTAGTGTCATTCTATCACATATTGGCCACCGTCTTTGTGTTGAATACTTGAGTGTTTTTCTTGTGAGCATGAAATGTCTTCTTAATGTGCACTCAGAGTATTTTTCTTGTCACTTAGTAATGTCTTCCTAATGAATTTGTAATGAGCTTCCTAATGAGCTTATGAGCTTATAATGAGCTTATTACTGGCGCTTATAGCATTCTTATAAAAAATTAAGCACCATGTGGTATCATTTTCTGATCTGCAGCACATTTTACGACATGTATGTGGACCGTACATACGCTGCACATTAGACAAATCTCAGCAAAAGGAAGTTAACAAAAACGATCGAATCCCGGCCAAGGCGGTCGCATTTTGATGGGGGCAAAATGCGAAAACACCCGTGTATAATAGATTTAGGTGCACGTTAAAGAACCCCACGTGGTCGAAATTTCCGGAGCCCTCCACTACGGCGCGCCTCATAATCAGAAAGTGGTTTTGGCACGTAAAATCACATAACGTATTTTTTTAAGTTCACACTAACATTTAATAAGTATATATATATATTTATATATATATATATATATATATATATATATATATATATATATATATATATATATATATATATATATATATATATATATATGGTTGCAAAGGGAGGTTTAGCGAAAAGAAAATATAGCATAAGTATCGTATGCGGTTGCTTTTATCCTTTAATCTCCCTACTGAACATCGAATAGAGGCTGCTCTTGATATGGAGCGTTGTCGTATTGAAATGTGTGCACGTCTATCCTGCATGGAAGGACGAAATTGACAAAACTTTGTAATCAGCCACTGAAATACACTGCATTTACCAAATTCTTAGGCCACAGAAAGACGGCGTGTATCGTGTACACCAACAAAACTGCGTCCACAGCGTTTGCAACGGCCCACTTTCAGAGCTATTGCGAGAGAACATTTTCAACATACACTAGTGACAACGTGCCAGGTTAGCTACTAAAGCTAACTTATTGTATTTGATGTGTTAACTTATAGCAGTATCACACTAGAAGTCAAACTGGTGAAGTGTTTATTTGAGGCATGCGTAATCATCCTGCTCGTGGCTTTCACAGTCAAATATCATATGCAATGGTATCCATGGAGAGCAGCATGTAGTGGTCCACAGAGAGCAATAAGAAGCTGCCTCATAATGTGGGAATAAAGTTTCATCCTCTGAGTGAAAAGTTGCACCATTGTTGATTGTAAAATGCGATTCTTGCGTTAAAGTTTCTGTGGGCTTTTTTTAGCGAAACCACGCCATGGTGGGGGCTCATTATTAATTCTGATCCACCGGGATACTAACATGCTCTCAATGCATGCCACGTGAGTGTTTTTGTATACCTTCCCCATCAAAATGCTGCCCCTGCCGCCTTGATAGAACCCACAACTAGACTAGTGCATCGATGTGCTATAGCCCAAACGGTACACAAGGCTACAGTCATAGATCATCTTTCTATGTACGGCATCTTTGTGGTTTAAGCTACTACACACTGATGACAGCATTTAGCTTCAAAGGGTCAAGCCATTCCTTCACTGGGCCCTCTTTGCGGGAGTTGGAGCCCTTCACGTACAGAGACTTTCCTTTGAGCTCTTCGTCCCCAAAGATGTGCCGCAAAAAGCTGAGGGGAAATTTTGTGGGCAGGCCACCGCAATGTGCATGGATGCGGCTGAGCACTGTTTTCTGCACCAGAACGCCACCTTCCAATATTTACCAGCATAAAGAAGGCAAGAAAGAGACACAATATTATTTCCTTAGTTAAGAGGTTCAACTTAAGAGGTTCTACTTTGTTCCATTTTGTGTGATTGTGCGCATATGCTGTTCAAACTTCTCATGCTAGCTGGTGATATCGAATCTAACCCCGGCCCCGACAAAGAGATTCTTAATGTATTGAAAGAACTACAATCAGGACAGACGGTAGTGCTTGAACAGCTAAAGTCTATTGAAAAAAAACTAGTTGATCATGATAAGACGTTCTGTGAAATTAGAACACGGCTAGACAAAATTGAGACAGCTTGTGCTGGTATCGATGACATGCAAATTGAATTAGGCAGAATACATGAGATAAGCACTTAAAATACGGCACATATAGGTGTACTGTCTGCCCGGATAAACGATGCTGAAAATAGATCTAGAAGAAATAACCTTGTTTTTTACAGCATCGCCGATAAACCTAAAGAATCATGGTATGATTCGGATAAAATTATTATTGCACATTGTAGACAACATTTAGATGTACAATTAGAAACGCGTGATATTGGGTCTTTCCAAACTGGAATGTCCAGGCCTATAATTGTGAGGTTCGCTCACTTTAAAAGCAAAGATCTTCTCCTTCCTTCGGCTCGTAAGTTCAAAGGTACGAGCTATGCCGCTGCACAAGATCTCGCCCCAGCACGCGCCTTGCCCAGAAACGCCTCATCGAGTTTGGAAGGGCCCGTAAACTCAGGTTCAAGTTGCGACATGAAAAGCTTATAGTAGGTGAAAAAACCTACTACTTGGACCACACTACTAACCAGGTCATTGAGGAACGCCTTTAGCCATCATTGAGACCAAAATGTACACCGCAACCACAGAACTGTCAGCCTTTATCATTCCTGCTCGCTAACATTCGAAGTGTTGTTCCGAAGCGTAATGCCCTGTGCAGTCTAATAGGCTCATCTTCTTGCGATGTCTTACTACTAACAGAAACATGGCTTAACACGTCAATCGATGATACCGAAATTCTCCCTTACCTCTCGCATTTTGACATTTTTTGGAAAGGTAGACCCGATAACTCACGCGGTGGGGGTGCATTAATCGCCACTAAGCGTAACCTACATTGTTCACTTGTAAACCTCTCTTCACAACTGGAAATGATTTGGATTCGATGCATTGCTACACACCCGCACATTCTGATTGGTATTTGCTATCGGTCCCCTAGTACCAACAGTTCTTTCACGCCTTCACTTCACGAAGCCTTAAATACGTTAACAAAAAGATATCCTAACAGTCCTGTCCTTCTGTTTGGCGACTTTAATTTTCCAACTATTGATTCGTCCGATCCTGCCTCTACATTATCTAAAACCAGCCCCGGTAGTTACTTCTTAAACACGTGTATGACATTCGGCTTAACGCAGCTCGTCACTGACTCAAGACGCGTCACTGCTCACTCGTCCAACGTTTTAGATCTTGTATTAACAACTCACCCTGATAAATTTACCCCTGTCACCTTATTGCGCGGTTTGAGCGACCACCTGACCGTACATGTTCGTTTCATTGCAACGTACTAAAGAAACAAAAAAAATCGGAAAACATTACAAACTATGTCAGCATGCACCGAGAATTATCTGAGTACTTCGATACGTTCGCCGCTAACTTTCAACTAAATTCTCTCGAGTCGAACTGGCTGCTTTTCAAATCAGAGATGCATCGCCTTATACGTCTTTACATCCCCACCATTACAATAACAGAAAGAACAACACCATGGTTTAATGTATCCCTCAAACGACTAAACAATAAGAAAAAACGGTTGTTTCGACAAGCCAAACGATCTAATTCTTCTTGCACATGGCAGAAGTATTACGCAGTCGAGAAAGAATACGACAAGTTAACCTCTCAAACTAAACACAAGTTTCTTTCTACCACTTTACCAGCTATGCTACAAACTAACCCGAAGCGATTTTGGAAAACTATTAATCCTAATCAGCGGAATGAGATAACACTTATCAATAGCTCCGGACTTCCAATCCCTGAGAACGAGGCTGCGGATCTTCTTAACAGAATATTTAGTTCAGTTTTTACTAATGAATTACTTGATGGCTTGCCCGATCCACCATACTTCGCATATCCGCTCATGCAAAATATCACATTCAATCCCATCGGCATTGTCAAAGTAATTGAATCATTGAAGAACTCGTCATCTACAGCAGTAGACGGTATCAATGCCAAAGTTCTAAAAAATACTAAACATGTGTGTAGCCTGTTTTTATCACTCATATTCAAGGAATCGCTTAACAGCGCTTCAATCCCACATGACTGGCAGGTGGGCAATGTCATCCCAGTCTTCAAGAAAGGAAGCCGATCATCACCGAGTAACTACCGCCCTATTTCCATAACAAGCGTGTCTTGTAAAATAATGGAACATATTTTATACTCGCATATTGCTAACTTCCTAACATCCGTCAATTTTTTTCACCCAAGTCAACACGGTTTCCACAAAGATTATTCCTGTGACACTCAACTTGCTCTTTTCTTGCACGACTTACATTTAAACCTAGATCGTAACATCCCGACTGACATAATATTTTTAGATTTCGAAAAAGCATTCGATAAGGTCCCTCATGGTCGTCTCTTAATAAAGTTATCGCGTCTTAACATTCATCCTTGTGTTCTAAGGTGGATTCGAGGGTTTTTAACTAACCGTGAGCAATTCGTATACGCTAACTCGCACTCTTCATCCTTAACACCCGTGCTTTCAGGCGTACCTCAAGGTACCGTACTTGGTCCCCTCCTTTTCTTAATATACATCAATGACCTACCTTGTAATATTTCTTCTCATATCCGACTCTTCGCTGATGATTGTGTGGTTTACAGAGCAGTTACTAACCCCAGCGACCATTTGGCGTTACGAAATGAGCTATCGCGCATACAAAACTGGTGTACCACTTGGCTCATGTCATTAAATGTAGCTAAAACCATGTTAATGTCCATTCATCGTCGTCGTAACTACGTAATCCCTAATTATAGTATCAATAACACGCAGATTGCAGCAACGGATTCATTCAAATATCTTGGTGTGTACATCTCGCGTGACTTAACTTGGACCTGTCATGTTAACCACATAATAAGCTCTGCTAATCGTACTCTAGATTATCTACGCCGTAACCTCTTCCTCGCTCCTCCCTCTATTAAACAACTTGCTTTTCTAACCTTTGTGCGCCCTAAGCTTGAGTATGCCGAAGCTATTTTTGACCCCCACCACAATAACCTTATAAAAGCCCTCGAGTCGGTTCAGAACCGCGCGACACGATTTATCCTGTCAACTTATTCATACAATACAAGCATCTCGGCACTAAAAGCCCAAATAAACCTACCCTCTCTAGCCTCACGCCGTAGAATAGCCCGTCTTAATCTCTTTCATAAATTCTTTCATTCCTTGCCGTTTGACAACCCGTACATAAAAAGAGCACATCGCATTGCCCTCACCAGTCACTCTAATACAGTATATCCCCCACAAGCTCATACCGTTACTTTTCAGCAATCATTTTTTCTGCGCACAACACGAGACAGGAATGGCCTGCCCGCCGAAGTTGCCACTATCATCGACCCACTTGCATTCAAGCGACTCATCGGAAATATCCCCTTGTAATTTGTAGTATCTCTTTGTCATTAACTCCCCACTCCCTCATGTAATGTCGCAACAGAGACCTTTGAGGAAATGAATAAATAAATAAATGTACACACAAAGCAGGCATTACAATGCTTTAAGTGTCGAAAAAGCTTGGACTTCATCTATTAAAATTATGAATTTTCATTGTTATAATCCTTTCTGTATATATACCAGTCCAAGGTCACATGCCTTCCTGCATTCCACAAAAACCAGCTTTCATGCCATGACCTGCCAACATAAGTTGTAGTTGAAAAACACTACAGTATAATTAGAAAATGAAAATGTCAGGTGAAATATACTAAAATTATTCCCTTATTCACGATGCTTACGTTTCATTGGAGGAATTCTGAAGGTGATATGTAGACAAACATTTTGACCTATAGGCGCAGCAAGAATTATGTGCACCAGAGACAAAGTAAAATATTCATGATGTCTACTCATGAAACATTCATGTAACGGCAGCCAATATCTTGGTTTCCATCACATCAACAAGGGGATCGTATTAGTATTTGAAGGCCCAAATAATGCTGTAAGCCCGAAAAATTTGCCTGAAATATCAGTCAGGGACAATTTTTTTCCTTCTTAAATACAAATTTGACCTTAAAGCTGGCCCCAAATCAAAGATAGTAAATTTACTAGTGTCTTTGCTACATTAGCAAATGAGCTTTAACCGTATGGCATTTTAGGACTCTGAGTATTGACAAACCATCCATGCTGTCTGCAGCTTTTAGAACAAAACTACAGATTGAGAGCATTTCTTCGTAATGTCAGTTTACATACGCCAGACGAACACTATAGTTCAAGCAAGACACCAAATATGAAAAATGGGTTTTATGTGTGCGTGCATACATGTATAATGTAATGAGTTAGAAAGCCCGCAAAATATGCAAAATACTATGACTGCGCACCTGTGCACACTGGATAGCGGTAGCATCAAGGAATCTCAGTGGGAAAGTAAGCTGTTCTACCTTACTGCTGGGCCATGAGTGGCAATAACAGCACTCACAAAATCATTCACCACAAATTTGTACGCTTCAGATGCCATTTGTTCAAATAGTGGCTAGCGTGCGATTGATCTTTTTGAACCACTTCACATTTATAATTTTCGAGGCTGCAAGCTATGTTTGTCTTACTCAACTACCTATTATTACTGAACTACCTGTCATTCAATTATTTAGAATTCTTCCTAGCCAACATTTACCTATCGCTTTTTCTTATTATTCCTTTAAGAAATATAAGTATCCATCATTTATGAACGCCTATGCTGTAAAGTCTCCCTCACAGGCCTGTTGACTATCATATTGATTGATTGATTGAAAACATCTTTATTTACAGGATATTCGTAGAGCTCATGGGTGGGCCGCCTATTCCGGTAGCCCACTGGTTACTGCTGCTGCGCTGGCCCTCCCCACCAGCCAGTGCTGACGGTCAGGATCATCGCTGAGCAGAATAGCCTCCCACTGCTCTTTTGAGGGATTTGGGATGGGGTCAACTATGGGATTACACTGGCAAGCCCACACCATGTGGTAGAGGTTAGCTACCGCTCCACAGTGCGGGCATTGCGGGGAGTATAGTGTAGGGTACCATTGGTGTAACTTAGCTGGCGTTGGGTATGTATTAGTTTGTAGCCTCCTAAGAGTGTTCTCTTGCAACTTAGTGAGGGATTTATGTGGTGTCGGGTACTCCTTCCTGGCTGTTCTGTATGGTGCGAGAATGTCAGCATACACTGCTAAAGCAGTTAGGTCCCAGCACTCTTCACGGTCATCAGGGGGAGACGCCCGGTATAGAAGAGCTCGGGCATGCCTGTGAGCGGCTTCGTTTCCTCCTGGTAGTTCCAGGTGACCGGGAAACCAGATGACTGAGGCTTGGCTGGGTGGATGCTTAGTCAGCAATGACAACCCTGACCTGTGAATTAATCCATTATTGAGGTTGCGACAGGCGTTCTGGGAGTCAGTGAGCACATCGGCGTTGGGGTTAGATGCTATAGCTAATGCAATAGCTGCTTCCTCTGCGTGAGTGGGGTTGGAAGTTTTCATCGAGGCGCAATTCACCATCGATCCTGAAGGCGTTGACACCACAATAGTCATCACTCCATTCTTTGGCCCTGCGGCGTCCACATAAAGGGTGTTAGGTTGCTCGTCCCATTTCTTCTGCAGGGCTTCCCCTCTTGCTTTTCGTCTTTCGATGTTATATACGGGATGCATGTTCCGCGGAATGGGGTACACGTTGATGCGTCTCCTCACATCACGTGGTACCTCTTCCCTTTGGTCTATCGTATAGGGCAGATTAATATGGATCTTTTCGAGCAGATCTCTACCTGGTTTTGTGAGTGCGAGCCTATTGAGTTGTGAGAGGCATTGTGCTTCGCACATCTCTTTCAGGGTATTATGTACTCCTAGAGCCATGAGCTTTGCCGTTGGCGTGGAGTTTGGTAGCCCCAGTGCCGTCTTGTAGGCCTTCCGGATCAGCGTCTCCAACTTTTCAATTTCCGACTTGGAGAGGTTAAGAAATGCCATCCCGTACATTATCCGAGAAATCACGAAAGCCTGCACTAGGCGGATGGCGTCCCTTTCCTTCATGCCATGGTGCTTATTTCTAATACGATGCATCATCCGGAGGATTTGCTCGGTGGATGTTGTAAGCTTCTTCACAGTGGTGGTGTTCTGTCGCCCCTGCGGGATATACAGCCCTAGGATCTTGATCTCCGTGGGTTTCGGTACTGAGTGGTTGTCTATATACACCGTGATGTTCTGCGCCAGGGGTGTCCTTGGGTTCTTCAGGATGAGCAACTCGGACTTTTCCGGCGCACACTGGAGGCCTCTTTCCCTTGCGTACTGGTCCACCGTGTCCGCTGCTGCTTGAAGACGCTCCTCGATCTCGGCGTCACTGCCCGAGTTGCACCAGACAGTGATATCATCCGCATACAATGTGTGTTTGATACCCGGGATTTCGGAGAGAAGGCGTGGGAGATCTTTCATAGCCAAATTGAACAACAGGGGTGACAGTACCGCCCCTTGCGGAGTTCCTCTCGGGCCTAGAGTGATGGGATCAGATTTTATTCCACCGAAGTTTATAGTGGCTTGCCTTGCTGATAAGAAGTTTTTGACATAGTTGTAGGTTCCGGCGCCACAGTTTGTGTCGGCGAGGCTTTGAAGAATATTTTTATGCAGAACGTTGTCAAACGCTCCTTTCAAATCAAGTGCCAGGATGGCCCTTGTCTGTGACTTGGGGGGTGTCTCAAGGAGATCCTTGTACAGGTACAAGAGGGCGTCCTGGGTCGATAGGTGAGGGCGAAAGCCGAATTGAGTGTTAGGTAGGAGGTTGTTCTCTTCTAAGTATCTACTGAGTCTCGTGTTGATGACCCGCTCTATGAGCTTGCCCAAACACGAGGTCAGCGATATCGGTCTTAGATTATCCAGTTTAAGGGGTTTGTTCGGCTTTGGAATGAACCGAACCTCGGCCGTCTTCCAGGATATTGGTAGCGTTCCTGTAGCCCAATGCTGCTCGTTGAAGCATTCTACCAGCGAGGTGATGGTGTGATCGCTGAGGTTAAATAAGAGCTTAGCTGTTATTTGATCTGGACCTGGAGCTGCATTTTTTCTCATGGCCGCTATTTCTGCTTTGATCTCTTCCTTCGTGAGTGGGATGTCCAGCTTCGCATTCGGCAGCCCAGAATACTCTGGTTGTTCCACGACTGGGTCCGTGCACAGATACCTGGTCTTGAGCTTTTCCATCAACTCTGTGTCCGTACCCGGGATGATGTGTACAATCTTCGTGAGCCTGTCTTTAGTGGCCGACTTGCTGCTGCTGGGGTCGATTAGGACACGCAGGAGCTTCCAAGTCTTTGACACACCTAGCTTCCCCTGAATACCATCGCAGAGCGTATTCCAGTTCTGTCTAGCCAAGGATATGGCGTAGGATTCTGCCTTTTTGTTTATCTCGTCTATTTTTTTCCTGAGTTTGCGGTTAAGCCGTTGTCTTCGCCATCTCTTTGTCAATGAGTGTCTTGCTTCCCATAAATAAGCAGACGAGCAGAGATATACTGACAGCTGTGATGGCTATTCGATTTGCATAAAATGAGCAATATGAAACTGTGCCAGCACTATAAAGCAGCCTAGTGACAGGAAATAGGCAACACAAGAATTTCCCGCTCTAGTGAAAATACGAGCATAATGGACGAGAAGGGAGTTAACCGAGGGGCCCGATTTTTATTAATGATATCATAAGAAGCCAACAAACAAAGACACCAAGGACAACCCAAGGGAGATTACTTGTATTTACCAATTGAAATAAATAAATAAAAAATAATGTAATTGGAAGTGAAAAAAAAACTACTTACCTCAGGTGGCCAACAAACCGTTGTCTTGGCATTACGCGTGCGACGCTCTACCGATTGTGCTACCATAGCATCGTCTTCCCATCCACTTTCTGGGGTATTTATGTGTTACTACTAGAACTAAGCCTAGCAGTGTTAGGCAGCACAACCGCTCACAGACCTTGGCGGCTGATGTGGAACATCCTTTCTGCCGCAGCCGTCACGACTACGCGGTCTTTTTGGGTGAAGGCAACTGGTCAATAAGCCTACGCGTGCTACCTGAAAGCATCAACTTTGCTGAATTCAAGACCCTCAGTATCTTGTGAACGAAAAGAGGGATAACCGAAGGGCCTGACAACACAGGGGAGATCACTTGTACACTGTAAAAAATCGCCTTACTTTACAGACAATGTGCTGGTAATGTGTGACCGAACATTTTTCCGTAAATAAAGAACGGTCATTTTCGTAGAACGCAAAGATGTAACAGAAGAGACCGTAATGCAAGATAAGAGTGCTTTTGTATCTAGACAATGGAAGACTCTGTATGCTGAATCTGTACTATAACCATTAAAATACGAGTGCCTCTTGTATTCAGAAAAGGGAACAGACTGTATGCTGAACCTGCTATTACCGCTGAAATACAGCTACTTCCCGTATTAATAAAACGAAAGACTCTGTATGCTCAACCTGTACTATATCCGTTAAAGTACAGGTGCTTCCTGTATTTCGGCTTGCTGAGCATATACATTCTTTTCACAATGCACCATCGGGGACAAAATTGCCCAGGACGCACGAGAGTCGACCGAATTTTATTGGCGCGCTATTTGATGGGAACAGCCACGCTAACATCTGCGTTCGGAATGTGCATACGTGACCCACTGTTTCCAGTGGTATTGAACACAGAGAGGCAATTTGGTCGACGCTCGCACTTCCAGGGTACTTTTGTCCACGATAGTACAACTCCTTTAATGCAAATGTCATGCAGGCAGCTCATAGCCGAAGCAGCAGGTCACCATTAAGAAAATTGTCTCGCCAACACACTGACATGGCTGCAGAGATAAAACCGTTTGCACTTCATGACATGAATGCATTGTATAGCATATATACAAAAAGCTGCAAAATTTCAGTCCTCAGATTCTTAGATCACAGAAACAACTTTCTTTTCTTCAATCACTCATCTAGCACTTTTCTTTGGTGAATGTTGTTCTTGACACCAAACGCCTTGCAAGGGCAAACTTGCTGTTAGGAGAAACAAATACTATTCGCGAATTTCCATCCCAAAGAAAGCGGAAAAAAGGATAATCACAGAACCCAAAAAAGCAGTAACTTCTGTTTTAGAGAAACATGTGCGTAGACCAACATTGTTCGAACAAGGGATGTTGCTGTAGCCGACATTTCGACATAGGTGCTTGTCATTAGTGTGGTACCAAATGTTTTCCTTGGCAGTGATTTTCGTGCATAGCTCACTGGCCCCTAGCCTCATTGGTAGAGAAGAAGCTGATGTATATAATAGGTCAACAGAAGCCAAAATCCTAAAATAAAGGCAGGAAGGGTGTGCTGAGCAATGGCGAATATGATGGAGCAGGTATGAGCACTGTTGTCAGTTCTTGCAAAAAGTCGGGGTGACCAAAACAGAAAATGATGTACACATGTAAGCAGCGAATAATCGAGTAGACTTACTCTTCACAGAAGGAAGATAAATAGTTTGCACATTTGTAAAAAGTCAAAGAATTACGGAACATAAATTTTGCATCAAGATGCATCTGGTTAAGATCAGTGTCCATGGTAAATGAAGGCACACAATGAATACATACTTTGCTGAAATCCAATGAAAAAAAGAATATATTGGCCACATAATAAAAATAAGGACCTTAACATCACACTGGATGTGACCATAAAACAGTAAAGAACAGTGTGCGGAAAAAATGGCATGGGCAATATTATAACCAGGTGCAAGATTGCGCAATGTTGAGTGCTGCTTATAGTCATGCTGATGTCGAGGGCTTCAAGTTTCTGTCTTCCTGTGGAACCTTTGTCGTACTTGAACAAGGAAATCGCTCATTTTTTAAAACAAGTCTAAGTTGAAAAACTATTCAAAGCTTCAGCATTATTATATTGAAAGAAATTATTATGGGCATTTCTCCTGGGTGGGCTTTCATTCACCCGTAATTTCCACAGGTGTAAGCTCAAGATATAATGGTTCATATGGACCTTAGCTCCTGGCAAACCATTAGCTGTTTTTTTGTCAACACAGATGCCTACACAATATATATGTAGGCAGGAGCGCCAGCGAACTCCATTATACATGTTGGCACAGCGAAAGTGAACCTTGGTAACAGTGAGTGTACGAAACAAATAGCATTCCACAATACTCATTCAAATCATCAACAAAAATTGCTCAAAGAATTGTACACCCCCCCCTCACCATACACACAATTATGCACGACATTGACTCTCATGGTGTCAACTATTCTACTATACCACTAGGCATCAAGTGAGGAGAACTGGGGGATAAAAGGGCACAATTCGTTTTCTTAGAACATCATATGTGCTTTATATTAAGGCTACATTCCAACTAAAAAAGGAGCAGCTGGTTTGTGAGATAGTAATCTATCTGTTTAAATAGCGCAAAACTAATGACGCTGTTTTATAGCAGATCTATCATTCACTGTTAATTTTAATTGCTCAACAGTAACGGCCCTCTGTGGCAAGTTGGTTGCGCTATCTTTTTAAGTGCGATATTTTTTGCTTTCTCAAGCATGGTACCTCAGTGTTTTGGAATTGTTCCTTCTACGTGGATTTCAGATAAACTTGCCATTTCAGCACAGTGACAGCTGTGTGTAAAATATCGCTTGAAAAAAGGCACATCAATCGTGCAATTGGCTCACCAATTTTCCTCCGCGAGCACATCTTTCTGTTTAGATGGGGATAGAAACGTCAAACTTGCATAAGGCCATGCTTGTAACTTTGCGCATAATTTGAGGGACGATGAAATCATCAGCTTAAAATTATGTACAATGACATTATAACGAATACGGTGGTTTCTTCAATACCTATATGACAAAGCGAGCATTGTGTCTTAGAAAAGCACAACTTGCGATCAAGGAATTTGAAGATGAGCAAACTATATGAAGAATGACACGGAAATGAATGTACTATAATCGAACAAACATATTGTTTCAACATGTGTACATGGTTTTTCGAGATACTCAAGACGTGGTTCGAAATTCAGCTTCTGGGTTTTAGTTAGCGTGGCACCAGCAGACTTGTCCCATTTTCCTCCCCAACTGGGAATGCCTTGACAACTGCTCCTAGTGCGGCTCGTACAACTGGCCGATGAGAATCTGCTCTAGGGTTTGACCCCGCGTTTCAGGCAGAAAGGCGCTGGTCAGCAGGGTGCCCACAAGTGTTGTCACGCCGAAGAACCAGGCTAGCGCAGAGAAGTGGCGGCTCTCGACCAGTGCGTGCGACAATCACGTGACAACCAGCGCAGATGTCCAATTGAGTGTCGTGGCGGCCCCAGAAAGACGCCGCTCTCGCGGCACGGCACGAGCTCGGCGCCCAGTGTCCATACCACGGGACCAAGACCGACTGAATACCCTGCAACAGGGATCGCCCCAAGTGGTTAAGGCCCGTCTGGTCTAGTCCCTTTCAGTATGCTGACATATCTCCAGTGCTAGAAAACAGGCATCAAACATGCAGACAGGACGGACGCCTGTTCTTTCTTCTACATTCTTTGTGACCGCCCACTTTTTGTGACTGCCCACACTTATACCAATATAAACAATAAAAAGTTACAAGGAATCTAAAGAACGGCTGTGAGGTAAATGTTTAAAACATTTTCTATGTCAGATTCTGCCAAGCTAATGCAGCACCATTAACAATACCTACTCGTAGTACGAAGAAATGACTGGGGTTGTAGCTCCTCAAAGTACTTGTTAATAAAGAATCAATAATTAAACCATCACCGTTTAGGTAACCCTTAAATACCAGATACACGTGACAACAACATAATATTGTGCCTACTAACAGCGCTCTTAGCGCGAACACACAGAGTTAGGTTTTCTCTTTTCCCGCTTACAATACGTGACTGGAAATGCCTACAGCGAAGATTTACATAAATTACTGTTCATTGTTTTCTCGCTTACATTGTATGGTCTGTTCTGTTGTGCTGGTTACCTTGATTGGACCTGTAGTCTGCAGTACATATTGAATAATAAATAAATGAGATTGATTAGTAAAGGAAAGTGGAGAAATACACTATGGCCAGAACTGCACGCAAAGCTTTGCTGGAGCCTTCGCTTCGTCAACGCTTCGTCGAGGTTGGTACAGCTTCCATGCCTGCGCGCAGCCCTAATACCAGCAGCAGCTGCTATAGGCAGGCTTCGCGCCAGCGGAAAGCAGCAGCACGCCGTACGCACCACTCAAAAAAGATTTGCTGCGCGTGTCATATGGATCACCGCACCGCAGCTGCCACACTCTGCTATAGTGCATTTTGTGTTCGTTGTTATCTGAATGAATAAACCAGCGTGTATTCTGTGTTGCCATCCATCATCTCGCAATTCCACAAGAGCAAACTGCGCATATTTCCCAAGGATCTCCGACGGGAGGCCCTCCAGGGTGCATCGGTGTTTATGGTGTTTCGCTGCACGACACGCGGCGCCCCTGCAGAGGTGACTGGGAGCGCAAAAAAGGCTTATGTGCTGGAACTGCGAGTACTGTAACTGAACACAAGCAGCCAGATTTGCAGCGGATGCCATTCTCTGCGACGCTCCTGAGCCGCCCCAATAAATTGTGCTCAGGCGAAGTCAGTCAACGAGTAAATACAAAAATTTGGCCAAAATAGGTGTCGTTTTAATATCGCGGCTATCTGCGTCAAGTAGCGCAGGGTTGAGCAGCATATGTGTTCCGCAAAATGGTAGATGTAAATGTCGGAGTCCGCGCCTGCGATTTCTTGAATGCGTGGTTTTCTCAGCAATATCTTCGGTCCTTATATTAGCAAAAACTTGCCCAAAAGGAGAAGATGGCAGAGAGTGAAGTACCTGAGAGTGAAATAAGTAATAAATTCATAATAGGGGAGTCGCATACTGCAGACATCCGGCAGAAAAAAATGAATCAGGCGAAGCGGACGGATTTGTGTACACCTGGTACTTGTAGCTGTGAACAGTCACATCAATTCGCTATTATAGTTTGATGGAGCCGGTAGGATTAGCTCATTCAACCAGACGCAGCGACGATAATAGATCACCGCAGCTATTGTGCAACAACTGTAGTGTCACAACAATAAGAGTGACATTTTGGTATCATAATGGGATTCCGATAGCAATAAATACACGTAGTGTGGCAAGTCTGGAATATATTGACAGATAGATGTCCTTCTGGCTCGCAGTACAGCTGTTGTGCTCGCTATTGAGCCACAACAGTTAAGCGTTGCATCATTGCTTTCTGAATGGCAAGGACACATTACAGCAATATGCTGTGCAAGACTATAAGCGCATTTTCGCGCTGTGTTGTGCTATCAGGCGGCGGCGGCGGCGGCAGCAGCATGAACCGCCAAAGCAGCAGCTTGCATCGGGGAAAGCTTCACAACGGCGGCCTTCCACAGGAAACGTTCATATCTATGGAATGTGGTGTTGCGATGTGTTTTCTTCGTTTTCTGGACATTTTCTTGTGTACCGTTATGGACCATATAAAGTCAGCAATGCCTACTACAGTCGCTCCCATGACTAGTATATATATATATATATATATATATATATATATATATATATATATATATATATATATATATATATGGGTGTGTGTCTGTGTGTGTCTTTTCCAAGCGTGTGCTTGTCGGATAGTTTTGACTGCGATAATGGCTCCAATACGATGGGGCAGCAGATGCATAATCCCTCGTGTCCTATGTTGGGCGCCATCTAATGTAGGGGAGCGCAATGTCGTGTCAGTTTAGCTGGCACTTGCACAGAAGATCAAACGTAGTGGTGCCTCAGTGTGAGCCAGCCCCATTCTAACAACTTCTCTATTATTGCACAGTTTGCACGTGGAAATCACAAGTAGGGTTGCCGTGGCACGCGAAGTGGCAGGGGCTTCCTTTATGAGAATATTTGAGGGCAGACGTACTAGGGTACGTTCATTGTTGCTTTACTCGAATGAGTTTCGTTTTCGGAATAGTCCGATGCGATAATTTGTTGTCAATCTGTTTTCAAGACGTTTATTGATTATCACGGGCATGTAGATCTTATATGTAGTGCAGTGTCCAAGAATGAAATCACTGGCATGTGAGTGAAAATCTTTTTATGAGCGCTGGCACGCAGGCCTAGGTGGCAAAAAAAATATTCATAGCTGCCTTGAAGGCACGCATCTCTCACGAACTCACAGAGGGAGCCGATAACAGCCTGGGCACCAATGCGCGTTGGCGGGCATATGTAATTGCTAAGTGAGTGCACATGTGCAGGCTTGTGTCTCCGGAGTATTACTTCGAGGCCCGGACATTCCTGCCGGCGATTGTTCATGTCTGGCTGCGGCCTTGTCGAGTGTGCACTTATTCGTGTCTATTCCTAGCCCATGTCCTTTTTGCGTCCGAAGCTCCTTCTTGTTGGAATAGAAAGAGATGCAGTAGAAGCATTTGAATGATACCTTATGATATATTGATTGAAGCACTCGTGACAATATCAACTGGTCGAATTATGCCAATACGTACCACATATTGCGTGTTTAACGGCGGGCTTAAAGAAAGAGTGTGCACGAACTATAAGAGAATTCTAGTGTAACCGAGTCAGGGAATTCATTGAATTCCAGAGTGAAGTTGAAGCTCATGCAGAAGAAGTGAGAGAGGTGGGTCCAGTGGAAACATCTTCATTTTAACAAAACAAATGACTCCAGAGGGCACATAGGCTCCGCCTGCTTTCCTTTTTCAAATTTTCTTAATAATGTTCTTTTAATTATTATGACGTAACCTGCACTGATTGTCTTAGGCGTATTGAAATCGCTTCCTTAGGAACCTGAATGAAAGAATCTACAAAAATTATCAATATCACTGAATGGTAGATGAGTAACGAATAGCACTAAAGCGCAAATCGCAGCGGCGAACAAGGCTTGCCCATAACATTTTTCGCGTGTTTGTTCAGTCTTCTGGCACTCTTCTAGCTCATAGGGGCCAAGACGGGATGAAAAAAAGCTACTTCCAGTTAGTTTTGCTTTAGTTGATGCTCCAAAATTGCATCTTATCTAGGTACAGAAACAACATTTATAGAAATATATGTATATGCTTGTCTTTAACGCGCCAAAGCTATCATGTGAATATGAGGCACGCAATAGTGTGGGACTTCGGAATAACTTCGATCACCTCGGGTTCTTTAACCGGTACACTGTGCTCGATACATGGGCTTTTTTTTTTGCATTTCGCCCCCATGGAAACGCTGCCGACGTGGCCGGGATTCCATCCCGCGCCCCAGGCCTTAGAGCGCAACGCCAATTTTAGCCACTACGCCACCAGAGCAGGTATTCACATTCCTCTCTGTTGCTAGATGCAGAGGTAACAATGATCAATCTCGCGCTGAATCGAAGTGTGAAAAGGCTAAAATAAACGTTTAATGTACATATTCCTTTTCTTATGTAATACAATGTCCGTGGTAACTTTGTACCTCGTGAATGGTAACGCATATTGTTGCAAGGCTTTCTAGAATAGAAGCAAATTCCTCACCAAGCACAAAGACAAAAAGAGCACATGGACTTATAGAAGCCTTCTATAGACAAAGGCAGCATGATTGTGCATCGGCATTTTCTATCCGTTTAGTAGATGGAGACCCAGTTGTCTGAACATCCCATGTCACATGATGACATGCACGCACGGGTGATGTGTTGCTTTCTTTGGGTTGTCTGTAATAAACCTCAATTGTTAAACAGCGCTCGTCCTGAGCCCTCCTCTTCGAGCTGCCGTCTTCTGCCACCCCTATTGAAAGTATACAATAATACTGTACACCGAACGAGCGTTTTGATGGACCAGAGTGGTATTGAATTGTTCTATTGTGTTCTAGCATCTCTACAGAAAAAAAACTTCTCGTTATATCTTTGAGAAAAAAAGCCCTAAACTCCGGATAAAGAACTACAAGCTTATTTCTATTATTAAGATTGCGAAATAATTGGACAACTAACCGCACCTATAATAAATACTCCAAGGAACACATTGGGTAGTCGTTGGCTAAGCGACTCTCCTGTGGTTTCGGCATTGTGGAAGGCCCCGACGGCGAACATTGCCAGCACGCACACCAGCGAAGAGATGGTAAGGAGGCGGCGCCTGCCCACGACAGCCATGAGGGATTCTGTGCACAAAGTGGCCGTCACCTGAAAGACAGAGAGATGGACCCGTCGACGAGATGCTCTCACATTTGAGCATAAAAGACTGTGTCGCGCCCCGTAATACACCTAGCTGAAGATGTCTCAAGGTCACCGTTCTCAACGTCAGCACTGAGGAAATGAAGCGTAATGGCGCTGAGCTCGCCCGCACTGGTGCGAGAAATGGGTGGGCTACAATAATGGTGCAATCCAAGCTTCGGACACGCTCTTAGTTTTCGTCTGTGTACGGGACGCCCTCATTATAGCTGATGCCGGCTGCTCCACTTCACTCGGCACAACAATACATAAGAAAAATACGCCGGCTCAAAGAAAGAAAAAAAATGGCTGTGGCTTAGCTAAGGTTAAGACCAGGATGCGAAGCATATTGGGCTTAACCTTAACACCATAGAGAAAGGAATAAAACAAGAGCGGACACTCCCATAGAGCCCAGCGGCCGAATTGACTGCAGTGTACCAAGCCGTGGATGTTAAAACCTGAAGCACACTTCCGGTTTCGGTTTTGTGCGCGCGCGTTTTGAATTCTAGCAGGTGCGCGTCACGCCGGCTCCGTTTCTTTTTTTTTTGCTTTTGCAGCAAATATTTATTTACATATTTATTTTTATTTATTAAAAATTTATTTGCAAATTATTTTAAGTAAAATTGATTGCGAACGATCTTCACAGCCTCCATTGAATATGTGCCACGTGCAATTTCATAAAGACGCAAGACACCTTGTGAAATGTGGAAAAATTAAAATTTATTTTATTCGTTGTAAATGCTCGTCGCGGGCTTTTTGTGCATTCGTCCAGCGTTGTGGCACCAGGTAAGCAGCAGTTGTTTCCGCAGCAAGCTCCACCAGACGACATGAGCTGAAAAAATTACAAGCGTTGTTTTGGAATTAACATGCAAGAATAATGCCTGTAGAGGTGAAGCGCGCGAAAGTGGTGGGTGGGCGACATTACAAACAAAAGCAGTTCGCATTTACACACACGGCGTAGAAAATACCAGACTCATCCCAAGCAATACCGTACATACCACAAACACATTCTAATTCCAAGCATTCCCCTCTTCCCAATACTTATTTCTTGCACTTTAATAGCACGAATGCGCGGGCAACAGCGCGTTTCGCGAACTTGGCTACAACTGACGCGATAGTACGCTACGAATACACACAGGTGGCTAGAACACAGGCTCTCAACCAGAGCATGCTGGACGCTCGCAGAATTCCTTCTACTTGCACTCAAGACAAAATGCGTGGGTGCCGTTCAGAAGACAGAATTTTCGAGTTACTAGTTCCTGGCGTTTGAGCTCCTTGGCCCCCGCCGTGGTTGCTCAGTGGCTGCGGTGTTAGGCTGCTGAGCACGAGGTCGCGGGATCGAATCCTGGCCACGGCGGCCGCATTTCGATGTGGGCGAAATGCGAAAACACCCGTGTACTTAGATTTAGGTGCACGTTAAAGAACCCCAGGTAGTCAAAATTTCCGGAGTCCCCCACTACGGCGTGCCTCATAATCAGAAAGTGGTTTTGGCACGTAAAACCCAATATATTATTATTATTGAGCTCCTTGACTTATCACTTGTGCGTTGTGCAGGCGCAAGCAACGCACTCCCGTGTTATCACTCTTGACGATTGCTCGTCGCGTTTTCGACAAGCATGGGTACCAAAAGATGGCTTAGATTGTTGCGGGGACATAAAAATTGCGACAAATTTGTCGCAGTAAGATTCAGTACGCGCCAAACTAACTGTCACAACGGCCGAGCTGCTTTTCGCTGCGTCACAACAGACGCGGCGAGCGGGCCTCATAACATAAAAGTATCGAAAATAATTTTCAACAATGTTGGGCTTCAGATAAAGAAAAGCGCCATGAACTTGTCAGTGCATTAAAGCGCGAGACCGCGCACCACGGCCGAGCTGATTTTCGCTAACCGAGTCATAGCGCCTGGCGCGCCCACTGTGCTCGAAAGGTAGCCCAAAAAGTAATGAAATTAGTTTCAATAATGTTGGCAGTCAGAGAAAGCGGCAAAACTTATCGCAGTAAAATTCAGTACACGCGAAACTGCGTCACAGCACCCTGTGTGACTAGCGTGCCCAAAAACTACCGGAATTAGTTAAAACAATATTGGGGCTCATAGGAAGCGTCGCAAGCATCTCCCAGTGCGATTCTTTAATTCAAATTAACTGCTCCACGACGGCCACGCTGTTTTTCGTTAACTGCGTCACAAGTCTAGCCTAGTTGCCGGGCATTAAGCCTAATTGCTTGAAGTGCGTCGCAGACTGTCGAGCAAAGTTTCTCTCCTTGCCGTAGTCCAATAGTGCCTTGTCGAATTTCAGAATGAACGCAATAATTTGCCGGGAGGCGACCAAACCAGGCTAAATCCTAAAATAGAAAAACAGGCGGACGGGTGCCCGAGCAGTCCAACGCTCAGATGCGCGGCCGGTCTCTATCGCTTCGGCGGCGTGTCTGACGAATGACGTAAGCATCTGGCTCGTCATTCGCCGGTTCGCCTGTCGCTAGGCAACGGAAGTAAGCTGCAAAGTTTAATTTAATTTATGCGCAGATATATTTTATTTTGGGGGGAAAGAATAAAAAAAATACGCAATTTTTTGTTAATCTCATTTCACATTTTTCTTTTTTTCGATGCTCGCGACCCCAATTCGTCGATGTTAATTCTATAGCGTGACGTGTTTCCTGTTTCCAATTTTCGCCGAGTGTCCGCTCTTGTTCAATCCCTTTCTCTATGTTAGCACGACGAGAGCGCGCCCATAGAGAAAGAAATTTCAACAAGAGCGGACACTCCCATAGAGCCCAGCGGCCGAATTGACTGTAGCGCACCAAGCGGATGTTGTTGACTCCTTCCGGTTTCG